>NW_024962252.1:25438156-25532636 GCF_019238085.1 Lagopus leucura
CTTATTCTTATTCTTATTCTTATTCTTATTCTTATTCTTATTCTTATTTGTATTCTTGCTTTATTCTTATTCTTTCAGTGAAGTAGTAATAATGGATCCAGAAAATATTCTTGCCATATAATATTATGTATATTATGTACTTTTGCTCTTCCAAAATTCCTTTCTCATATGAGGAAAACTGAAATAGTAAGAGTTGAAAGAACCTACTATTATGTCTGAACCATTATTCAATGCAGAATCATTTTTTTTCATCTCCCAAAATGTAGCTTCATCCAGTGTAAGTTATAAATTTTTAGTCTTTCAGGGCTAGGCTGGATGGCGCCCAGGGCAACTGGTTCCAGTGGGTAGCACCTCTACCCATAGCAGAGGGTGGGAAGTAGATGATCTTTGAGGTCCCGTTCATCCCAAGTCATTCTATGATTCTATGATTCTACAATTCTATGACTCTATGATTCAATGCCTGAAGCTTAATTGAACTTCCAAATTAAGGAACATCAGGAGATAAAACACCAAATCAAATCTGACTTGGTTGCCAGTCCTTCAGCCCATTTACCCATTGAATTTGTCTGGGGTCTGGCAAGCTAAAGCATTGTGCTACAGCATTTTCTGTGCCTGAAGAAATGTCATGTGTCTCAAGTTATTGCTAGTTAGTTCTACAAAGCAGAACCTCTCTCTCTTTGGCATAGTGTGGCTCTTTTGGTTTGACATACAGGGAGAATCTTCTGAAATCTGACTTGATGCAGCAGTTAACGTTGTACATAGTTTACTTATTTTTATACACAATGTGCTACTTCTTTTGTTATACATAAAATTTACTGCTGTATCACTGAGGCAATACAACAGAAATTCCATAACTTAATTATTTTTTGTATTACTCATCAATTCCACATACTTAATGGGAGTAATAATGTGCTGCTGTTGACACTTCAAAGAAATGTATTGAAAATATATTGTTCTAAGCAACAAACAATGTCAGAGATACGTAGCTGTAGTCAAATTTAGCATGCTGGGTGACCAAGACTGACTAGGTGTAGCTTTTGGATTCTGTAAACTAGAAAAAAAAAGTCAAGAAAGTAGACACAGAATAATCTTTCTAATAAGGATTTCTTCCATTGCGCTTTTACTTATTTAGCATCCAGTTTTTTAGCTCAATATCCCTCCCAGCTCCCCTATAAACAGTCTGACAAAATTTATTTCATGTAGGTTTGTTTTCCATCTTCCTGTAGTACTTGTTGTCAAGGAGTGACAATAAAAAGTAGATGTAGAGGTAATTGCATTTTGATTAAGAGATTAGAAGTATACAGATCTTTAGAAATGGGAATAGGAAGGAAGGGCACCTTGTGAAGGAAACTGAGATCCCTTTATTCTCTTTCTACATCTTCTAGTTTTGGCTTGTGGTTCACAGTTTAGACTCATGATTGTTCAAATTCCTTGCGCAAGTAAGTTCACAAGGTTTGGGTTCGGAAGAAGTATGCAAGCCTAAAGTAATGTACAAAGTCCAACCACATGGAATTGTAGGCTCTCATGGCTTTAGATTTTGTTCTTTCAAATGAGCAGGCTCAGCAAGAGGAAAGCCTATCCAAGGATTTGTTACTAGGGTAGCCACATTGACTATGTCTCAGGTTTTGGCTGGATATCAACGAATCTAAGATTTTGGTTTTCATCATGGTTATGTGTTCAGTCCTAAACAATGGAAACTTTGAAACTTCAGCAATTTCTTTGTCAAGATTAGGTTGTCAATTCAGCAACACAATACCACCAAGAAGGATGATGCTTTGAGTGTGTTGCATTCTACGTGATTGAGCTTATTCACTGCACTTGTGCTGACCTTTTCACTGAGGTGAAAGGAAAGCAAGAAACTGGAGGAAGAATGAAAATGAGAAGGACTGAAAATAACATAATGGGAGAAAGGAAGAAATTATGATAGAAAGATGTTCTATTTTTTGTGATTTAGTGTCACGTTTACCATGTGGGCTTCTTTGATAAGAACAGTCATAGGACTGGTGTTTAGGTCAAAAGTATCCTTACCTTAGAAAGAGCTTTAAAATGTATTTTCATTGTAAATACAAGAAGAAAGTGTCTTCTGTTTCTGAGCTACAAACATTTATACCTGGTGAATGGAATATTGATCTCATCTGCCTGGTCTATTTGGCTCAGATATTGAACTGTTGCCTCAGGTAATTTAACATTCAGAAAGAGAAGCAAAGATGAAACAAACATAGCAGACTTTGTTCTGATATTGAACTTGGATTAGCATGCTATCCATACATAAATCTGTAAAGATGTCATGCTTGCTAGACCCTGAAATTTTGAGGATAGTTCTGAGTATTTTAACTGTTATCATCCTTATTCCTAAGAAATCTCCATTTTCCTATATTGTATGAACTCCCACTGCACAGTTTTATTCACATATTGTATTTTATTTTTTATTTAAGCCTCGAAACATCAGAAAAATATGATAAAGTTTTTTATGATAGTATTTGTACTTTGTACAGTACAGTAGTAACTGTTCTATGTAGATGTACAGTACTTTGTAGCTGTTTATCGTAGACTTCTGTATTTAGTTATTTCTTTGTCTGGCTTATCCTTCGTTGGTACAAATAACTGCTGTATTTTAAGAGTACAATGGTAATAACATTAAAATGGATACTGATTTCATATGTTTTCCTGGATTACTAACTCTTCCTTACCAAAAAGGTTTTATTACGTTGGTGACAATTTTTTTACATGTACTTTTTCAGTTGAATTGATAACTGCTGTATTACTGCTTGGTTGTTTTTTGCTTTTTTTTTTTTTTTTTTTTTTTTTTTGTTATCATCTAAAGTGACAAGATAAAGGACAATCTTGGCTTTAAAACAGATGGGCAACCAGAGCATTTTTCTGCATGTATTTTAGGGAGTTTCAGAGTATTGAATATTATGAAGAAAAGCTGATAGACTCATATGGACCCTACCAATAGATTATATTAAATGTCTTATAGATTACATTTCAGGAGAAAGAATTAAATTTGATGAGAAGTAGTATATATTTATGGGATTTATATGGCCTTTTATGCAAACTTGCCATGAAAGGTTAGGGTAGAAACTCTTAAATAACTTTATGTGAACTAGAAGCCATCAGTAAAGTAGCTAGCAGCAATACTTTTAAAAGATGTATTCTGATTGACAGTCACAATGCTAGTACAAGATTTATATATGCATTAAAAAAAAAACTAGTAGCATTAACATGAGGCTGTAAAAACATCTTGGCATTCATAGTTGTAAAAACTGTAGGCAACTCAGCTGAAGTGGCTGAAAATATACATTAGAAGAATTGTAGAAGAGAAAAAATAAGCAATGCTTTTTTAAGAGAACAGCTTTCAATAAAAAGCTGCTATTGCAAAATACTTAAATCTGTTTATAATTCCCTGACCTATAAAGTGGCAATAATAAATGACATGCAAAGGATTTTTCTCTTATTCCTATAGTTTTTTGGCAAACAAATAGCTATAATGACTTTTCCAGGACTATGTCTTTAAAAAAATCTTGTTAAATCGTATTTGCACTACAGCTGGAGTTCCTCTGTGTAAATGCTTTACTGTTTAAACAGACTAATGCTCAGTTCGGTTGTGATTCATACTGAGAATTAAGAGGAAAAAAAAAAGCTTTAATGAAATCCTGATATTTAAAGGATTAGAAAATAGCCCTTGCTGGGACTGTAAAAGACTAGAGAGCTTTAGAATTTCAATTTTTTCTATGTCTCTTGCTGACAGAAAACAACCACATACTGTAACCAGACCAATAGGAGAAGCAAAGAAGGAGAATAAAACCCAAAGACCCAAGTAGAAAGAAAAAGAAATGAGTAAGAATTTCTAGAAAAAACTTAGAAAACATTCTTCTTCTGGATTCTCCTAAACATCTTTATCCTGTCCATAGTTTCTGGCAACACTGCAGCTGGACAGCAGGGGCAGGACAGTAGAAAAAGAAACATTTTGCACATCTGCAGGGACATTTTCAAAGACACAGCTGACAGCAAGGTGCCTAGCTTCCATGTTTGTCTTTGAAAAGCCTTCCAAGTATCTGAGGGTCTACAAGATGGTTTTGATTAGCTGAAAAGCTAGCTGAGCAGAATAGCTACATTAGAGGCTGGGGAAAGCTAGAAAATGCTCTTTCCTGAGACTGTGACAGGATTCAGATTGTCCAGACATTGAGGTTTTGCAGGTAGAAACTCTATAGAAAACCGGCTGGATTAGCAACCTAAACAGCAGCTGAGCAGCTTGCTTCCATCTGATATGTGCGAAAATGTTAAAATACTTTCCTTTGTTTCAGTCATGTCCAGCTTTTCATTCTCATCTCCTCTTTACAAAGAACAAAATCCAGCAGCTCAAGACAGATTCACTGCTATACTCACTATAAACGGAAGGAATAACGTCTTTCGGATCCTCTATGGGAATTTTCCCTGAGGTATGATGCATGCCTAGGATTAGCACAACTGGCTCTTATTCATATTTGTGCAGAGTCTCTGAAGCAGTAGATCTGAGTGGTAGGAAAGTGGCTGGAAAACAGTGCTCTCTTCCTATCTCCTGCTGGCATCCTGATTTGGATCCTTCTTCCAAAGGATCATTTGCCAGCTGTCACAGAGTTAGTTTTAATTACATTTCATTTTGATTTGTATAAATAAATACTTTTTTTTTTTTTTTTTTTAAGCATGGATTATCTAGGAGAACTCAGTGAACTCACACATAAAAATAATTATGATTAGAAATAATTTCTGCATTGTAGATGCTATTGCAGAATGATCTCAACCTGTGTGTCTTTCAGATTCAAATAAGGAAAAAAGAAAAAAAGATGCAGAACATTTCTTCAGGACCTGGCTGCATCATTCAACTACAACATTTTATTCTTCTGAACATCTTCAGTTTGCTATTCATTATGTCCTATGTTGTTCTTCCTTCTAATGATTTAATAGAAGCATCTATTTGTAGAACAGTTTCAAAAGTTCCATGACAAAATTCATATTTCCAACCTGATATCTTTCAATTTTATCTGGAAGAACAAGGGCTACCATGCTGATTATTGTCTTCCCTGGCCTGTCTTTTATGGGTGTGTAATTGGCAGAGATTTCTGGATAGGCATTCTAGGATTTCTTAACAAATACTGCGATATTTCAACTTCTCATGAGCATTCTAATTCCCCTTATGCTCCAGGAAATTCCCTTAATTTACCTGTAATGACTGTTCTGTTTGCATACTCCTGCACCAGTAATTTGTTTAAAGAGAACTGTGAAGTTCTCAAAGTGCTTTGTCCTAAGCCCTGAATGTGGTTTTATTGTGGCACTGTCAGTCATGTAGTGTTCAATCTCCTGGTATCTGTGTTAGGATGAGGTTTATAGCCTTGTTACTCTGTGACAGTTCATACTATAAGGCACAGTCATATGTTCCAGGGGAACAAACACGTGTGGTGCAAAATCAGGGGGGTTCATTAATCACTACTTAAACATTTGGTCTATACACTTACCATGTATCGAGCAGGTTGATACATCTAATGGCATTAGGTACCTCACGAACTCCCGTTCCAATATCTTCAATAACTTCTGATCAAAATTCAAGGTAGCTACGACCTGATTCTTGACATCAGCTAGAACAGAGAATTCTGTCAGCACTGTGATGTACTTAGAAACAATTTTTAATGGTCATCTCAAAAATTCTTTCAGTCACTGAGCCATTGCCTTTCTTTCTTTATAAATTATTTTTTTTTAAGATGCTCTATGGTACTCAAATTTCAAACACATGTTTTTCACTAAGAAATAAATGAGTGAAAACTTTTTGTGCTCCTCAACTTGTGGGATAATTTAGGGTTATGGAGTTTTTTAATTTACTTCATTATTGTTTCTGGACATTCAACATTTAAATCTAAATAAGATAATTTACTAAAAACCCAGGTTGTTCTGCCTGAGAAATTCTCTTGCTCTGCAGTCAGTGTGCTTAGACTATGAATTATTCTATAAGTGAAAGTTAAGTTTGTAAATTACTTGCTTACTCTGGTGCAGACTCATTGACATTCCTCAGTGTGACTGGAAAAGTGGAGCATGCACTCCACATGTGGTCCCAGAGATCCCTTTGCACAGGCTGCTCCTGCTGCTAAGAATGCAGCATATGCTGCTTCTGCACCTGATGCTTTGCTGTCCCTCAGGGACATACTGTTGCTCTTACATCATCTGCTCCTGATCTGTTCTCAACATATGCCAAAAACTCAGGGACACATACGAGCTTTTCTGTACGGGAATGGAAATGAATACACTTTCTAACACATGAAATATGTACCTGCATACACAAATTACCAAGTAACATGCATGTTACCATAAGTAGCTCCTTCCTGGGAGAACTTTGAAATCAGATCTGAAATGGCATCAAGATCTTATTAACTGGGGGTTTTCCATTGATCATGATGGCTCCTGGGTGAGGCTCTGTGAGAAAGCTGGCCTATGTTCAGACTCTGACAAATAACATAGGCATCTCCATGGTGGTTCTGACACTCATCTGCAGTTTTGTCTGAGTCAGGAGAGCAGTTACTCCTGAAAGAAAGCTATGAAAAGAAGAAAAGAAGGAAAAGAGGTAGAAAAGCAGTGTGGTAATATAACTGAAATTTGCAAATTACCTCCAAACTTGCCCTTCCTTGAAAGTAAAAGCAAATGCCATGTTGAGTTTCAGTAGCTGTTTCCAAGGGTATAAATAGGGATTCAGACTTAGTCCTCAAATTTGGCACTGCCAGCTCCCCTGAAGTATGTACCATCCTGGTGCATATGATAGAAAATAAAATAGCTCCAGTAGTACTGTGCATTTTCTTTGCATCACGTGGCCATGAGTACTTTACTTTTAATCAATTTGTTGGAGAAGTACCGATAAAGTATCTTTTGAAGGGATGTATTAGCATGCTGAATGACATAAATTGCTGAGAAAATTAGATATTATGCACTCTGCAGAACTCTACAGGCAGCTGTCACTGCCCTATGTCAAGAGGCTCATTGGAGGTCTACCCTCACTCTGCTCCAGGACATAACAAAGAAGAGCATGCTAAAGCATCAATGAATATTTTCAGCTACCGATGTAAATCACCTTTCATGGGATTCCACCCAAAAATCACTGGGGAAAGCCGTCCACAGGAAAAAAAAAAAAAAAAAAGACTAAGCAGAGAAATTCAGCTTTTTTTTCTAATGCACAAAGCAGAAATTGTCAGGTTTTAATTGCATTTTGTTGCATACTAGGCTACACTCACAGGATTGGATTGGGAAGCACTCAGCAAAAAGACGTTTGCCCCTTGAAATTATTGAGGTGAAGATTAGAGCTGCTTCTACCCAGTCATTTGAAGAGAAGAGAGAACACCTAGACATTTTCATGGATATCCAAGGTCCACATCCATGTTGATTGGTGTGCTCTATTTAAAGAGAAGATCTGTGCTCTCCTCACTCTTTTTTTTCACGTAAAATCTTACTGAGCTTTTAAGGCACAGTAGGATCCTAAGAAGATTACATCTTGAATTTATTTTAACTGTAGAACAATTGCTTGTAACACTCATTTTAAACTGAGTAAAAATCAAAGTAAATCAGTCTAATCCATACCTTCAACTTTTATGTAATTAAATTCCTGTCAAAAAAAGAAATACCCACGATATTTTGCATATGTGTGTGTGCTTGTGTGCATGATTGCATAGACACACTCCCCCATATTTTATACAAATCAAAAATAATTATACATTTAAATACAAGTGAGTGTCTAAGTGTTCCACTACATTCCACAAAAAATTCCACATGTCTCACAGAAAGGATAATTGTGAGATAATAGTAATAAGCAACAGAGAAAAGAGAAATAATCAGAACACTTTACTTGACAAAGTAATGATGTGCTTTAGACCAAGTGGATCCCAGGCTTCTCCCTGCTGTGCCACCACCAGTAACGGTGACAAAGATCATTTCCAGCAACATTCAGGGCAGCAGCAAAGAAAAATTCTTGCCAGAACACAGACTGCAGGAAACTTCTGAAGACGTGCTACTATGTTCTCTCGGTGTGCATGGCAGAAATCCAAACTACAGTTACAGCAATGTTCTAAAAATCTACCTTAAAAGTTTTCTCATTAACTATGTAAAGATTAAATTTGTTCCAGTTCTGATGCCGCAGGACATGAAACAGTCTCAGGCAGGTCAATAGATTTCTGGAATTGTAACTACAAGAAAGCAACGTACAAATAAAATATCTGGAATTGAAATGAGAAAGAAATTAACATGAATCCCTGGAGTTGAGGAGCTGAAGTAGTTCTCCCATGCAAAAGCCCTTCTCTCTTGTATTTGCGGAAGGCCTGAATTTCCAAGAGGTTAATTCCAGAAATCCAGGACCTCGTGGATGGAAATACCTCCTCATATTGCCTCAAGAATATTTTCTCCGGCTCCCTTTTTTTCTCTTATACATATACACAGACACAGATACACCAAAGGGCTACCACACCCCTTTACAGATAGCCAAGACTAGGTACCTTTACACAAATTATCCTATTCAGCACTACTTCAACTTATCTTCTCTCTTCCCAGCTTCATAGGGAAGAAGTGAGGTGTATAATGTCACAAAAGTGTGCCTTTAAATCTATTATGGCATTTTAAAATATCCCTAAAATCCTTCTGCAGGTATTCTATAACCTTTCAAGTAGTTATTGAGGAAGATAGACAAGGCCGCTATTGTGCTCTGTAATATTCATATTTCTGGCTGGTCTAAACATCAGCTCTCTGGAAAGGAATGCCATGTAAGAAAATTTGAAAACAGCAATGAGGAACACAGAGTTCCAAGCCTAATGATCTCCAAAAATACTTCTAAAGCAGCTTAGTATGAGTGAGAGTTAAAAGAATGAGTGAAGATGAGAGTGACTGGCTGGAGGAGAGAGTTTTTCCAGACAATTAAGAGAAATAGAAATAGTGTTTGTTTTTCAAAGAAAAATCCCATTCAGTATCTCAAAGCCAGACACCCTCATAAATGAACCCACATAAATCACTCTCCTCCTCTCTCCCTTCCTCTGCATAGCAATCCAGCACCCTGCCCAGAGTGACAGACAGATCTTCTCCTGTACAGCCTCTGAGCCATGCCTCTGCTGGAGCTGTTTGTCTGTGGTGATTCACTCCAGGATGTGAATCAGGAAAAGCAGGCTAAACTGTCTCTCCTGCTAGTAGGGGGGGTTGGAGGGAAAGTGACCCATGTGTTCCCAAAGCCTGTCTGTGTCTTCTTCTCTCTCTAAGGGAGAAATAACTGCAGGGTTGTATTTCTGGGTTTCAGAAGACCACAGAATTTTAAACATCAGGGATGTTTTCAATAAACACTGTAGATGTTTGGCTCGTAACCTTGTTCGGATTATGCATTTCAGTCTGCATACTGAGGAAATCTGTCTCCACAACATATGTCAGCAACCTGAGCAATTTTGTCTGTATGGGAGCATCTTGAAATCTGCTGCTCTCCCTTTTTCTTGCTGCTGGCACTCATCATTGTCACTTTCCTTAAGTCACCAGGCAGGCAGCATGTTGAGGGAAAGAGGAGTGGGCTGTCAAAGGGTTAGCACGGCACGTGCACCTAGGATGCATGACCTTTCTGGGGCAGATTGTCCCATCTCTTTCCTTTGCCTGTGCTTAAACATGACAGGACTCCTGATTTTTAAGAACTCAAACAAACAGTGAAGGAAAATTCTTTGCTTATCTCCCAAAGTCCTTCTTTTTCACTCACTTTACAACTGCTGAGCTCAGACTGAATTCTCCTCATTCTAATAATGATGAACTATAGCAGGAACAACAGATAAGAAAAAAAATGAAATGAAAAACTCAGAATATTTATTCCATTACTTTCTTTGATCTCTCTGTTCTGTAGCGTCTTCTAAGTTTATGACTCACTCTGATTGCAAGGGGCAGATTTCTTGTGCTGAATGTGCTAGCAACTCATTGTCCAAGAGTGTTGTTAAAGCCCAGAAACTTAAAACTGTCGAATCTATGAGGGCTACTCCAAAAGTAATGCCTCCTATTTTACTATGTTGGCCCACGACATCAAAGGTAGATTTTGGTAGTATGGCAGTAGAAGTTGAACCTTTCTGCCAATATTCCGTTACAGATTGTTGCCATGTGACAGATGGCAGCAGAGGGGCAGTCTGACAACAAAACATCCGATATGGAAGTAAGAATGAAGCAGTGGGTGTAAGCACAGTGGGACAGTGATGCATTTTAGCAGAGGCAGAAGTGACAGTGGGTCACCATCTCTGATGCAGATTTTTAAGATGGTAGCATGTAAACTCTTGCTCATAACTGGAGAAAATGCATAGCTAAAGGTGGTGACTATATTGAAAAATTGCGTTTTGTAGCTGAGAAAGAGTTGTTATGCTCTTTGTACCTGCTGTAATTTCCATGGAAATAAATAGGAGGCATCACTTTCAGAGCAACCTGTGCATACTTATCAAGATATTGACATGCAGTGGGCCCTGGTGGGAAAAATGTGATGTGCTATCTGCTAAAGCTAAGGACAAATATTACATTAGCAGCAAAACTCTTCAATAGGCTTGAAAAACACTTGATTGTTGAATCTGATTTACAGGAACACTGAAATTTTAAGAGGTAATGTCAGATAATGACACATTAATGATTATTTAGTGGGTAGCTCTGTTAATCTCATACATAAAAATATTTTAATTTTCAGCTACTTGAGATTGACCCGGTTGTGTTTCTACTTTTGAAAACTGCATAAACAGAAGGCTTCAAGAAATAATTTTTTCTGCACTTAAAGCTACTGAAAAGTTGCTCAGTGTCTGATCAAGACACAAAGATATTCTGGTTTTGTGGTGGAAATGCAGCGGGGTTGAGACTTTGCATGCCAGTTTCAGCCAGGGATATTATTTATGTATCACTAACACTAGTAAGCTGTTATATAAGAAATCTATAAGAATTTATTATTACTATTATTATTATTTTATTTTAGGCTGCTTTGAAACTACTATGCAAGGACAAGATGACTTGCAGAATGACAGGGACATCCAAAATTAAAACGTTTGCTTTCATTCTCATGTGTATCACCTGGCACCAAAAGTACAGACACTCAAAATCTCATCTTCTTTTCATCTGCAGAGAGAGTGACAGCACATGGCCCGTTAGTTGAAACATGGAGAGAATCCCCCCAGCCCTTCTCCACCACTGAATACAGGTATCCCACTGCATGACATAGGATATGTAGTGGAGGGGAAAAGGAGCATGCACACTGACTGTCAGAAGTGCAAGGTTAATTTGATACCCTTAACTGTGAAAATTATAGAGTAATTCAGAAGGAGCTGCCAATTGCACTAGACAAAATCTGGAGTTTCTCCACTTTCACAATGCAGGAACTGAGCGCAGACTTGGTAGGTGCCTGCACTTTTACAAACAGAAATGGAGCAGCTCTAAGCCCAATTCTGAAAAAAGTCACTCTGTGAAAAATGGAAATTGTTAATTACTGCAATGCATAAATAAATGGCCTTTCTTGCTGCAGTTTTAGGACAGCAATAGTAGTGTAGAAGGCATTGTTCTATTTCCCATCCTCATATAACTGTTAATACCACTTTCACAATATTTCAGTGTGTTTTTTTTTTTCTTTTCTAATTTGTTATTGCTCCCTCAGTACCTTCCCATGGTGACCTACAACCCCTGCAAATTTCACAAGACTAACTAAAGGAGAGTGTGTGGTTTGCAGAACAGAATGGGCAGTTGTATGCATAACTCAAAATCATCTTACTTAGGCCTAGCTAACAGAGCCAATTCTTATCTTATAAAATCATAAAATACAGTTTATGCACATCACTATGACTGTTCTGTGTCTGGTAAATCCTATTAATGTCTGTGGGCCTGTACCATTTAAATTCACTATCTCCTTAAACTAGAATTTACACAAATTCAAAGGACCAGTGTTCATGTCTGCTGCCAGTGGATGTTTGGCATATATTTTACACTGTATTGCTTTATGAAATTACATGCTGAGTTTCAAAACTTGTAAATATATTCCAGAGTGAGCATCTGTGTCAGGAAAATATCTGACAGAATTTCACTATAGTTCTGTGGAAAGCAAGTAACTGGCTAGCTGTACAAAGCAATGCCATAAATCAGTAATAAATGATTATATCAGGATTTCCATGTTGAATCTATATTTCATCTGAAATCTCTGCTTCAAAGCAGGAAGAAAGCTTTCTTGGTGATGAACAGAAGGCAGCTCCTGATGTGTAAGAACAGGGAAAGATGATGAGTCTGTTTGGGATTTCTTCCCCAGGAGGAAGTGAATGATGGAGAAAACGACAAATTCACTCAATTCAGTGCATGCAAAGACAGCTCAGAACAGAGATGAGGGATGCCTCAACAGGAAAATAATCTGTGGCTGCTGGTGTTGATCACCACAGCAGGCTGTCCCCTCTATCCCCAGCCTAGCTTTATCTCTGCCACATCCTTCACACAACTATTCCTTCTCAAGTTGCTCCAGGGGAAGTTTAGTTTGGATATCATGAAAAACCTCTTTATAGAAAAGGTGGTTAAGCAATGGAATAGGTTCCCCAAGGGAGATGGTTGAGTCACCATTCCTGGATGTGTTTAAAATCCATTTGGATGTGATGCTCAGGAACATGATTTAGCTGTGGCTTATTAGAGTTATGGTTAGGTTGCTGTTGGACTTAATGATCTTTAAGGTCCTCTCCAACCTGAGAAATTCTATGATTCTATGATTCTCCAATTCTCCAAGCCATAGCAGCCTACCTGCTGCTGCTTCAGTGACAAGACACTGCCCTGGAAAAGGGCTCCAAGCCTTGCTCCCAAATGTCACAGAAGAATGACTTATGACTTGTGTTAAGGTATAAAAATATACTTATCACAGTGTCCAGGTTTGTCAGCAAATTAGATGCAAAAAAGTCCCACAGAAATTCCCTACAGCAAATCCAAGCAGGCTGCTCTGCTGATAATACTGATACTTGCTGCAGTTTTATAACCAGAAGGATGTTGCCCAAGCTTTATGGATTGTCCTTCTCCTGTTCCACCATTCAGCCTAGCCAGGCACTATTACTGAGCACAGCAAGGACACAAAAGATTAATGTTGCATAGTCAGAGAGAAATCTTAGTTCACCTGTCAGAACAAGAAAATAGAAATGCCCCACTGAGTCAGTGGAAAGGTCCATCTTCTAAGAGCAATAGAGGAGGTTAGTCAGGGAGAACAACTGAGCCTCATAACCTTCTGTCACTGCACTTCTGGAACCTCCTCAGCAGCCATAGAGGAAGCCAGACATTGGGGGTGTCAGAGGATATTCAGAATCATACTTGGCAGAGCAGCCCCGCTAGAGTAGGACATTTTCTCACTCGCTGAAATTCAATCATTTTGCAAAAACCTGCAGAGTGCTTACCTTCAGGTCCCTTGTGTAAAAAGCAATTAGGAAACTAAGACTCAGACCTTTGCTATCCTGTGTTACAAACAGGTGGCATTCTGCTTTCCTGTTGGTTGTCATTAGTTAACGGACTGTAGGAATGATGGAACAGAGTATACAGTTATTCATTATCATTACTGCTGGTTCAGTTACCATTAATGATAGACATATTTGAATGGTCAGTTCTGAACATCTCTCAACTAGCAATCTAAACCACTCTTCAAGAAAAAGAGATTTAAACATTTAATGCAAATTGGGAGAAAAGCAAATGAGAAAAAAGTGATTATGATCTATCTGACTGACGATTAATGAATGCTAAGATAAAGTTTTCCAAAAACATCAAAGCAGTGACATGTCATCAGTTTTTGAAATAGTTAAAATTATTTATTATTTAAAGAACACTGTATAAAGAAATCAAATATAATACAATTAAATACTAATTTCTATTCAGGAATTTGCTGTTTCTGTTTAAGTCTGGAATATTTCACCTTCAGTAAATATTTCTATTCATATACAGTCTTCTGGAACAGTACCAGTTTAAATGAAAAGACCAACTTCTTCTAGAATGCCACTTCATTTATACAAGGCTGGCTGGAAAAAATAAACTGGACAGGTTTGGCCTCATTTTTTTTGATCCTTAATTATGCAGCAATACATATTTACATATTGGTTAAAGAGAGCTTTTATCAGGAATAACTTGTGAAGAAAGAAAGAACAGCTCTGAACATTTTTGCTTTGCCAAATTTCTTATAAAAAAAAATTAAGAGTAGAAAATTCCTGCAGTTTGCATCCAGGAGTCATGAACTTAGATAACCCTTTGGAAGATCCACTTTTACAAATTAACTTCAGAAGAAAAATTAGTTGTCCTTTCTTTTGTCTTTCCCTAGATGTTAGAGTGCGACAGCATAGTTGTTAATGTTTTCTGGAATAGAGAAAATCTTGTCTGAGAAAGACGAGTGTGGGAAGTAAGGATTTTCAGATCTAGTGCATGAATGGCATGTCTTTATTTCCTTATTTCTTGTTCTTTCCTCCATTTGTTTTTGTTTGTTTGTTTATTTTTAAACACTAAGAGATTGCAAGACTAGAATTATAATAATAATACTTAAGACAGAAAAAATGGGCCACTGAAGGGGTAGATGCAAGAAATACAAAGTCCAAGTCATAGCTGGGTACCTGGTGTTCTTCAAGGAATGAACTGGAGTCCATAAATATTTAAGTGCAGTCTCAGAAAGTTAATTCAAAACATAATCCAGATGGATGGAACTGTCAACAAACTGGATGGCAGGACTGCAACTCAGAGGAATCTCATCGAGCTGGAGAAATGGGCTGATTGGAACAAAGTGAAACACAGAATTCTGTCCCTAGGGGGGAATAACCACAAGCACCAGTAAAGGCTGGAAGCCAGCCAGCTGGAAGGCTTGGCAGAAAGGGATCTGGGAGTCCTGGTGGATAAACAGTTGACCATGAGCCAGAACCTTGCAGTGTTGAAAGCCAACTGTATATTGAGCTGCAAGAAGGAGGTTGTTGCCTGCTGCTCAAGGAAGGCAGTCTTTCCCCTCTGCTCAGCACTCCTGAAATACATCTGAAGTGCTGGGCCTGGGTATGGGGCAAGAGACACCTGGACACATCAGAGGTAGTTCAGTGGAGTGTTCTCCAGTGGTGCATGAGTTGCATAAGGAGACATGGAGAAAGGTTGGTTTGTTCAACTTGAAAAATTGTATTCAGAGAAGATTTCATTGCAGTCTTCTACAGTCTGAAGGGGAGACATACAGAAAACAAAGAAAGGCCTCTTTTTTAAACACATGCAACAAAAGAATAATGAGTAACAGACCCAAGTAAAAGCAGGGAAAAGTCTGATTCAATGTAAGAAAAAAATTGTTTACTGTGAGGATGGTCAAGATGGGGCACCACTGTCCATGCAGTCATTCAAAACTTGACTGAACAAACCTCTGAGCAACCTACCATAACTTTAATTTATCTCTGCTTTGACTAGTTGGACCAGTTAATCTACGCATATAGGTTTAAACCTACATAATTTGTTTGTTTATTACTCTGTATATCACCATGAAAAATTAAATTACAGTATATTTTATTTTATTTTATGATTTTATTAACTGGTGATGTTTGCAGAACAGGAAAGGAGGATAGGATAAGAAGAACTGTATGAATTATTCTGTATGCCCCTAATAAACCCAGGTAGTTTTGTACCAACTTTGTACGTGAGAGAGAAAGGAGATTCAACAGGTCTCAGTGAAACAACAGCAAAGATCAGGTTTGCGAGAATGTAAGGAAGCTCTGGGAAAAAGGTATCAGAAGTGGCATAAAGGAGTGGTTGTTTCTATGGACTGAATTCAGTCTGTAGTTGAATGCGTGTTATCTAGGCTGTTTGTAGATTATGTGTTACCATAATAGAAAAATACAATTCCGGCTTGTATTTAATCTAGACGTAATCACAGAATGTGACACAAACACTGAAAATCTAATATTTAATTGAACCCTGTGTGGCTTTTTCATGCTTGTGATTATACTTCATGTGCTTTACAGTTACCCTTTACATAATTGCTGGAAGGAGAGAAAGAATCTTGATCAAATGCTGATGTAATTACCATTAGGAGCATAAACAATTTCTGAATCAAAGTGAAAGGTCTCATTTCCCTAAGCAGTTGCTAGGGGGAGAGATTATTTTAAGCTTTGAAACATATTTTCTAATTTCCTGGGTCTGTAGTGTTCACAAAGTATGTAAATGTTAAACAAGTACAAATTAGCTCCCTGATGGCTTGTCTTAGCAGCAAGTAAAAGAAAGCTGTCTTGCAGCTTATCTAAAAAGAAAGACCAGTGGTCTTTATGCAAACAATCAACATTCATTAAAAGTCTCTCCTCATATTATATGATGTTTATCTCCAGTTGTCTGAATGATACAAGCAAAGTAGATCCCCTCCCTCTTTCTTCTTTTTCTCCCTGGGAACTCCCAAAAAATCCATGAGGAAAACAGAATCTGAAGGGTTTAGATAGGCTTATGTGCTATTTTAGACAGGAAGAGACCTCTATTATTTTAGACAGGAAGAGATTTCAAAAATTTAAAGCTCTTATATTTGAAAATCTTCTTGAATATGACGTATATAACAATAAACAATTTACAGCCTACTAAACTGACCTGTTTTGGTTTAAGTCTTATTAAAAAAAAAATAAATGCATTGAATGTAGCTATTTGAACTACAGGTTAACTTTAACAGAGTTATAAAAGTTCTTGTCCTATAAAACAGGAATCAGCAGGAATCAGTAATCCAATATTTCATTCCATTTGTGAGGAGCATGAACACAATGTGAAAATACACTTTGAAAAATATTTCACATCTACTTTCATTCATCCTTACTTTCCTGGTTTTTCTGGTTTACTGCCAAGCTGTCTTTTAACAATTGTAAAGTCCTATTCTTCTCTGTTTATTGGCAAAAAGATCTATTTGATTCCACATCAGTGTGTTAAGCTAATCCTCTGAGCTGATAGATACAGCTTTATAATTTGGCATGAGAGATTGAGCTAAAAAAATGAGCTATTCTGGAAACGTTTCTTTTCTCTCCTTTTCTTTCCCTCTCCATTGAAAGAATGAGTAAATACATAAAAAATAACAATAAAAAGTGGAAGCAAGCATATTTCTGACTGTTCTCACAATCATTAATTTCTTTCTATTCTAATCAGATATGCTGAAGTAATATACTGAAGACATAGTACTGATATAGCCAGTGCATTGTGATTCCAGATCAATAGTTCACTCTGGAGAGAATTTTCTGAGGGTGTTTCTAAACATGTGACTCTTCACAGCAAGCAGACGCAGGGAGGGATACGGAGTTCAGATCCAGGCATGCATTATAATGCCAGTGACCGACCCAGTTAAGCCTCAGGAAAGAAGTCTGTCAGCTGGAAAAACTGTCTGATAAAATGCTCATGAACAACTGAGGGTGCTTTGAATTTCTGTTATCAGGATTTGAGATTGAGGGTGATAGAGGGAAATTCTGAATCAGGGTCACTGCTAAGCTTTGCAAGCACCACGTGAGCACTGGAAGGAATTAGTGATGAAGCAGAAAAGAGCTTCCTGCTTCTTGGGAAGCATTGCTGCTATCCAAGATTAAATCTCTGGAGTGTTTTGCTAGTAATGTGTTTACTACTGTAGATCATGATCACAGGATTGCATGTTAGCAGAACAATGGAACTATTCAAAAGATAATTTCTTAATGGGTTAAAAAAGGAAAAAAGACTTTTTGTTTGCATATGCATTTAGATTTTTTGTTACATTTTTTTAAAAGTATCACTTTAATTATTAATGAAGCAAACAACTCTCTTCTTACTTTTTAAAAACTGATTTCCCTGTCCTATAGAAAGAAACAAAATTTAAGAATGTAAGAAACTGTGAAAGAAACAAGAAGGTTCTCTTTTTCCCAATTAAAAAAAAAAAAAAAAAGGAATTAAAAAAAAAAAACCAGCAAAACTTGCTTAAAATATCATATATTATTTTATTTTTAGTTTTGGCTTTATGTTGCCTTATACATGTTTCTTGCCTGAGGCTGCCTGACTTATCAGTTGGAAACCCTGCCCACAGCAGATGGTAGGAACTAGATGATCTTTAAGGTCCTTTCCAACCTAAGACATTCTGTGTTTCTGTGATGTATACTGAGCTTTCTGAGATTAAGGGAGTGAAGGAAAACAAGCCTTTAAAGTAAATAATAAAAGTATATTT
Source organism: Lagopus leucura (assembly GCF_019238085.1). Classification (NCBI taxonomy): domain Eukaryota; kingdom Metazoa; phylum Chordata; class Aves; order Galliformes; family Phasianidae; genus Lagopus; species Lagopus leucura. The sequence continues at coordinate 25,456,308 of NW_024962252.1, forward strand.
TAAAGAAAAAATATGTAGACTTTAAAATCCAAATTTTAGAAAAGGTACATTGTTACTTCAAAATGAAATGCAATCTTTTAAGAAATTCTCATTCTTTGTGATAGAAAAGTATAAATAATATTTAGTTCTTGTTTCTTTCTTGCTAAATAGATGCCCATATGTGTATTTTATGTCTATATGTACGCATACATATGTAAATACATTTACATAATGAAACATATATGTAACTAAAATTTTTATGATGTTCCCTTTTCTGTTTTCAGATAGAGTCAGAAACAGGATAATGAAAATCAATCCAGCTGAAATATGTAATATTTTCAGTTGTAGCTCAACTTGGGAGTAAGATTAAGTAGAAGTGATTCATGCTAAAGACCATCTCATCTTAATGGTTACTGGTTCATCTGTGACCTGCAAGCTGATCCCTCCCTATTCCTGAGCCATTCCTTTCATACTTTTAAAATACTGAAACTACATTAGCATCTCTTTACTACTTTATAATGTCCCTGGTTCTGTGTAAAGTGTAAAACTGAGAGTCACACCAGATCACTCAATTTCCCTTAATTATAACAACAAAAAAAGCATCACGACTACTAATGTGAATACAGATTCTGAAGAATATTTCACTCTTTCTTGTATTTGCAAAAAAGTGTTCAGTGTGCAGTGGCTGCAAAATGATTGTGAAAAGAGCACAAATACAAATAATAGATAGTAAAATCTATCCTATTACTTTCCCACTTTCTGAAATGCTCGTTGTCCTAATGTAATTTCAGCGGACATTTAGTCAGAGCTGCATTTTAAACCTTGAGAAGATAGTGAGAGGAGTCGGATTAGCAGTTCATTAACAAATCCTTCATGCTGGCATAAATCCAGTAAAACGTGCTAAGGAGTTGCTATGAATTCCTAAAAGCCTTCCTCCCTAGACAATTACATACCAATCAATGAAACATCATTGCTGGCATACTCAATAGCTTACAATTTACACCAAAGTAAAACTGTTTAAAACTATTTGTCAACATTTTCCTCATTCATCCTTTAAATTTCCTTCCATTTCTTCTTTGTCATAAACGTATGCTATGACAGAAACCACATAATTAGAGCTGAAAGTGTCAATTTTTAAGAAAGTTCTGTTCTATTACTAACATATACACGTGCTTCAACTAATTTTTTTTCATTGAATAAAAAATTAACATATAATTTAATTACAATTAATAGAATTAGTAAACAATATTTTCCTTCATATGTTGGAATTGAAATTCTAAAAAGGTGAGCTCTTCATTGTCTTGGAAAGACCTTTTTTTAACATATTTCTCCTCAATATAGTGGTTTTCAAAACATACAATTATGCTTTACATTACAATAATATTCTGAGATTTTATTTGTATTTTGAGTCTATAAAGCAAGCAAATATATATATTAATATTGACATAATGAAATGTAATGAACACTTAAAATTTATCTTTTCATTGCTATTACCACATCTCCTGTCTTTTCAAGATCTGTGAAAAAAAAAAAAAAAAGAGCTCATCAATTCTGATTTATTTCAGTTTCAAAATATTTCATCCATCATGCTTGTAGGAATTTTAAAAAGTACTTTATAGCACTTTATTCTTTGCAAAGTGAGCAGTATTAACTGCTGAAAAATGCTTCAAAGGCCATCCCAGAATGCCACATTATGTGAAATTAGCTGTAAGTGATGTGATGTGAAATTGGGCTCAGACACACAGGATTTTTATTCCTCCAGTAGTTGAAACAGAGAGATAACCTGAATAGTAATAGTAATTATAAAATAATAAATTTCATTCAAATCTACATTATGAAACCATATTTTTCAGATGTCATCAAAAATTCACAGCATGCTTTCCTTCTTAAATCCCTTTCTATCAATCTCTTTCTCGTACCATCCAAACCAATCATTCACACAGATTTATTTTATCATTGCAGCAAAACAATCATCCAGACAGACAAAACTGAGAATGAAAAAATCGGAAGTTGTGATAAAGAAATTTGACTTTTTTTTCCTCAGGAATTCAGTGGCAGAAGCATAAGGGAAGATGATAGGAAATCAGCAATTCAGAGGGATTTTTATCCTTTTTCATTTCTAAGCCAGGGGCCTTGCTTTAGGCATAATTCCTAGGAAAATTACATTACTGCAATATTTATAACTGCCTGCAACAGATGTCGGTGTGCACATTTCTCCTCTTCCATTTGCACAGACAGAATGTGTGTGTACTTCCACTGAAACATACTTCTAAGGGCAACACTCAGATCCTAGCACAGCCCTTTTGTCAGGAGCATTAAGGAGCATCACAAAAGACATTCTTTTTCCTCTGTAGGCAAAAATTTGAAAAGTGGAAGGACTTAATCTTGTGTGTGTAAAGCATGAGCCCTTCTGAAATATAGGCCCACTCTTGAATGGGGAGCAAAATATCCGAGGTGATAACATTAAAAAAAAGTCTAATGGTAAAAGACTGTCAGGTTTAAATAACATTTTTTTCTTCACTTCTAAAGGCCTTTTACTAGAAAACAGCAACATAAATGAGACTGTGGATGTAATTAACCTCAACATCTTTAGTTCTCTAAGTTCTCTAAGCTAAATTTCTCCAAGAATCTTTAGGACTCATGTAGAGTGTTTCCTACACTATATCTCAGTCAGATGTCTAGGTATAAGATAAACCAGGATGAAATAAAATAGGAGGTACCTATTTCATCCCACTGACTAGAAAAGAGACTGTACTGACCACCCAAGATTTGAATAATTATATCCTATGCACTTATTTCGTGCCAGATGTTAGCATTCCTGAGAAGCTGGCATGTGTTTCCTCTCACTATATTGCAAAGGATGTCTCCACATTAGTTAATCAAACTGAAAAAGAGCTGATATCCTCTTTTCTGTCCTCTTCAATACTGATTGCCTTGAGCATATCAGTATTGCCCATTAATGTTTTTCAAAAATTAGAAACAGGTTCCACGTCATGCTGCCAGCCATACCACACAGCTGCAGACACTAAGACATCTCCTTCTCCTTTTTCAGATATCAGCATCAGGTGAAGAGCAGAATGATAACTTAAAGAAGATGGAACTTCATTGCAAAAAAATAAATAAATTTTAAAAAGCTGCCTGTGAAAGGTAGGATGATTAATCTGTATTCATTTAAGATCAAGAAGGGAGTTTCACAGAAGTCATATACTGTCACAAACCTCCCTGTCTTCAGCTTCTGTTGCAAAACGAAGGCCTGCAATTGACCTTAACACATGATAATACATGTATGGTAATATCAAAATCCCTCATACTGAAGAGCAAAAAGAGTTTTCCAAAACAGAACAGCAACACAGCAGGTGTGAGACTGAATCATGCAAATACTTCTTACTTATCTCATTTAATGAACCATAGGGAAGCACACAAACAAAACAGATATAAGAGCAGGTTAATGGGTTTTCGGAACTTTGCACAGGACTCTAATCTGTGCCATTTTATTCTGAATCCGTTTCCATGTACTAAGGTAAATACTGCATAAAGATAGTGATGTAAATATTTTGTTGTCTTTCAAGTTTGCCATTCATCACAAAATTTCAGATTTTTGTAGCCCCAGATTTGATGCTAACTCCTCCTATTCTGTGGCCCCTGAATACCTGCCAGTGAGTGATCATGGTAGCAAACAGACCCTCTGGAAGATGAAGGTCCAGTGGCCATGCTGGAAGGTGTGTAAACTTGGCACCTTCTGCAGCATTTCTTGACTATGTGGGTGTGACTTAATTACCAAAGCAAAAAAAGAGATTCTTAATAGGTGTTGAAAGCATTTCTTGGATTTTTAAACACAATACCAAATATTGAAAAGGAAGTTATGAATATCATAATAGAAAAGCAGTGTGGACACAGTCCCATCCATTAGTAAATTCTAAAGTGAGTTAAAGTAACAAGGAAGAAGAAATTTACTCCTTATTTGTAGGTAGAAACATAAAGTGGTAAAGGCAAGTAATCTGTCTCTTGGAAAACTGAAGTAGCACCATTAGCATTGTTATCCTTAAGTAAAAGTAAAAAAATCCAGGGAGTAGCTATTTCCTGGGCATAATATTAGTATTGAGCTTTGGCAAGCCCATATCTAAAATCATAGAATTGTGGAATGGCCTGGGTTGAAAAGAAACACAATGATCACCTAGATGTAGACCAAGACCGACTCCTGAGGGACATTGCTTGTGACCCGCCTCCACCCTGACACAGAACTTTTAATCACAACCCTTTGGCTGCATCCAGCCAGCCATTCCTAATACTTCGAAGAGTCTATCCTTCAAATCCATACCTGTCCAATTTAGAGATTTAGAATATTACGTGACAGTCTACAAGAAATTCAAACTGTGAGCTATTTGCCGTGTAGTTTCAGATTACTCATCTCATTAATTGCAAGTAAAGAATAGGGAACTAATATCCAAAGAAAACTTCCCAAACTCAGGATACTGTGATAAAACACAAGGTAGAATCAATGCAGAGATAATCTGCTGTGCATGGTTGCCTAGACAGCATATTTCTCGTACACAATAGTGCTTGCTGACACTAAGGATATCAGTACAATCATCAATGCATTTCTGATCATTGACAAGCTATTTAATTTTAGAATATCATCAGGAACTGAGAAAACTTTGTATAGCAGTGTACAAATTCGAGCACAGAAAGAGCTACAAGTGATTGTAAAATGACTAAGCTGCAGTGATAAGAAAAAAAAAAAAAAGAAATTTAGATATATCCTGCAGCAGGTGATGTAAATACGTATCTAACAGTTACAATGAACTCTATATGACTACTGACTTAAAAATGAATTCACACATTTATTTCTCTTTCAAGAATGTTTCTCTGGCATTAACAATACCAGATCATCTTTTGATCATTTATCAGAGAGAACAGGAAGGAAAAGAGGCTTCAAATTCCAACCAGGCAATTTTTTTTTCCAAATAGTGGTGATATGCAAATTTTCCTGAGAGCCACAGACTCTCATGGCAATTCCAGGCAATAGCTATTTGTAATGTCTGCATGCCAGAGTACACATCAAATGGCAAGATAAAAATCTGCAAAGATAAGATACTGAATTGGGACTGTCATCCAGGAGCTGATGCCAGGATAATAGCACAAAAGCTGTGTTGAGCCAGTTATGTATCTGGAATAGAAGACGTAGACTGAAGTTGTACAGTTACACAGTAACCTGAAGATGGGAGTGCTGTATGGGGTAAAGGCAGAAGAATGCCTGAAAGACAACTTTCAGTACAATTTCTAGTTGCAAAGCTGATATCAGAAGCTGTGAATTACTGTCAGAAAACAGTTTCTGTAATTCAGTATCAGGTTTGGGCTGAGCAACAATGTAGAGCATTAAGCCAGAAACAGAAATGAGAGCCAGAAGAGTTTCAGCAGGGAGAAATGCCAAATTTCTGCAACACATTTAATCCACATGAAAAGGATGATTGCACAGAATACTATGAAGGTCCGTATCCTCAGATGGGTATGTTCTATGTTTTCTTAAGGAATAGATCAAAAGTCTCTTAATCTCAAAATCCAGGTTTTATTGGAATGTAAAATACTAAACTAGAAACACACACACAAGTAGGCCTTCTAGTACCTGAAGGGGGACTACTGAAAAGCTGGGGAGGGAATTTTTATAAGGGCATATAGCAAAAGGACAAGGAGAAATGGTTTTAAACTGGAAGGGGGTAGAAGTAGACTAGATATCAGGAAGAAATTCTTTACTGAGAGGATGGTGAGACACTGGAACAGGTTGTCCAGTGAGGCTGTGGGTGCCCCCTGCCTGAAGGCATTCAAGGCTGGGTTGGATGGGGCTTTGAGCAACCTGGTCTAGAGGGGGGCATCCCTGCCTATAGCAGGGGGGTGGAACTAGATATCTTAAAGGTCCCTTTCAATCCAAACCATTCGATGATTCTGCGATTCAGTGAAAATAGAAAATAACTCTACTAGCTAAACAGACTGAAATACAAGGTTAAAAACCAATCATCACATTTCTGCCATCTCCTCGCAGTGAAGACCTTTCCTTCCACACTTTCCTCCAGCTCAGTATTTACATTCAATAGTTTCCCAGACTGCACACATGCTTGTTTCTGAAGAAGGGTCTTTACTTTTTTTTCTAAATTCTTCCTCTAGCTTTCCCTCATGACTGGTCCTGACATCTTCCATTCCCTGCTCTGCACCATTCTAGAGACCATCCAGAGATTTGGTGCAGTCACACTCTCCCTCCAAATTGTTCTAGCCAAAATAACTTTGTTCATCTCTGCAAGCTAGTCAAACCCATGGCTGAAGTCAAACCAGTGAGGTAGTACCCTATAAAGCAGAAAAAAAATTCCATCTTAATACCAGTCATGTGCTAGTCTCTAGCCCTAAATATACAGATGAGGCTTAATGCCACTATCATCGGTATCTTCAATTCCTAAATTCAAGGCCATTGATAGCCAGATGGTATACGCGAATCCTGTGCAGAATCCTTAAGTAATTTGAAGGGTCCAGCCACTTCCATTTGGCATTATCACATAAGTGATTGCATACGCATCATCAGCCAAAACATTTTAGAAAATCTTCCAGGTATGACACAAGACTATTAAATGCTACATGTTGCTGTCCATCCCACTCAGCCTTATGCTTTGTTAAATAAATTTATATTCCTTAACCTAACATTTATCTTCATTCACTGAAGCTACTGTCAAAAATGATTTCCTCCTGCATGGATGTGGGTGTAGGTGTGAGTGTACCTCTTTCATATCTCAGTTTCCAAAATGCCCTGCACAGTTTTTAAAAATTGGAATCATTGTGAACAAAATGTCTTTTAATATCATGAGAACAGCAATATTCCTTTTTTGTTCCCCTTTGTCTTTCACTGGAAAATTTATTTTCAGGCTTCTCTGTCTCTTGTTCCAGCTACATCTGGCTTTTGAAAATAGAAAATGACAGATCAGCTGACAGGCTGGAGTCACTAGATTGTCAGCTGTGACATTAGTGGAGCAACAAAATTAATCTTGAAGTTAGCATCCATGGATGAGATTCAGCTGCCTATATTTTACATCAGAGATGTCAAATAACTTGTCCCACTTTGCAGAAATCTATAATGTTCCAATGTCAGCATCCTTTCTAGTAAAAACAATTTTCAGCATGCATCTTTCTTCCACTTCTCCCACTGTTATTAATAGCTCATCTTGTTAGAGTGCACTGCTATAGGAAACTGTCACTTTAGCTTGAAATATCATCTTATATGGTCTCTTTTTTTTTTTTTTTTTTTTTTTTTTTTTCCCATTTGGGAAGACTGAATGCTTTTTAGTAGCTTGTAGAATGAGATAAGTCCTTAAATCCTTCTGAATGGAAGTTAACATATTGTCAACATACAGAGACAAAAGCCTTTTCCCCTTCAAAAACAAATTAAAATCCTTACATTTCTCTCCTTTTCCAATTCTGCAATTTGAATTATTTGTATTCATTTTCCACTCACTAATACAAGAATGTTACATTCTTTCTAATGTGCTCCTTTTTCCTAAAGTCATACAGTGATCAGCTCTCTCATCCTGTGCTGTTTTGTCATTCTTATCCTCATTACATGTTTGCGTTGTGGACAACATCTCCATATATGTTGCAGAACTTATGCCACTGAAAAGTGGCCCAGCTTACTGGGTGGATGCCTTAGAGAGTTAACTGGAAAAACAATATACAAATTTGGCCTGTCATACATTCTTGAATCCTTTTCAAATGAAGTATTTTTGAGTTCTGAAACACAGAAATTGTTCATAGAATAAAGTAACCTAAAAACAATCAAATAAATGAACAAAAAAATCAAACAATAACAACAAAAACACTAAGAAAATCAAAAGGGAGTGGAAAGAGAACATGTTTAAACAGATAGAAAATGAAAGTTGATTGCCCATCAGCACTGTCTACATCCCTATGTTTATCTGTGTACATGAGGGTGATGCTCGACTCACATGTTATACATTGACTTAATATAATTCATTATAAATCAAGGTATTACTGAGTTTTTATCAGGTAAAGATCTGGCATATGGTGCATCTGTTTTGAATAGCATACAGGATGGCTCCTTTTATCTTTTTTCTTTTCATCTTAATACAAAATACCTTATGCTTCGTATAAAGTACTTTTTATAAGAACTAGTTTCATAGGGAAAGATAACATTCCTATTCTTCTCTTTTTTTTCCCCCCAAGATTCAATGTATTCTTTGTCTTCTGAAAGACAAAAATCCTACTTTTTTTTTTTTGCTTTCTCTGTATGACTTCATGTTTTTCAATCTTTCAACTAACATCTATATAAATATATAAAATTAGAACATACAGTAATAGATTACCAGTGCAATACAATATAAGCACAAAATATTGTTTTATAAGGCTACAAAATAATTTCAGTGCTCATACTAAGAGATGTTTGTAAGGTGCCATGTAAAATATGCCATCTGCATGGTAAAGTAGCTCTGCAAATTTCAGGAAAGTTACTGTATAAAAATGAATGTACTAAACTGACGTTAATTATCTTAACTGATGTGAAGCTATCTATTTTGTAATCACTTCTGTAGGGCATTTTTAGTGAATAATTCTGTTCTTTATTACTATTCCATAGCTTATTATAACTCTAATTGTATATTGTTATCTCTAAAATACTATAACCATGGTATTGTCCTAGAGCAGAAATAACCATATGTATTTCCATTGCTTTTTTTTCTTGCCATGGAAACATTGCTTCCTTTCTCCTGGTTTTCTTCTCTTCCTTTTTCAAAGGAAAAAGTCCAGACAAAAAATAAAATGACAATATCTATTTCACAATATTTTCTAGCTTCCACTCCATTCCCACTGGAAAAAAACATGATATAACAAATACTCCTATAATGATTAGAGTGTTTTTGTCAGAATTTTCAAGCTTTCTGGTATTTGACATGCTCCAATAAAAAAATTCTGGTAGTCAGACCTCCTGAATTAAAACTCGCTTTCATCAGGAAGGGACAATAATAATATTTTTTAACATTTTGTTCCAACTGGTTTGATATTATCATTTCTTTTTTTTGGTCTCATGCTGAGGACTTGGTGTGAATGTTCTAAACCTGTTTTGATGGTCAAGGCGAGTGGTGAAGCTCACCAGTTGCTGAATATTTTTTCACTGATAATCTGAAGGCATCCTACAGAGAAAACTGATCCCAGTAGATATCTTCTCTACTGAAGACTTTTGATATTTCAAGTCTATTCGAAAGGTCAGTAGAGAAATTAGTTGTACATTTGAAATTCTTTCAAAGCTAAGAAGATAACTTTTTCTAATATAAATTCTGTTATTCATACATAATTTCTCATTACACCAGTTTTTATCCATGCTGCAGCCAACATCCTCAATAACAGCCTGTGCAGATGAGAGTTAAGAGGCCCTGAATTTGAAGTAATAAGGTAATACTTTTCATTCAAACAAAGAAACATTTTATCTCTTACAATTCATGCAGCACACAGCTTACTGTGAGTTACAGTTGCTGACAGCATTTTGTGACAAAAAGATTTTTTCCAGTTTATTGCCAAGAAAGCTATTGTTAACAGCTTATTGGCCAGATGTTTGGAAAACTGTCCTTGCTGAATTATGCTATGCTAGCATGTGAAAATTTCATGGTGAAACCACAGTGTTTTTCATCATACATTAATTCTGATTTTGGTATTTATCTGGATAGCCAATAATTGCATAGAAATAAAAGCTCCCTCTTCTCTAGAGATCGCTTGCATTATTATCAGGCTGAAGAAACAGACACAGAATGTATAATGGTAAGGTTATATGCAGTGTTCAACTTGAATACTACCCATTAATCATAGGGGAACAATGGCTCCATGAGCCTGTAACCATAGAGTAATATTGCACTAAATATTATATTCCTCTATCTTTTGAGGATATCCAAGCTCCCTTAAGTTTTCTCTTATATTGCAGCTACTGAAGTCCTGATCCAAGGACGCACTTCAACTAATGCTAAGCATTGAACAGAGATCATGAAAACAGTATATAAATGTTTGGAATAGAAAATTTGAATTATTTTAGATGGAAAAAACAGGTGAACCACTAAAATATAAAAGCAATTATAAATCATTCTGATTATGTAATACATACATATATTTCAATAAGTTATATTTTGAAACTATTGGCTTATAAACACCATATAAATCATATATGAATAACCCAGCACCCAGGGACTGCTTTTCAGTAATATTGCATGTTATTAAAACAATACCTAAAAATGAGTACAACTCTGTTCTATAAAAGGCACATCCCTTTGAAATAACTTGAAATTGTATGAAATAAATGTAGAATCTAAATATGTTTTAGACCCAAATTGTTGCTTCTACCTATTCATCATGACTGAAAATTCAGACAGGTGTCAGAATAGAAATTGAACTGACTTTTTGTTCAGTGCTTTCAGTTACTCTGTTGTATTCCCTTTGGCACCATGCAGGAAAGTGTGGGTGAGCTTCATGAATGAAATAAAGAAGGTGGAGGAAGTTAGGATGAGGGGTGACTGCACAGAATGCCAGAGGTGAAGATCTGAAGGAGGTACAGAAAGTGAGGTGCTAATGGGATTCTACAAAACAAGGGAGATGAAAGTATCATCTTTGAAAGGAGAAATTAAGAACTTCTTTTTAGTATATATAATTAACCACTTATATTTTTTGTCAGGGATTCTTTATGCTCTGATTCACGCCTGTGGCCTTCAGGTGGGATCATGATCCACTTGCACTCTCATTACACAGGAATTTACTTTCACCACAGTCTCAAAAGTTCTCCTTATGATTTTATTGCTGCAGTTTTTCCTCATTTTCCCTTTAATTTCCTCCTTGTTGCCAGGGCATAATGGTTTGGAACAAATCTGTTGGAAGTCTGGAATTAATGATAATCTTCTACAACAAAATAGTTTGCTGGATTCTTCTTAGAACAAGGAAGAAAGTACAAGAATATGATAAACCTTCATGTGATGAGGAATAGTTACAGGATACATATTTTACTTAAAGATAACACTTACAGAATTTCTTGAGGTAAATAATCATTTATGCTCACTATGTGTCTTTGAAGTTCATGTGTCCAACACTATCTTATGGGTTCTACACACTTTCTCAACTGCTAAACTACAATCAATAGAAATCCTGAGGGAGGAACAAGAAGTTTCATTGGATGGCTTGAAGATTCTGAAGAACCATACATTCCTTTTTTTCCTCTTTGAACCCCTGAGAGATTCAGGCATCTTAATAGCTCTAATTCAATAAGTATAATCTAGTACTTTGGCAGGCATAAGGAATTTCTTTCTTTTACTACCATGTTACAAATTCTCTCCTTACAATTAGCATTTTTTTTTTCACCATGGATCTTTTAGGAAAGAGTTTCTTTTTATGACAAATATAGAAAATCAGTCTTTCCCTACTGAAGAGCAGTGAATTTTACATTTTTATCAGACATTCCTGAATATATGTTTTAAAATCTGTGCATATAAGTACTCGGAAACTATAGATAAACATTTATTATTACTTTTTATTTTAAGTAGAAATTGTTATACTCTGACTTAATCTTACAAATACACTTTGTATTCTGAGAGATTTGGTTCCAACAAGTAAAGAAAAAAATGTTCGAAAAATAACTTACTTAGACAAATCAGCATAAGTTTTATGACAACTACAATGCATCTCTAAATAGTTAAATAGAGGTGCTAAAACATACGAGCCATGGATAGATGTTTAATTTTTAAAATTATTTTATTTTTATTATAAAAACATCCCAGAAACTGAAAACATGTGTTCAGTCCTGTTCAATTACATGTTCAATCCTTAAAGCCAGTCCACTTTAGAAGGAAGCTTCAAAAAAAAATGCTTTATCATATGGCAGAGAAGAATATAAATCAAACACGCTCAGTTTATGGAAAAAATCAGTAAGCTTCAGGAAAAAAGAACAGAATTCTTTCTCTTTCTCTCTCTTTTACTTTTTGTTCTCTTGCATAACCCAGGCTTTTCTCTTTAATCTGTGTCTAAACCATGAGAGGTAGAAAACTTGATGAAAGTAAATATCAAGTTCATTATATCTACAGGAACATACAATGTGTTGAATAATGTTGTTATCCTTTCTTCAACATAAATGAAGACGACTGCAGAATACTTAACAAGGCCTAGTCTATTTTTGTAGAAATCATTGCTATCATATAATAATTTCAATTTTACAGGAAATTGTCTTGTTGAGAGAGTGCAGATCAAACTATTTTCTAGATTTTGAAGATAGATCTGTTTGAATCAGTTTTCTTAAAAGGGCTGGAATTTCAGCAGGATATATTCTGCAAAATTGCTATGGTTGTTTTTCAATTTTATATTAAATTTGTTCTGCATTTTATCAACCACATAATCCTATCTATGCTGATTTGGAACTTGGTTCATTCTTTCTCTTTATACAGGCAGACTTATTAGTTTTAAAATGATTTATTCTTCTTGAAGACCAAACATTGCTCTCAAATTTTGGAAGCTTTCTTAGCTTTTTGTCTAATGAGTGATGATATATGGAAACAATACATGGCTTGGTAAGCTTGTATCAGTCAGAGTTTAGACTGCAGTCTAAATTCTTTGAAAGATATCTACTGGTTTGAGTGCATGCTGCATGAGACTCTAAAGATCACATTTGTGCCCAGAATAGATCCAAGGAGTCCCAGATGTAACACGCATTTTAACAAGCTACTTCAAACTACCATTTTGCAGCTCTAATCACTAGAACACAGATGTGGAGAAGAAATAGCTGTAACACACAAATATTCTTCCAGAAAGGGAGAGCGTTGAGAGAACTCCTTACTTCAGACTACATTACAGAATGGGAGAAATGAGTCACTAAGAGAAGACAGAAGGTCCATATTCCAGTGATTATGATAAAGAAGTACAGAAACAGGCAAGTGCTTCTGTATTTGGGTAAAAAGAAATATCAGATTATGAATAGGGTGGTAATAAAGTAATCTCTGGACATAGATTAACCCTGCATAAAAGTTAAGGTTTCAGAAACAGATAGAGGGAGAAAAAATGTGTTTTCTTTTTAATGGTAGTCCAAATTAGACAGGCTATTCAAATATTCAGATTTACTCTGGAGATTTTTATGTCCTAAATCATTCATACCTGCTCTGTCACTTTTCTCTCACTCTGTCTTATGCTTGTCTCTGACCTAAGACTGACAGATTTTTTTTTCATCAAGATGAAATTTGTCTTTTCCATTTTTATCCTTGTGATTATTTTATCTCTCCCATTCTTTATGTTTTACTTTACAGTTGCACAGAAAGCACGGTTTACTATTCTGAGCTTCTTTTCAAATTCAGTGTGTCAATCTTTTAGCTCATCAGGTGAATCTCTAAAGCTGCCATTTCATTATATTCCCTCAGGAGGTTCAGTCTGCAGAAACTGAGCTCATATAATTGATACCAATGAAGAAGCTTTTAGCTTAAGTAGTTATTTTAAAATTTTCAGTAGGGCCATCTCTCTCAAGTGTGTATGCATGCAGTCCCATTATCTGAATAGGATGCATGATGACAGACTGATAATTTGTTGTACATATGATAAACCATCTTATAAATGCTGTTCTTTTAAAAGAAATATCAGGGTTTTAATGCCTTGCCAATATAGCAGCAGAAAGACTAGTTTCATACCAAGACAGTGCTAACCAAGATAACCAGCACAACTCCATTAACGCCTGTCCTCCCTCACTTTGTGCACCCAGCCAGCTCAGAATTCCCAGCACCAGAACGCTCTTCAGATGAGATTAGACTATGTCCCTGCTTCTTGGCCACCTGGTGAGTGGGGGAAAAAAAAAAAGCAGTGAGAAGCATTTGAGAAAAGGCAAAGAGACCTTTGTTATACGGACTGATGATACTACAGTGCAAATATTAAGCATTGTGCAGTCGGAAATATTATTCTTATGACGACAGATAATGCTGTGTGAGAAGTAGGATTACAATAAGAAATCTTGCTCATGCAAAAGGCTGCGGGAAGATAATAAAGTACTTGATATTTACTGCTTGTAGTATAGCACCAGTATTAAATAAATAAAAACATTTTCTATTCAGATACCTCCTAGATGCTTGCTGCGTAGAGCATTTCCAATTCACATCAGCCGTTTCACAATGCTCTATGCATTTCACATTACCTGTATGCATAATGGATTGGTGTGTTAGTTAGTAATCCTTGTTAGAGCTTACAGATTCTATTTTCTGCATGATTAACAATATTATGCTTTTTTTTTTTTTTTTTTTTTTTAAAGAAGGCTATGTGTTCCATATTTTTAGAATGGCTACCACCTACTTAAGAAAACTCATTTCAAGGAATGGATCACATTTATTTTCACAAAGGCTTTCTGCTGAACAATTTCCTTGCCATCTCATTTTGCTCCTTTATGACAGTCAGCCTCTATTTTCTCTATCTTAGTCTAAATGTCATACAAATATCTGCTCTGGTGAACAATTATTAAACAAAAGCAAGAGAAATATTTATGTATGTACTTATATAATATAAGATTCCCTGCCAGTTGAACCAGTGGCCAGTCCCAATGGCCACCTCCTACTCTTCTGCTCTTATTTTACTCTTGGCTCTACATCCTTCCTCTCAATCTTAGATTATGACTTCAACATAGCAGTTCTCTACATAGACATTCATATAGAGAAGGATGTCCAAGGTATTCAAAAAGTAAAATATGATTTGAAAGCAAAAGAAAAATGTGTGCAGTAAGAATAGTCTGTGAGTATTAAAGATATAAAAAATAGCATCTTCAGAGGAAGTTTCTATTGTAAACTAGAGGTTTGCATAGTCCCTGATGTAATAGAAAAAAAACATTCATATTGTTTTTCAGTTCAAGTGAGGAAAAACTGATCTGTTCCCCAATCTTTTTAAGATAGTATATTGAAATCAGTATTCTTCCTATGATATCAACTTCTACAGATTTCTTGGTCACAAAAAGGCAGCCTTGATATGGTAAAATTTGTGATTAAAACACAAACATCCAAACAAAAAATTCCTCTTTTTGTTTCATTCTCAAAACACCTCATTTTCTCTTTAAAGAGGGTATTTTTTTTCTCTGAGATAAAAAGCATGCTGTAATGGTCAGTAGATACTCCCAAAGTCTTTTCCTAGATGTTCTAAAATACAGTCCTCAGGTCTGTGATGCAAAATTTCTTGGATTTAATATTATTTTAATGATTTTCAGTCTGTTGAGAGGAGCACCCCCCCTAAAAACTTAATACAAGTACTGCTCCAAAAGTAATGCTATCTACTTTATTATATTGTTTCACAGCATTGTAGGTGGATGTTATTGGCATTCCAACCAAAGCCATTCTATAATTCTGTGATAAAATAAAACAATTAAAGTACTCTTCAGTTGTATTCACTTTATAGCCACAAACTAGGAAAAGCTGTCAATAGTCTACAACTAATAAACAGGTAGTTAGACAAAGTAGCAGCTAACTATAAGGACTGCCTGGGATAGGAAGGGAGATGGAAAGGTATTTTCTTAGGAAAAGACTAATAACACACATGTCATATTTAAAGGGAGATCTCTTATGTTGTCCACTTGGACTCATGGCTATGTATGTTCACATGTTCTCACGTTGAAGTGACCCTCATGTAGAACCCTGTCTGCAGGTGTTGTTAACACAAAGCTACAGTAAGTGCAGTAATTTATTAGTAGACAACACTACTGAGAGAAGTAGGCTCCTGTTCCAAACATAGCAGTGCTATTTCTTGTCTGCTTCCCATGCAGAAGTTAAATCATTCAAGCATTTCTTTGTTTTTCTTAAAAACAAATGAACAAACAAACAAAAAATTGCTGCTCTTTTAGTCTTGTGCACAGTGTTGCTTGAAATATTATACGACACTGCCAATATCTTAATTTGTTTTTTCCATTCACTGGAAGCATTTGTAGAACAGAATAAGATTTGTATTGTAGCAGATAATGCTTTGCTGACTAATTCTTTACTGTCTTACATCTGTGATAGCATTCTGTACCTTGACAAAGCGTAAGTATGTTTTTATGAAGGAAATTTGATTCACTGCACAAGTGTGAAGGCTATTGTAGCTGCAAATTAGAACAGTGTATGTAAATCTGCTCTTCCTTTATGAATTGAATTAAGTATCCATCATTAATATTTGTAGAAAAAAAAATAATCCAAATGCTTTTTAATGTAATCTGTGTAATCTAACATGGAAGGGAATAAAAACAGTAACTCGTAGCCCTTCCAAGTGATATTTTTCAGGGATGCAAGGGAATGATTCATAATAAGACATTTAACTACGGAGGAAACATAATGAGAATGTAACTCAGCATGGGTACAGGAATGGAAGCTCAACAGAGTGTGTTTGCTACTTTCCAAGTAAATAATTTGTCCAAAAAAGTCATGACTTCACAAGTGAAATGTCTATTAGCAAAAGCTTTTGATGACTTCATTTCCAAGGTATCACCCTGGAAAGGTACCCCTAGACTTCTGAAATCTTGCTAGGATGTTGTAACATCTACACTTACTACATTTCCTCTTGAACATACTCTTGGCAAGTTGGCTTGTTGAAAATGGGGAAATAATGTCTTAGCCAGGAATAATGGCCAACCACTGAGTCTAGCCTCAGCAGTCTGTGCCAAGCATTTTTTCATTTCATAGTAAATCAAAGCATTCACCAGAAAACAAACGACACATTCAGCAGATAACATTGCAATTTTAGGCCAGCAACCATCTGTGACTTTATGGTCAATGAGTCTATTAACGCAACTAGTAACAGCTTCATAATGTCACTCAATACCTCCATCTGTACATCACAACGAAAACTAATGGATGAGACCCCCTTGATAACACTGCTGGAAAAAAAGAAACAACAACATAAAAATGTACACAGTGTTTGAAATGAATGAAACAAATATGGAACCCTCTTTCTCTTGCATGAATTAATCAATGCATTTTCTTAGAAAAAAATTATTATGTTGTTTACTTGGCTTGCTTTTCTCTTCCATGCCACTCACTAGGTTATATAATGAATTTGTCAAATTTTCAAATGAGTTGTTTACTATTTAGACATGAATTAAGCATGTTGCCAAACATTTAGTGTCACTTGTTAGACACAGGCATATGTTACTTTCTTGAAAACCCTTGAAATGTTTCATACATGCACACTGACTTCATAAAATAACATCATTATTAAACTTTATCACTTTGTGAAACTTCTTTTCAACAGTTTTACTTTTAAGTTAATTATACTGTTGCTTTCTCAAAGAAAGCTGTTTTCACCAGTGAATCTGTTCAGCTTTACTAGCATACACTGGTACTTAATGGTACATTTTTCAGCATACACTGATAATTGTATTCCCTCCTTAATTAACATGGACTAATCCCAGATTAAGTCTGTTTTTGTAAATAAGGGTAAATCTCACCCTAAAGCTCTGAGAGCAACATTGAGACTAGCTTCTTTCTGTATAAACAGAAGTTTGTTTCTTTATAGAGTTTGGCTACGAGATGAGAAGACTTTCTGATCTGTGTTCACCTCCAATTCACTCAGGTATTGTTTGGAAAAGTGCTCATACACAAGAAGCCAAACTGTGCAAAGGAGTGCACTAATGTTCAATTATCTAGACAACAAACTGGTAACTGAGCCAGTGTCTAGGTCCTACTCAACCAGTAAATATGCATGCTGGCAATTGTTCAAACATATTGTACATTTGGTATATATGTAATCTCTCCTTATTTTACAGTAAGGGAATTCTCACATTGTATTTGCGATCTTCTTTGTAGTCTTAAAACTTTCAATAGCTTTGAGTATATTTTGTACATCTACTGTACACTTTAGAAGCCATTTGTTTGCTGCTCTGAATATTATTTTTAACCCTGGTTATACATAGGATGTATTTTTTCTTCTCTAATGTCTCTCTCTCTCTATATATATTTCTTATAGAGGGAAGCTCCTTTTAAAACATATTTTCTATTTAGTTTAGATCATTCTGAGCTTGGTCTGGTTCAATTGACAAACAAATACTGCTTTCTTTTGAAAGGGGAGGGGATTGGTAACAACTCAAAGCCAATGTGTGCTGACATTGAATATATTCAAGAAAAGCAGAGAAATATCCTACAAGTAATATGTACACACCGAAATAAAACATTCTGATCAAGATTCTCATTGGATTCTTCTCATCTCTGCCTGAAAATTGAAGAAATTTATTGCAGAAGAACTATTACATTAAAATAAAATAATGAACTGAAATAAAATCCATAAACAGTCAATAAATGAAAAGGGAAACTCCAACAGTAAGGAACATGTAAAATTCTTCAGAGTGTTTGTAATGCAGGAACAAAAAAGCATTATGGAAGATAAAAATATCCTTGCTTTCTGTGAGTGTCTGGGTTTTGCATTCAGCAGTCTGGATGTAGGTATAATGTTCCACGCCAGTTTTAATATTTATCAAAATTATGGATCCTGCAAGAGTAATGAATTCCACTCAAGAAAGTATTGTACATCACAATTATGAAGAAAGCATCCAGCCTAGAATTGAATGCTTTCAGGGATTCAGAGGGGGCATTCACAACCTCACTGGGCAGCCTGTTCCAGCGTCTCACCACCCTCACCATAAAGAATTTCTTCCTAATATCTAGTCTAGGTCTGCCCTTTTCCAGTTTAAAGTAAATTTCCCTCATCCTGTAGCTGCACGTCCTTATAAAATGTCCTATCCCAGCTTCCCCACAGGCCCCTTCAGGTGCTGGAAGGCTGCTGTAAGGTGTTCCTGAAGCCTTTTCTTCTCTAGGCTGAAGAGCCCCAGCTCTCTCAGCCTGTCCTCATAAGGTGGTCCTCATAAGGGAGGTGCTCCAGCCCTCTGATTATTGTCATGGCCTTCCTCTGGTCCTCCAAAAGCTAATGTCCTTCTTGTGTTGGGGGCCCCAGAACTGGATGCAGTACACTAGGTTGGGTCTCATGAGAATGTCACCTCCCTCAACATACTGGTCAGGTAGTCACAGAATTTCAGGGGGTGGAAGGGACATATGAAGGTCATCTAGTTCAACATCCTGCTAAAGAAGATTCCCTACAGTAGGTTACACAGGAAAGTGTCCAAGTAGGTTTTGAATACCTCCAGAGAAGGAGACTGCACAACCTCTCTGTGCAGCCTGTTCCACTGCTCTTTCACCCTCACAGTAAAGAACATCTTCCTTATGTTCAGGTGGTACTTTCTATGTTCCAGTTTCTGCCCATTGCTCCTTGTTCAAGTCACTGAGCTCCACTAAAAAGAGCCTGGCCCCATCCACTTGATTCTTACTCTTTAGATACTTATAAGCATTGATAAAATTCCTCTCTCACTCATCTATTCTCCAGGCTGAACAGCCCCAGATCTCTGCTTTTGCATATAAGGGAGATGCTCCAGGTCTCTCACCATCTTTGTAACCTTCTGCTGTACTCTCTTCAGAAATTTCCTGTCTTGAACTGAGGAACCCAGAAATGCACACAGTGCTCCAGATAATGTCTTATTAGAGCACAGAAGGAGTGTCACCCCGTTGACCATCTTTTTAATGAATCCCAGAATGCCATTGGCTTTCTTGGCCACAAGAGCACACTGCTGGCTTGTAGCCCACCTGTTGTCCTCTAGGATACCCAGGTTCCTCTCCTCAGAGCTCCTCATAACAGGTCACCCTCTAACCTGCACTGATGCATACAGTTACTTCTCCCCAGCTGTAAGGCTCTGCAGTTCCTCTTGTTGAGCCTCATCAGGTTTCTCCCAACCCAACTCTACAGCTTGTCCAGGTCTTGTTGAATGGCAGCATAGCCTTCTGGTATATCAGCTACTCCTCCCAGATGCACATCATCAGCAAACTTGGTAAGGATGTACTCTATCCTTTCATTCAGGTCACGGAAGAAGATGTTGAACATGACTGGACCAATCACTGACCCCTTGGGAACACTGTGACCTACAGACCTCCAGCCAGACGCTGCCATTGACCACAACTCTTTGAGCTCTGCCAGTCAGTTCGCAATCCACCTTACTGTCCCCTTGTCCATCCCACATTTTCTTACCTCAAGATCTATTGTTGTATACAACATTTAATTATCATCCATCTTCTTTCCCTGCCCCCCCCCCCCCCTTTTTGACAAAATTAAAAAAAAAATTTACTCTTTTGTACTAACATGCATTTTCTTTTCTATAATTCTTTGTCATGCTTTTTTGTGAATGGAAGTGGAAAGTTAAATGTAGGATGACACTTAATACAGGATTTCCTCTTTATATCCTCCAGTAGTAGCTAGTCAACATTAACAACTGAATAGCACCTTGGCTTACATTGTTAGAAAAAAATTTCGTTAGAAAAATTAAACAATGTCTTGGATCTCAATTACTAAATTGTATGTGCTTGCTAGAAGTGAGATGATTACTTAGACTTTGACAGCAAAGTAAAATAACTAGCTCTTCTGAGCCTGTGAATTGTTTTTTTATAATGATATTAAAAGAAAATAAAATTAAAGAACACTACCAGACCTCCATAAATGTTTCTCTGTAAATCCTGAATACTTTGGCTTTCTGCCAAAATTTCAGAATCTGGAAGAAAGGATGAGGACACTTTCAGACTTCCTTACTGTGCCATATGCTTTTTTCAATTGTCAGCTGATATAATATCATAGAATCATAGAATCACAAGATTGGGAACAACGTGCAAGATCATCTAGTCCAACCGCCCTCCCATTGAATACGTAATATGTAGGCTTATCTGCTACTCCAGATGTAAGAAGCAGAATTTTCCATCAAAGAAACTTTTTAGAGAGACAAACTCTGTCTTATTTCCAAAACTGAAAGTAAAATAAAAGTCACTATATGCCTTCATTGAAAGTGCTGATATTTTACAGAGGAGTCAGCTACTAACACAATTACAGATCATGCTATTTACAGCCAAGATAATTATATTTGTGCAATCCTTTCTATTTTATACCTAATAGATGATACAACAAAAACCTAAAATATATAATTTTCCCTTCCCCTAAGTTTAACCATTTTATTCTACCATTGTAAATTTTGCTCAGAAGCTGAAAACACTCTTGAGAATTTTGAGATTTTACCTAAACCTTACATCAAAATAAAAAGCATACTCTGCAAAAATGCCTTGTTTTTTTATTTTTTGCCAAAATGGTATTCCTATTTATTCAGATTAACTCCCTTGCATCTCCTAAAGTAGTTGAAACTGTGAGAGAACTTGTATCTGAGGAAGTAAGGAATTCCTAGCATCAGTTCCATTGCCTGTACAGAGGACAAAATGCTCTGGGTGGGCTGCAGGATAAACTCGAAAACTTTCAAAAGAACAATGGACAAGAATCAGATCCCATGTGGAGGACAGCACAGTTATTAACAATTACAGTGCGTTACACTGTGATACTGGACTGGAGTCTTCAGGCCAGATTTATGGGAAACGCAACAGAGGTGAATGGATACTGTTTAATTAATGATGGAGGAAGTGAATGAATTTAGAACTGACAAGAGTTACTTTTCCAGAATTAATGTTGCTTCTTCCTATGCATAATATTACTTACTTCCAATATGAGAAATGGAAGGCAGCTGCCAAAATAGAAAGAGAATGACTTTTTTTTTTTTCCTTAGGAGCTTCACTCATGCTCTGTGTCAACGGTTTATGGGCTGGTCTGGCCCAGTTCTGTGACCAGCAGGGCGGAGGGATCTGCAGATCCGCGCCTCTGGGAAAGGGGAAGCAGGGGACCCCAAAATACTTGAAAACAACAGCACTGATCTGAGGTGGAACAAATGATTTTACTAAATATAGTATTAGTAAAATACAATGAGAGAGAGAGAGAGTCTGTTTGAATTGTATAGACCTCACCACAATGCTGGGGTGAGAAGTGCAGTCCAGTTGAGTGACTGAAGTACAGACGGCGAAGTGCAGATGGTGAAGCGCAGATAGCGAAGCGCAGACAGCGAAGAGCAGGCGAAGAAGAAGGATCAGGTGACCTTGCTTGGAGTTATATCCCCTTGCTGACCGCAAAGTCTCCTGGGGAAATGTAGTTCTTCTCCGACGGACGAACATTCGGCAGATATCAAACCCCATCCCCAGTGCATTACATGATGTTATGGTGTGGAATACTGATGACCAAAAATCATAAAACCATGACACTCTGAAATATGAACTCGATTAAACTAATTAACAGCATTTCAGTGTATAGCATAAACTTTAAATACCATCAAATGCTATTCTTCTCCAGAAGGCTTTGTGCTTCCATTGTCTGAAAATAGTTCCTCGCATATCAGCTCAATTTTTCAAATATTTCTTTGACTCAGAATGTATTCAGCAGAGACATAAAAGTATATGAATAGACAGTCTTTGCAAATGCCTGCTGGATAAATTTCCATGCCAAAAGACACCTTTCTTTACAACTGCCATTATAAGCAGAGACAATGAGTTTAAAAGACCTTCTCATATGTGGCCAACTGCATATAACTAAAAACACATCCTTTGCAAACAGCAATTTCTTAACCCCACAGAAGCAGCATCTGGAGAACAGTGCCACGCACATCCAACAGGTTTTGTTGTGAGATAAATTGTTGCTCACAAATCTTAATTCTTTGATTCCAGAGATTTAATGAAACACTGAAACATACTGAGCTAGCAGTACAAACAATTGTTTTGAAGTGCATAACATTCTTGCTTGCAAAACATTGGGACCAATTTTGGAGAGGGCTAGAGGGGAAAATTGAAAAGAAAATAGCAGAGTGCTGTAAGTCTTGGGTGAACTGGGCTTAGTGGTCTGAAATCCACCAAGCTGATTTTTATCCTTATTTTGATTCTGTGATTGTTTGAAGGAGGCTTGGGGATGAGTGGCTGGATGAGTGTGAAGAAGAGAAGGACCTGGGGGTGTTGGTTGATGCTTGGCTGAACATGAGCCAACAGTGTGCCCAGGTGGCCAAGAGGGCCAACGGCATCCTGGCCTGCATTAGAAATAGTGGATTAGAAATAGTGTGGCCAGCAGGAGCAGGGAGGTGATCATCCCCCTCTACTCAGCTCTGGTGAGGCCGCACCTCGAGTACTGTGTTCAGTTTTCGGCTCCTCACTACAGGAAGGGTGTTGAGGTTCTGGAACATGTCCAGAGAAGGGCAACAAAACTGGTGAGGGGTCTGGAGCACAAGTCTTATGAGGAGCGGCTGAGGGAGCTGGGATTGTTCAGTCTGGAGAAGAGGTGGCTCAGGGGAGACCTCATTGCACTCTACAACCTCCTGAAGGGAGGTTGTGGTGAAGAGGGATTTGGCCTCTTCTCCCAGGCAATGAGCAGGACACAGAGCAATGGCCGCAAGTTGTATCAGAGGAGGTTTAGGTTGGACATGAGGAAGAACTTTTTCTCTCAGAGAGTGGTCAGGCACTTCCCTGCCCAGGGAAGTGGTGGAGTCGCCATCCCTGGAAGTGTTCAAGAGACTAGGGGAGGATGAGTATTTCTGTGTCAACTGTGTGCACTTGAGATGAGTTTGTATGTAAGAACAATCCCACACCCATCCTTAACAGACTCTGAAGAAATGTCATATTAAAAATGATACCAAATTATACTGTAGCTTGGTTCTGTTTGTTGATTCTGTTAAGTTTTGCACCAGTACCTCTAAGAGGAGAAATATCTACCAAACATTACAGTTTTGGATAAAGGACTTCAAAGGGTAAACATATTTGTGAATTGAAAGGCTTGGGGAATAAAAAAACAACAACAAAGAAACAGGTCTTGTTTTCGTTGTTGCTCTGAGGAGGCCACAGTAAGGAGGGAGACATAAGGAAGATAGAACACCAGCTTCAAACCTAACAGAGTCACCTGCTCCAGTGGCAGCAGAGAGCCTGTAGTCCTCTTCACATCAGGTTGCACGTGCTTTCAATTTTGTCAAATGCTATTACATCCTATTGTCTTTTTCCTAGTTGTCATAGGAAAGTGCCTAATATGCTTTTCACTTCCAGGAACCTTGCACTGCTGTGTATGTTTTGGGTATTTTTTTTTAACGTGCAGTTTGCAACCAATTACTGCAGTGGAAGGGTAAGGTACAGCTTTTGGCTGTATTCCTAAATTTCTTATAGTGTTAGTTATCTTCTTTGCTCAAGAACTTGCCACAGTTTTAATCCTTTCCCCGGATATTCATCTACCCCTGCTTTTAAAAAGCATTTCTGGAGACTGTATCTGTTTTCCTTAAGAATAATTCTTGCGTGCTGAAATCACAAATACAAAAAAAAAAAAAAAAAAAAAAAAAAAGATCCTGTCCTTCAGCTAGGGAATTTCAAAATCCTTCCAAACTTACATGTAAATACCAGAGTTCTCTTAAATGTGCTTTGGTTCTCCCTTTGGTTTTTGACCATAGGTATAGAAAAACAGTCTCATTTTAATTCTTAGTTTTTCTTGGGTCACAGTCCACCAGAAATTAAGCATTGGTCCAATGTTTTTGACATTATTTCTGGCATTTGTGCCTCATTCAATTTTCACCTCTCATCTACCTCCAAGTAGTGAAAGCAATCTTTTTCTTGTTCTTTTTTAATCTCTAATCGTGCTTAAATCTGTAAGCTCTGAATACAGATACAGTTATTTTTCCCATTGTTTCCCCACTTGTGTGAGGTTTGTTTGGAAATCCAGCATTCCCATCTAACCAAGGTCTTTGCACGTTGCCTTTTGCCTCAGCTTTTACTTCCTCTTCATGCTCTGTTCTCTGCTGTGGATCTCACTCATGTGATTGCCGTTTTAGTTACTGACTGTGAGAGACAAGAACCGAAGGTGAAAAGCAACCCAAGCACCTCTCTGAGGGGAGGTTGAATGGGTGAGACATGGCTAACACTGTGTAAGGGTACAGACAATGTATATCTTTCATATGGAGTCACAGAATCGTAGGTGTTGAAAGGGACCTCTGAAGATCATCTAACCCAAACTTATGTACATACATATGCTTGGCTTTTGAGAATTAGCTGTTCTTTGGCACATTACATTTCTTTACTTCCCCCACTCTCCTTCTTTACCGCTCTCATAAACTGGACTGTTTAAGAATCTAACTCTGTGCTCTGTATCATGCAAAAAGATTATCAAACATTTAAGAGTGTTTCAGGTGTTTCTCCCCACTTGAGGTCTCTTCTGGAGAGGGAGATCCCATCATAAAAAGGGACACAAGGCTACATTGAATGATCAATACAGATGTTAGTTATTTACCAGCTCCCTGAGAATACAAGTTTTAAATAATGTAGAGATCCATATTGTAGATCTGATAACAGGCTCTCAAACAGATATTGAAAATATTTTGGACTCCCTGCAGTAATCAGTAAATAATATTTAAATCTTTTTGACTGGATTTCTGTCATGGATCACATAGGTATAAGTGACTTCTCCAAAGAACTGTAATCATATAGTAGATTTGTCTGCCTGCTCTGTCATCTCCATGTAATGTGTGACTGGTCTCTCTTTGTTCTATTCATAGACATAGTTCTGGAAATAAATGAATAGTGTTTTTTTGTGCAGCAGGCCAATGAAGCTTCTTTCTTGTGGTCCAGGATGCAGCTACTGGATTCTCTGCTGATTGAGGTATGGAAATGTTCATCTCATATACAGTGACGGTCTTAATAGTGTTCCCTCACTCCACCCAGACCATCTTCTGCATGAAAATCAGTTACTGTCAAAACTGCTGTTCCTCTGCCAGGCCTGTCTGAGTTTGGCACAGGAACTTAAAAATCACAGAGAGGAAAATTATATTGAGCTAGAAAAGGAAACCTCTTCACTGGCAGGGGTGTCTTAATGGGCATCAGCACACAGTCCAAACATCTTCCTGATCTTTCTTCTAAACTTCAGGCAGTCAAAACCATTGGAAATGGGGTGTGACTGATAGACAGACCTCATTGACTGCAGGTAGCAGTGAGGTTATGCCTCAGACTGAATTAATCATGTTAATTTGCATTGTTTGTGGCTGCCTGTTGGAAAAAATGCACTCCCAGCTCCATGGAAAACAAAGCCTGTGGAAGATCATGGGTTTTTCTGTTTTGCTAATCCTGTTGGTGAATCACTCTGTCCACTCGCTTAAGCTTACCTTCATTGTACCATTTATCCTCAGCTTTGTGCAGGGAATGGGTGGTGTTAGTTGTGTGCCAGGCTGCCCTGCTAACTTTGGCCAGTGGGCATATAAATGCAGCCTCCAAACAGCACACCTTTGAGGACTGATGTGCTATAGACAAAAAGCTATAAATGACTTGAATGCAGGGTTTGGCTATCTTTTCACTGATGAGTAAAATAACATAGTTTATTCAACGACAATCCTCGCAGCAACCCTCAGAGAAATAAAAACATGATTAGGAGTAATAACATGCCTGGTCCCATTCTATACTATCTCTCTATATTAACTGCCTATATTTTTTTCTGAAAAATATTGGTCATTTAAGGTAAGGTCCTACAATGTCTTTATCAGCCACAAACACGGTCACCTAACTTGTGCTCTCTGGAATGTTGATGACAGATCTGATAATTGGGCGGGACTACAGAATTGGAGTGCAGCTGTTATTTGCTTATTAAAGGTCTCAGAGGAAGAGATACAAATACACACACAAATACACAATTTCAGTGCCTCATTAATCCAAGATGTCCTCCCTTTAACAGGCTATGCTGCAGTCTGAACTAGGCAGTACAAACAGTCTTTCTTTGCTTGAGTGATTTGAGATACAAAACTCAAGTGCCCAGTAAAAAATTACTGTTTCTCCAAGTTGCTCATATGGTCTAAATATTGTGTATTTCAATGCAAAAATATTGAGATCCCTTTTCTTTTTCCACCAACCAGTACAGTGTTTCAAATAACGTTACAGTGCTTTGTCAGGTCTCTGTCTTTCCTCTGTTAGAGGCACTCCTCAGTAGAAGAGATGACTCCCAAAATGATTTCAAAAATCTTTGGCAAATGTTATTTGCTGGCCCCACAAACAAGAAAACCCTTAGTCTCCATATTGGACAGCTGATTTTAAAACCTGTTTCTCTCATCACTTTTCACTGCACAAACTGCTGAAGGTCTCAAAGACAAAATACGTTCATGGAACTGAACATTTCTCTGGCAAACCACTTCTTTGTATCTATTCTCCTTGAAACTAAAAACCAGGCAAGTGAAAATTCTCCAGATGCCCTGGCAGAAAACACTGATTAAAATCTGCTTTTCCTATTAGACAGGCACCAATCTTAATTATGTCAGTAATGAATGCAGAACACTGTAACATAGTAAAATATTTAAATAATTCATCTGTGTAAAAGCATGGACTCCAAAGGCAGATTGTCAGACTATTTTGAAAAACTGAATGATACACCAAACTGATAACTATTTCCCCTCCCAGTGTCATGAAGAAAACTGCAGTACTGTGCAGTATGTCAAAGGCATTGACAAAGACTACGGAGCTGTTAGCCACCACTGAGATTTGCATATTTCATGTGAAACCCTTGCTCTTTGAGTCATGGTTTATCTGCGCCACTGGTGAGATGTATGACACGCAAGCAAAGACTCTTCCTACAGAGTATTTCACATACTGATAGAAAATACAGCATAAAAATCACAGGGTTCCTGCTGTAACATAAGAGGTGCTTTCCCAACCATTCTGTTGCTGAAGTTTGAACTCTGCATTTAGTAACACAGATTTTTCTGTGACTGTATATACCACTCAGGCTGGCCATATGCAAGGATCTCCTTGTGTATTATTGGACAATCACATTTTTCAAAGATTTCTAATCCCTCAATCTAAAAATAGTCTAGGTATAACAAGTAATTAAGAAAGTATATACCTAGGAATATGTATGAAACGAATGAAGTGACAATGGTTATAATTTCCATCTCAGAATCAGATGTGATTATTAAAGGACAGAAATGACAGAAGAGACCATCAAAATAATCACATAACTCAGATGAGGGTCAACACAAATCCTTCAGCTTGCTGCTAGAATAGGGAATGGCACGAACAAAAAAGGGATGTTTTCAGTTCAAAAACTTGTCTTCTGCATAGGCATTTGCATACACACTTCAGATCTGATCTCCTCTCCTTCTAGACTGATCCCTATACTCTGTAATTGCCAACCAGATAATCATGATTAAGCAGGTCACCAGTATATTGCATTCTCAACTCCAGTGCTGATAATGTTACACTTAAAGGCATAGTTAACACATCCTTAACAGCAAATTTTTATCAGGCATGTTATCTTTCAGTTTTCCATCCAGTATTTGTTTTTATTATTTCTCATCTCCCATTTATGTCTTTCAGGGCATGCTTTCTATCAGGACATTTAGGAAGATGAAGTATCAGGGAACATTGTAAGCCTACATGAAATAAGAGAGCTACCAGGGCTGATGACCTTCTGAGGAAGGTCAGGAATACAGGAGCTTTATGTTGAAATATCTCTCTCTGTCTTGTCTCTGTTCTGCTGACAGCACAACAGCACATAGTGTATATGCTAACATATGGTCCTCAGGTCAGGTGCTATGTTGACAATAGGGATCTGCAGCACCTTTTTAAATACTACTCCCTAGATGATGCTTTGGATTTAGGAACTATGATGGTCATGTGGCTCAGTTGCATAATAGTTAATCAGACTGCTTAGAAAGAGCTTTGAGGAAGTCAGAAGAAAGATAAGAAAGGGAAGAAAAGTACAGATGCACTTTAAAAACTTGAGGATTCAAGAGAAAGACATAAAATGCTGCAGAGAAAAGATGGCTAATCTAATAAGGGCTTAGTCAGGGGCTGCTCAGACAGTGAATTAAGCTGTCAGTATCCTTGGTGCCAAAAGATGACAATCTAGCAACACTCAAAACCATCACAGGGAGTCCTGGAGGCTTCCCAGCTGATGCTTGATTGACATCAAAGACTCTTCAGGAGATTTATTAGGGATGGTGAGCACACTAATGTTTCACCTAATAGCATACTAAATCTCAGAGATGCTATTTTTGTGTGTTAGCCAATAAATGATTGCTTTATAATTTTAAGCCATGCGTATCATGCTGCCAGACTTTTGTCCAGGGTGAGTTAAGATAAGATAACCATACAAACTGATGCAAAATAGGCATTATAAAAGAATCCGTATGAGTTTTGATATGAGGAGATAAAGGATGTGATGAAAACCAAGATCATGAAGAAAAGCCAGGTTTCCACTTTTCTGTAGAACATCAGGGAGGTTCCTCCAGACTCCAGGCATTGCCCTGAAATCACTTCTCAGTACCCTTCCTCATCCACATGGCTGAGTATTCTCAGTGTTTCTCAACTTAATTTGAATCTAGGTTTTCTTATGTCTTTTCTATCATTTATTTCTCCGTGAGATCATACATTTAAATCAGACAAACTTAGCATTGATTTCACTGGAAATAATAACTGTCCACTGCTAAGCTGCTTTTAAAACGATTCTCTAACTTGAGTGAAAGACGCAACTTCTTATTCTATAACATATCTATGAGACACCTTTTAAAAAAAATATGTATTTTGCTGTGTATTTCATTGCCTTTGCCTCCCACTCATTTTAATAAGCACACTCAGAATGCGTGCTTTCTGTGAGCCCTGTAGCTCTTGGCAGCAGCCTTATCTTTCTGCATATTTCATCAACAGGTATGTCAGATGAAGGTAGAGTTTAGATGACTGTTGTGCTACCCAAAAGGCTTTAGACTGCCAATGGAAATAATTGTCAGTTGGTGAAAGATATGTAGAAAATCAGATTAAATGTAAACTTAAAAGAAAAAAAACCTACCAACATCAGATTAAGATATTCAGGAAATAAAGAAGATATTTGCACATTGCTTGCAGCATGTTTATACCTGAATTTGACGAGACACACATTTTAACTGTAAAAAAACCCTGGAACATATCTGAGCCTTTTGCATATGCAAATACAATGAATCATTGGTTGTTAATGATATTCTAAGCCATAAGAAAAATCTCTACCTGGCTGCAGGCCCTAATCCTGATTGTTTTGTCTGACATATAAACTAGCAAAATGTTGCCCTTACAGACATTGCACAGTTCCAGAAGTAATTTATATTGGCATAGCATTGCCATTGTTACTGGATGTATGTAACACTTCTGAGGGGCCAAAGGCAATTCTTATTCATCCTTCAGTAAATACGATTATGATCTGACGCAGTGTTGATAGCCCACCACAATCTGGTCATAGACATTATTCATTTATAAGAACAGTGAGCAATTCATATTTAGATGGAAGAAGAGCTTTGCTTGCCTTATGTTCAGTATAATATTGTCAACAGGACAAAGAACAATGTTACTGCTTTTATACAATCAGCATGATATATTATGAAAATAGTATTCTGTTTCTTTCTTTAATTTGTTAAGTTCTCCATAGACTTCCCTCTATTGTGCCCACCACTGAGTTTACAGCTGCCTACTGCTTACAGTTTCCCCTGCTGTTTTTTTTTTTTTTAATTTTATTATTTATTTATCAGTTTACAGCAGTAAAATGGACTTATCTGAACATGATCAAAACAATTTTACCTCTTCATTTCTGATTCCAAGGCTATTAGACTGATGTGGTGGGTTAATCTGAATTTTCTCCCTTTAATATTATTAACATTTTTCAGGAATTTTAATGTGCAGGAAGATTAGAGTCTGTTAAGTCCTTTAACCTTTTCTTTGAAAGATAAGTACCTCCAAGCAACTGGATCTCGCACTAGATTTTAGATTTTGATCATGAGTGAGTCTGACTCAAGTAAAAATGACTCAAATGTGACTCAAAAGACTGCTTCGTTGCATTATTGAAGCTTTCACTGTATATTTACTGGCTATTCTAGATTTTCTTGTGTTTTCCCTTCATGCTGCAGATTTCTCAACAGTAAACTTTTCCAGCAAGAACTATAGTTTCTGAAAAATGGAAAAATATCTGAAAACCTGCCACTTGCATAGAAATCTTATTTCTTATTGAGAAGTGAAATGAAAACTTATTTTATGCCAAATTAAACTATATGCAGTGTAACCCAAACCATCTAGCCATGCATCCATTCAGAAATAAACTTAGAATATTCTCTAAGGTGTTGCTTTGCAGCAGATATGACTGACATACTCCATATGGTTGAGAAAGATGAGGGTTGCATTTGCCATCCTGAGATGCAGAACTGGCTGAACAATCTAAATTATGCACTCAAACAGTAGCCAGAGCAGGCTGATATACAAAAGGTATGTCCTAGTGGTACTTCATGTGTTTATATGCCAACATTTGTAGTCCAACTCTTGCCTTAGAGGATAAGAGTCTGATGATAGTGGTGGCTGTAGACATTTTGACCTGCCTGATAATTGACTGGGAATCAAATAACATCAGGCAGTGTATTGAACAGTCATCTGATAGCAGCTATTTTTGTCTGTATGAAAACCAGATGTCCCAACAAGAAGTCTTATGTGATCCACACTTTCCTCTCTGGTTTACCACCTTGGAAAATGCGGTAGATTAATCACATCATTAAGTCATTTTGCAGCCTTTTCATATAACGTTTACAACGCAGCAATAACAGAACAGGGCTTTTAACAGGTGTTAAATGCATCTGACAATGCAATACACCTTTTTGCTATATTTGCTTCCCTGCTAAGAAATCTGCACTTCTTCAGCTTAAGAGAGTTGTCAAAGTTCACAACATAGTGATTCTCATGGTGCCCATGAGAAAACTGTCATTTCTTGGAGCTTGCTAAAGCTCCCTGTTGTTTCTGCTCTTTGACTACAAAGGATAGCCACATCATTTTTGTTGGAAGCAGTCTAAGTAGCTGCCAGCAAAGCTGGAGTTTCTCAGTAGGTTGTGAGCAAGAAAGCCCTTGAGCAGAGCAAAGCTGCCACACCATTTCAGCAGCATATTCAACACATCTCTATTTCAATAGAAAGGATAATATGTTTCCAGAAGCCAATTAGGAATGTCAGTGTCACCCACCTTGCAGACCACTGTTCTGCTTGCACATAGCACAAAGCTACAGGGGATAGGCAAGTATATAAACCAAGATTAACACCTCTGTCAGCTGATCACCTCTGCTGAGGCACTCAGAGATTCAGGGCCATCACATAATGCCTTACATGGTAATATCCTGACAACACACCACTGTCTTTTTCAAAATACATCTTTAAAAAAAAAATCACAGAGAAAATTTGCTCCAAGATTTATTGCTGAAGCTCAGTAATTCCAGGTAAATCCCTTTGAGGAAGCTGACATTACTCCTGCCTCAGATCTCCCATCCGAAGCGTGAATATCTACCGTTGGTTGAACCTCCTGTCTACAGAACATACAGACTCTACGTGTAAGTCTTCTGATGCAGTATCTGTACTGTTTTAAGACTTTTATCCAAATGATTGTCTTACCTTTACAATACAAAAAGCTGCTGGCATGCATGCTCAGATGAGCATCTGTTTACCAGCTGTGTTCAAAGGGTTTAATAACATGTTATAAAACTCTAGCAGACTGAATTGCAGCTGTTCTCTATCAATTTCATATATTTGGTCTGGAGAAGGGAGAGAGTTTTACTAAGAAATGGACTGGCCAATAATACCACCCCCAAAAATATATAAGTATACAAATATATAGATTTTTAATAAGATTTTAAATAACCATAAAATCCAGGGAATAGTTTCTTTTTTCTAAGTTGATTTTTCATTTCTAATTTCTGCAAAGAACAAAATGAAAGGAAGTGTCTTATTTGAAGCGGGAAAGCAGAAGAATGCAAATACAAGGCCAGGATAATGGAGCACTGTGCATTCCTTGCTGGTGCCCCACAGAATCCACTCTGTTGACATGATTATTTGGAATTTGGTTTCATAAATTTTAATGTGAGAAACATGGCCTTCTAGACAAACAAGAATGCAGGCGTATGCTCTCCATATCGCTAGCATTTAAAACAGCCTTATCCTCTTTCTTTTGAAATAACAAGGAAGGAAGTGATTACTGCAGGCTCTGTACAGTTGTGGAGCCCAACTGGTAATGCAGATAACAATAAAATTCCCTTCTTTGTAGCCACATTCTTACCAGACTATCTCAAAGGTCTTCTTTGCTTGCTTGTTTGCTTTACTGAAAACATTTCCACCATTTAGCCACTATTTTTCTGGATTCTGAAATGTATGATGATATATGGAGTAGTGAAGCCTTGCAGGCATGGCCAAGGAAAGTGAGTGTGACTTCCATACTTCATGTCTTATCCCTGCACACTAAAACATCTTGCTTTCTCATGCAGTGCAAGGGGATAGAAAACCTTCAGCATAACATTGTTTCCTTCTAAACATTAGGGACATCCAAAATACAGCTATACTTGAGAAATATTTTTGTAGCATAAGCCACTGGGTAGTTCAGGTGTCAAGGGATATGACAGAAAAAAAAATAATATAAATAAAAATAATAAAATATGCCTAGTCCAGTACAAAATGGCAGAAACTCTTAGGCATAATATTTTGAATTCAGAAAATTTTCTGAGATAAAAGAATGCTTTGATTCAATCTGCTTTAAGAAAAGGTAACATCCGTGTATCTAAAATCAATGTTTTAGATAACTGATACTCAGATGTCATTCTGCACCCCACCATTACAAATTAGAGTGGAAAAAATGTTAAATAACAAAATAACAGTAATATAATCCTCTAAATTTGCGTCAGAAATGAAAACTAAACTTTGCCTGCTTACAATAACATTTTTTTTTAAAGTTCAGTTCTTTGGAATTAGAGAAATTATAGGAGGTGTATGGAGGTGAAAAAATGAGTTTCCACCTTTGGAGAAGGCTATTTCACATAATATGTGAAAACTGTTACCATGGGCTGGCTCTGTGTTTCTCTTTGCTCCTGATAGGAAAGGTCGTGTATAAAATGCCTCCAATGACCCAACAGCTTGGGTCAGCCATTGATTTTCCAGCAAAGTTTTTGAGTCAGGAAACAAATTGCCATGATGGTCTGGGTTAAGAGAATTTCTCTCTTCCTTTCACATGAAGGGATGAGAATAAACAGTGGGAAAACAGCTGACTTCACTGTTCAGGAGACTCAGACAATTTCATTTCTGAATTTGTGAATTCTAGTGATGATGGACTTACTCAGCACTGAAGACTGAACAGGTCAGCCTCAGCTCCATTCTCCAGCATTATTCACAGCTGCTAACGTGGGCCAAGCAAGTACACTCTGAGAGGCTTCATATCAGGATTCATCCAATGTTAGAATTGTTGAAGAAGGCAGCTTTTCACCCCTCCTCCTATGGACAATGAATTGTATTGCCTTTTCTGCCACAGATCTAATAATCAAACTGGTTACCAGGAGTAACCTGATGGGAAGCTAATAACTACACAGATTAAAAAACCAAAAGTATTATTATAGCCAACTGACGTACTACAAGATACAGTGAAAGCATATGTAATTGGGATAAACTTAACATGTGACTGGTTCTTAAATTTTTTTAAAGACTTCTCACAAATGTAAAATGTCACAGAAGCAATGTGTTCCTTGAAGACTGCCCATCTGAGTCATAGAATCATGAAATTGCCCAGGTTGGAAAAGACCTTCACAATCATCAAGTCCAACCACAACCTAACCATACTACCCTAACTATATACTATCCTAACCATACCCTAACTCCAACAACCCTTCGCTAAATCATGTCCCTGAGCATCACATCCAAATGGTTTTTAAATACATCCAGGGATGGTGACTCAACCATCTCCCTGGGGAGCCTATTCCAATTCTTAACAACCCTTTCTGTAAAGAAGTTTTTCCTGATATCCAACCTAAACTTACCTTGGCGCAACTTGAGGCCATTTCCCCTCATCCTGTCACCTGTCACTAACGAGAAGAGACCAACCCTTCTCTCTGCAATTACCTTTCATGTATTTGAAGACAGCAACAATGCCTCCCCTCAGCCTCCTCTTCACCAGACTAAACAGCCCAGTTGCTTTAGTCTCTCCTCAACAAGTTTAGGCTTGCCAAGTAATGATTATTTTGATCATAGCATTAATGATCATAATGATCACAGCAGTTTTTCAAACAGCCAGGAAGCTCACACTGCTAGCACAGGTGGAAACGAGCATTCCTCTGTCTCAGTAGGAGTTGGAACAGAATGAACAAAGTCTGAAACCATTATAGTCTTCTGACAGAATCAAGTGAAACTAAATTATCAGTAATATTTGAGACAACTCTTTTTTCCTCATTGTTTACTTCTGACAAAAAGGTTTGCACCTGAACTGCTCACTGGATATAAAAACAAGTTTCTCTTATTTTTCTAAACATGGGCAAAGGTACATCATAACTTACTGATCAGCTATTAATGTCTACCCACTAGTGAGTGTTGGCTTATGTATGCACTCAGTTTTACCTACTGTAATGGGTTTGCTGTTCAAGGCCAAATTGCAATCAGACTTAAAACACACTATAAATGAACTAGGTGTTGCATAACTTCATGAAGAATATCTGTCAATTTCTAGAATTTGCTGTTAAGTGATATATACTCATGAATACGATTGTTCCAATCTCTGTAAGCTGGGTCCTTCAAAACCAATGATCTCCGGTAAACAAGTGACGGTGTGCTAGAGTTTGAAGTGTGCAGAAAGCTGAAGTTGAATCTGCAGGGTTTCCTGTTTGCTTGTTTCTTGCAGATCTGCAATTGCCGTTGGCTTAGCAATGCTTACAAATGGATTTTATGCTTTCATTTCACTGGAAAACAGAACTAACCATTGCCTTCCTGTCCATGATATTTTTGTTTGTGAACATCTTAAGCTGTTCTATCTCATTCAAAAATAAATACATAAAAAAATACAGACACATGAAAAACAACCTTGAATTCTGCACTGTGTTCTTCAAAATCAAAAGACACAACTGTATATTTGAGTGAACGGAGACCTGAAACTTAGAGAAGAGTAATTTTATGTAAGCTTTCTTGAACTATCCAAATTCAAAATTTTGAATCAGATTTGTGCCAAGTCTATGCTTACTTGTGATACAGTCTATACACTCCAAGAAAAACTTGATTGCTAAGGACATTTTTTGTTAGACTGAAGGAAAAAGAGAGGGAAACTGAATGATACCAGTCAGGAATTAAGAACAAAAATTTGTGAACTTATTTAATTCCATATCTTGCTAGTTCTTTAAAAAGTAGATAGGAAGAAACTGTATGTATCCTAGGTTTTGTGGCATACATTCCTTCCTTTTTTTTACAGTGTAATCAGAGAGGTGCTGGCCTTCTGAAGATTAGTACCCTGCAATTTTACAGAACATGTAAAGCCCATAAAGCACTGAGACTATTTCTCAATGTCAGTTAAGAAATATCTGACAGGAAACACTGAAAGATGATAAACAAGCTAGATTAGAGACTAAACAGCATACAAACAAATGCAATATTGTCCAGCAGAACTATGATATACATAGTCTTTTTAGCAGATGTTATCACCTGGAGAGATGTTACTCCATGCACATGTTTGTGGTGCATATCAAGACCTTTGAGTCAGGCAGTTCTCCTTATGTAGTAAAACTTGTAAAAAGATCTGTCTTGTGAGAGATGTCAGATTTGTGTACTGCCAGGTTCATGCTGTTCCAGTTGACACACAGTTATTCTCTTTTATATACATGATCCTAAAAAAAACAGTTACAAATAAATAAAAAGTAAAGTCGACTTAAAAGGAGGAAAACGGCACCAAAGTGTTTCCTGTACATGGGAGTTCTTTGGAAGATGACTCAATTAAGAGTCTGTAAGTCTGTGCTAGTTTTTCAAGCAAATAAGACCAATACAACACATGCTGAAAGCTGATGCTATCATGTAACTCTTTTGCTAAATGCTAAGTTATTTTACTATCCCAAACTCAGGGTAAGCGTTTCCCAAACACTTGTTCTTTCTTGTTTGTAGTGAATATGGCCATGCATAGACTTAAAGAGACAATGGAGGTGATTGCAGTGCTCTGTATTAGCCCAGAAAGAACATGCCCAGTTTTGTCCCACCTGTTACGAATGATGTGCAAATATTACTGACTGGTGACACTCTGGGAGTCCTCATCCTACTTCCTCTCCATGGGTGAGTGCTGTTCCATTAATGCCTCATGGTGCCATGCTGCTCTGCCTTAGATGAGGTGGATATGGATGATGCAGCACATTTCACGGCAAATGCCCAAAAGTGGCCTCAGGTTTTTCAGCTGCTCCTGCATCCTCCAAAATGGAAGGGAAAACTTAACCCTATCTGCTCCATGTGCTTGAACCGTTTCTGCATGTTTCTCCTGGCCTCTGCCACACCAGTATCCCCTCTCCTTCCTTGTTGCACATCTAGCCTGTGCTGAGTAACAAACAAACAAAAAAATTAGATACTCTTCTGGCTGCTTATCTGTCCATCTTCTGTCCCCTTCTTTACTCTTTATAAGTTTTTCTTTTTTGGTTTTGTTAATTCTGTTTTTTTATTTTTATTTTTTTATTCCATTTGAGACAATTAGCCAATGGAGGTCAGCTTGCACTGTGTGTAACATGACATGGGACTACTTTTAATTAATCCTTGAATGAAGGTAGCAATAATCCTTTTTATCCCACCCCACTCATCATCAGAATTTCATAATGTGGAGGCAGATAGTAAATGCAAAATTAAAAAGACTTTATTTCTATTTCTTTGCTATCTTTCTGATAAGACACAGTATTTATTGCAGATATTGAAGGCGTGTGAACACTGAGGATACGTACATTAGGCCTAAAGCAAAACTTTGTTCTCAGGAAAGCTAGGATAGAAATACTTTAAGGTTTACTCCCACACTATTTGAAGTCATACTCAACCAAAGTCCTTGAGATTGTCCAAGAAAATTTTACATAATGGAATAATGCAACAAAAGTTATAAATATTTAGGAAAGAAGTGTAGAAAGCTGCTAATTTCATTCTATTCACAAGGCTTAAAACAATTATGTTCTAACAACATTTTTAAACCCAGATGAACTGACCAATAAAGAACAGACTCAATAGGCCAGCTATTGACAGTAACTTCTTGTCCGTACTCAGAAGCCTATTAGCTGGCCTGTTGAATCTTTTGAGAGCAGGACAAAAAGTTACAGTGTGCCTGCACCACACAGCAAGACTGGGCCTCAAAGGCTTGCTACTGCTAAATGGAAAAAGCATCCGTGCTCTCTTTTAGCAACAAAACTCAAAATATAGCAAACAAAATAAGTTGATCTTTTATACCTGAATACATGGTGAACAGCTAAGGTATAAATAAAACATATTATATCCTCAGCAAAGGCAAGACCCATGTTTTGCTGCAGGAAGTTATCATTAGCAGGCTCATGCTGGGAAATGGTTCTGGGCTCAATAACAGCTGATAGCACAGCACAGTAAAGAATTTCTAATCTAATTTGCTGAATATGATTCAGTTAATTCTTCCAAAATAAAATTAAAAAAAAAAAGTAATTAACATGGCATGTAATTGTTATACTCCCCCAGGGCAACATGCTTTCATCTCAGTACCTGTAACCGAGGGTTATGCATTTGATGCTGACATTTAGTCTTGAGGGCTTATTGTTGGAGGATTTCATTTTGGTACAGTACTTGATGCATATAATTAAATGAGCATACTATTTCTAAGCAATATTGTGATAAATATTCTGCAAATTTCTGTGTGTAACTTAGAGCTACAGCATAAGTGAGAAACCTGTCCCCTTGAAACATTAGTGTTATAGACAACAGAACATCCTGAATTTGGTAACTCCTTCCACCATATCACTCACTGCCCTTTACAGTAACACTGTAGGGAAATAGCCCATAGAATTACATTTGTTCATTGATATAAGAAATGGTGGAGTACTTCAGTTGTTCAGTTATTGCTCCAAAAAAAGGCAACAGGAAGAAATCCTTAGTACCATACCATGGAAAGTTAGAAAGAAACAAACCAACAAATTATAAAACAGTTTTGAAATCCATGCCATTAATTTAGTATATGTAAGAACAATCTACTCCAGTGTTTTAAAAAAGAAAATGTTCATTTTTCCACAAGCTTGCTGAGTAAATTCTGGAATAGTCAGAAGATAATAGGCCACTTTTTAGTCACACACACACACAGAAAAAAAGTGTGTGGAAGAATTGGCAGGATTTGTTTATCAAAACTCTAAATTAGGACAAAAGAGCTGATGTTAATTAAAATAAAATAGGAGATAAATAATTTGTTAAATAAAGTTGCTATTCTTTTGCTTCATTCAGATGTTTAGCTGAATGCAGTTATGATATTAATCGATTGTTGTTTTTTTTTAATCACAAAAGTTATCTGTTGAAAGCCGAAGAAATAATAAAATGGCAATTAGCTAGCTGAACCATATCAAAATGTGTTCAAGAGCAGCAAGGATAGCTGAGGGCATTTTTTTGCAGTGGGAATCCATAAAAGACAGGTTTTGAGATGATGAGGTCTTTTTTTATATATCTTACAAGGGCACACTGATTAGCAAGGTGGTAATCAATTAAAAGAACAGATCTTCATTACAGAACAAGTGGTATTGCTTGCTACATTGAATAGAAACACTGAGTATTTTAAGACAAGCAAAAATAGAAAACCACAGTGAAAGTGAGCAGAGTCCAAGGGACAGTCATGTCTTCCTCAGCTCTCTGTGAAACTCTTGGGCCCAAAGGAATGAATAAACTACTGAATGTGATGAGAGATCCTGGCAAATCCTCCTTCTAAGTTGCAGCAAGGCTGTTGTGCCTCCCCTACAGTAGTCATACAGAGACCTGTGTGGTTGCCAACACCCTCTAGTTCACAGTCCAATTGGTGACGAATTTGAAAGAATGCACAGAATGCTCAGAAGAACAGAAAGATTGCAGTATCTTCCTGTGAAAGAATGCAACAGTCTGGTTTATTTAAGTAAGATTTTCCTACACCTATGTCTGATAGTTGCAAATTTTTCAGTCCGTCACCCAGGCTTTTTAATTCGGTTCACTCAGTGAAAATGCAAGGTACTTGAACTAAAACAAGAAAAACAAGATATAAGCCCTTTTTTTTTTTTTTTTTTTTTTTTTTTTTTTTTTTTTTTAAGAAGTGAGTGATCAAAACTTGGACCATCTCACCAACCACTGCAATAGATTCTCGCTATAGGCAAATTATAGACAAAGACTTTAGTTTGCTTGTTTGTTTGATTATATTTCCCTTCAAGGTCTATTTCAAAGAAGACATATGCTGCACTTCAAGTCATTAATTGGCAAGACCTGCGCTTCAAGAGGAGCAAAGAAAAATAGGGAAATTGTCTTGGCAGCTTTTGGATGAGAGAGCAGAAAAGAGCTTTGAAAAAGCTTAAGTTTAATTATTTCTTCTATAGCGGAGCTTCTTGTGCTTCACAGAAATCATCTGGCAGAAGTCAACAGAGGTAGTCCCATGAAACAAATAAGCAGGCTGTGGCCCCATATTAACAATGGCAGGATCATAGCCATATGTGAGAAATAAATGTAATAAAATTGTCAGTATGATTAAGCGTCTTCTTCAAGTGCAATAAAATGGCAACCACCAACACTTCAGTATAAAGCCTGAAAGTGTACTTGATTCACTTCACTCTCACTATATTAAGTACAACTATTGTTTTCTGAAAAGTATATTTATTTTTACTTCAGTGCAGTGTTCATAAGCACACCACAACAAAGAGACAACAATGAACCCCTGGGGAAAAAAATCACACTGAGGGAACTGGAGGTTCTCTTTTCTCAAAAGTGATACAACACAGTTTTCATGTCCATCAAGGCAACTCTAAAAAATTCAGATCTTTGAGGAAAAAAAAATCCTATAGCTAGGATTTCTGTGTTTGAAATGATTTCAAACACTGGAAAAATAACAAACTCCAGCAACAGTATGCAAATTAAACTAGAATAATATCTCTTCTGCTGGTGTAACTACAGGCTTCAGTTCTTGCATTGGAGATAAAATTTGTCAAACAATGTTATCTGATCATGTTTGTTATAAATCTGAGTTTTTTACGCTCATAATTAATTTAGATATTTTGTTTAAATCTAAGTGTAGGCCAGATCTGTAGACCCTTAAGAGTCATCAATTTCTTTAGATACTTTGGACTCTAGCATGCATGTGACTCGTTACATAAGATTAAAAATTGAACCATAAAGCCAACTGATTACAATATTTGGAAACTTCTCGAAATATTTTATTTGCATTCATTCATCTAAACTATCCTGATGATTTCAAGAGTTTTATTATGATTTCAAATCTGGTATATATCTTCATCATTTATTGGAGGTACTCCTGATTTGCAGCAGCCCAAGTGAAACATGCAGACTTGAATACTTCAATCACATAACCAAAGTTGCATGCTTTTTATGTGTCAATATACAGAAGTTCTGCTGGCAAAACTGAACATAGTTGGACTAAAATACAGATCAATCAGCAATTAAAAATTACATGTGGAAAAACACTATTTAAAAGATCTTTTGTTAAATCAAAAGTGATTTACATCTTACAATATAACAACTTTGTTAATTTGGCTTCCTAAGATCTGTAGATGACAAAATACTCCATATTATTATTAGAGCAGAGAATAAGTTAAGGTTAAAATTTCAGCTTCTGGATCTTATGCTATCACTAAATCTATATAATCCTATTTTCTGCATTCTTGAATGGATTCTACCTTCACCATCTATACTAACAGACATTAGAATTTTGCTCTTGAAGTCTAAGGAGTTACAAATGACTTGCACTGTGGGAACTGAAAACTGAACCTGGACCTTTTGGTGTGCTATGCGTTCTACTTGAAGTTTTGCTGCACTAACTTCAGGGAAATTCAACATCTCAGTCATGTTTGTTCTTTAAAGTACTCACTCCGGTATATTCATATATGTGTTGTGGAGTCTAGAACTGCACCCAGTTCATACTGAACCCCATTTATCCTATCTTTTCATGTTCAACTGAGAGGCAGTGCAAATATCCAGTATATCAATCACTCTTACCATCTTAGTTTGCATCACCCGTAGCTCTCTTGAAAGTGCACTCGGTACCACCCTCCAAGTCATTAATGGAATTTTTATACTGTATCTATCTCAGTATAACAGCCTAGGTTGCATCATTAGTGACTAGCATCCAGCTGGACTTTGTACTGCTTGATTTTAATCCTTTTAATTTATTAATTCCACCAGCCCACTCTCTGGCTGTCTGTTGAGCCCAAGCTTCACCAGTTTGTCTATGAAGATATTGTGGGAGACAGTGTTGAAAGCTGTAGTAAAGTCAAAATAAACAATAGCCACCAAGGCAGAGAAGTCTTATTTGCTTGATGACAACTGAAACATTTCCAGAATAGTTTCTAACATATACATTACAACAAAATGTGAACAGCATTGTCAGCTACACCTCTCTTCGTCCATGCATCAAATAAAATACATTCCACATGATCACCAGCTAAGCACTGGGAAACTTGCCAAACCAAAGCTGTAAGATATTCCTTACAGTGGAGAGTCGGGGAAGCTGTCTTATGTTATTTAAACTGTATTATTTGAAAATAATGCTAACCTCTTAAAAGTTGAGGTCTTCCATTCCAAATCCGGATATGATATCACCAATACCAGATTAGATATCTCCCTAAAATTTACAGTATATAGTCTGATGGCAGGCAAGAATTTTTCTGAAAGACAAAGTACTTATTCTGGGGAAATTCTTACCCACACTTTTCCTTCATTCTTTTCCCCTTCTTCCCTGTCTTTCCTCTATATCCCCATGTGCCACTCACTTTTTCTGTTTCATTATCTGTGTTCCTGAAAACATTATTTTCCCTGCATGAAGATTTGTGCCTTCTCCTCATTATGGGATGTTTAAATTCTGAAAAAAACTGAGAAGTACTATGCAGTAAACACAAACTAAGAGAAAAGACAGGAGAAGCAGTAGCATATGGAAAGTATAAAATACATTGCAAACAGAACTGATCAGGAAGAATGAACTCTTGTGGAAGGGAGCCTCTTACTTTACCTTTAACCAACCTTACAGAAATTAAAAGAGAAAAAAATTCTTAAGGCTGGAACTTATGAAAAATTCTACTTTGAAAAACCCATTAGAGAATATTTCTAAAATGATTACTATATAGCA
This sequence comes from Lagopus leucura, assembly GCF_019238085.1. NCBI lineage: Eukaryota > Metazoa > Chordata > Aves > Galliformes > Phasianidae > Lagopus > Lagopus leucura. The sequence goes on from NW_024962252.1 coordinate 25,499,293, forward strand.
GAAACAGTAGCTACAGGGTGAAATTACCCCACTGGTCAATTTTCCTGGTATTTTATTTAACTGAATGACTGCCTGATATCCCAAAAGCCCTGACACCAATAACGTCTGGAGTTTCCAGAGTTTTCATACTGAGATATTCCTGACAAACCTATGCTTTGCTCTACTCCATAACTCCAGTTACAAGATCTCCCTGAAGAAGGAGATTTGGGGTCCCATGATTTTGAAAAGGAACATACCTCTCATGCAATAATTTATTCCTTTAGTTGATAACTTCAGTGTAAGTAATGGCTGTTCTTTCTTCAGATCCCAGTAACTTTATCTTATGTATTTTCCTTTCTTACAGTTTTTCTCTTCCTCAACCTTCATAGTATTCTACCATAGGAGAAAATCATCTTGGTACACCTGAAAGACCCCTATCCCAAAATGATCTCCTTTTGTTCATCTTCATGTGGACTTTGGCCAATTCTTATATATTCTCCTTGCCTTTTTAGTGGCAGAAAACATAATATATACATGCATATATATATATATATTTGCACATATATGTGTGTGCGTGTAAGTATGGTTGTTTTGGTTTTATTTAATTCTTGTTTATCATGGCTAAACTGGGCAACAGAAGAGTATGAGGGCGCTTCTTGCAGGCTTTGAATAATCAGAAGCAGATGCATGTGAAGCAATGGCATGTAAAGTAGAAACTTAATTGTGTAATTGATCATTCTTCTTGGACAGCTCTGGAAAATTGATAGAGTCAATCTTTAAAACTTTGGTTATACATTATAAATGTGCAAAGCAATTCATTAAACTGGACAGGGAGTGAGCCTTATATATGTATCTGGAAATTCAAAATACTTTTAAAAGAAATATATACAAGGAAAAGGCAGTAAGATAGGAGCAATAAACATAGCTAATTATCTGTCCACTCTTGCCAGTTCTGTTTAAGCTAAAACACAGAGGGCTGCAAAAGAGTAGTCTATCAGAATATAAGTGGTCCTTAAATTTATTTTAAAACAAATTGAAAGCCAGGTACAAATACTGCGATAGAAATGAAACCATGGACTATAACTACTAAAGCTGTAATTTCTGGTTGCTTTTTTTAATCAAAGACAATACTGAACAAATATGACTATTTATTCTCTTGTTTATTTTATGGTGCAGACAACGGGGTGTACACAAGGGTTGCCATGAAAATCTTTGTTAATTTTTGTCTAATATGTAGCTATTACACTCTACTTTTCATAAAAAACGTATTACTCCTAACTATAAATCTTAGATATACTATTATTATTGCTTGAATTAAGGAATTACCTTTGCATCTTCATTGTATCACTAAGAAAAATGTCTCCTAGTGTTTGATCACATGACTAAGCTATCGTTTAAATCATATTAAGGAGGCAAATATAAGGAATGCAAAAATGCCAAAAGATGATAGAAAGTCAGTATACAATGTAATTATCTTCGAAGTCACCATTTTTCTGTGCTGGACAAAGCACATTCACTACTTACAGAAATGCCCACTTTTCAGAGGGATCTCTTTGTGTAAATCATTTTTACCTCGAAAGGCAAATGGGATCCTGGGCTCCACCAGGAGAGGGGTGGCCAGCAGGGACAGGGAGGTGATTGTCCCTCTCTACTCGGCTCTTGTGAGGCCCCATCTGGAGTACTGTGTCCAGGTGTGGAGCCCTCAGTACAAGAAAGACATTGAGATTTTGGAAAGGGTCCAGAGGAGGGCGACTAAGATGATCAGGGGGCTGGAGCACCTCCCCTATGAGGACAGGCTGAGGGAGTTGGGCTTGTTCAGCCTGGAGAAGAGAAGGCTGCGGGGTGACCTCATTGCAGCCTATCAATACCTGAAGGGAACCTACACCCAGGAGGGGAGTAAACTCTTCAAAAGGGCTGATAACAGCAGGACTAGGGGAAATGGTTTTAATTTGAAGGAGGGAAGATTTAGGTTGGATGTTGGGGGGAAGTTCTTTACTAGGAGAGTGGTTAGGCCCTGGAACGGGCTGCCCAGGGAGGTTGTGGATGCCCCGTCCTTGGACGTGTTCAAGGCCAGGTTGGACGGGGTCCTGGGCAACCTGATCTGAATGTGTATGTTTGGTGGCCCTGCTAGGCAGGGGGGTTGGAACTACATGATCCTTGAGGTCCCTTCCAACCCGGGTGATTCTGTGATTCTGTGATTCTGTGATTCTGTGATTTTACCATTCTCAGATTCAGAGCTAGCAACCATGTGGGCGTATTTTTTCACTTTACTTTTTGTTTGGAATAAAAAATATGCAGTATGCAGCATGAAAAATTGGTTTGGTTGTCTAGAAAGTGCAGTAGATACTTGACTGTATTAGGATCAATCACAATGAGTACATTAAACATAAGTTCTTGCTTTTGACAATATCCAGGTCACAGAGATCACAGAGGAAAAAGACAAAACTGGAATTGAGATCAGTCAAAAAAATAGATTTAAAAATTATACTGTAGTTGCAAAACATTCAACAGGGGAAAAAATCTTTGTTATTTTGTTGTGAAACTACAGTATATTACCAGCTCCATGATAATACAAAGAAGACATGCCCTCTTTTCTCCAATTGCTGAGTGATTTACTAAGGAACATTAGTCAAGTAATAGTTGAGCTAAAGAATATAATATCATCCCGGAGGCAGAATAGCTTTATTTCATAAAGGCTTTTGTGCAATGTCGCTTGCAAGCATTTTGTCGAACACCAGAGGTTTACAGAGAGAAAAATTTCATATCCAAGAAGAATTTATTCAGCACACACAAAACCCTCATATGGCAGCCCTTTTTTTTTACTGATACCCTGAACGTCTTCCAAAATCTGTATAAACCATTGCTACTGCTGTTCACATTTAAAACATTGCATGGCAAAGCCGAGGTTTCATATAAATATCTTTCCCCCTTTAGTTTAACATGAGGTTAAGATGGGAGAAGAGGACTTTGCACTGTCCTTAAAAGAAACTATGATGCTTGCAAAGGTGAAGTTTTGAAACTGTCCTCTGGTTTAAAATGCCATTCCCACAGGAATTTTGCACAATTTCTCTACTTAAGTCAGTGTCCTTCTTGGGAAAAGGTGCTTGAGCAGCAAACAGGATCAAAAGAGCCAGAAAGTTTCTCCTGATTGTCAGAGCAAGCCACAAGGAGCTAGCTCAACTCATGGTCAGTGTGGTTGGGAGCTAAGGTAGGAACTAAATCACCCCTCATGAAACAAACACAGGGACTCAGCACCTATGTGATGGCAGCACTAGTGACTCTGTGAGCTCAGGAGCATCTCTGCCTCTATCTGGATGCAGAAGAGAGACAGGTAGGGATTAGAATGGGACCTCAGGAGCCTGGGGAACCTAGTCTGAGGAGGGCCTGTGTTCAGCACCTTCCAGAAATTGGATCCTTCTGGGAAAAAGTACACCTTTTGGCCTGGAAAATGATTGAAGTAAATTGCATCATTGAAAGAAAAATAAATAAATAAAATTACACCTTCTCATTTGCAAATACAATTACCTAAAACAAACATTAGAGAAAGAAAAATGTCCAGTTGAAAAATGAGTCCAACAGTTCAGCACATTTGTTTTATTAACACAAGAATTCTTCCTAAAAAGTAAACTACGAGACAGAGAACAAAAGTGAAGGATGAGATGGGACAAACTCCAGGAATAAGAATACCACACTCCTGAGCATGAGTGCATATGAATTGCACATTTTTTCTAGAAAAACTACTGTTTTACTAGTTACCTAGTGTGTGTTCAAGGAACGTTTGGATATTGTGTTGAGGGGTATGGTTTAGTGAGAGCTCTTGGTGATAGGTAGATGGTTGGACTGAATGATCTTGTAGGTCTTTTCCTATCTTGATGTTTCTGTGATTCTGTGATTCTTTTGTCTTCTTTATTGTCCCTGTAGAATGCTGTTATGTGGCTCGAATTCTCACAATGACAGTCTCTGACAGTGTAAACACAATCAATATGAGTTTTTTGGTGTTTCCCTGAGAAATACAGTTGTGGAAATTGAAAAAATAAAAAAAGAAAACAAAAACAATTTCCCCCCTTCCAATGGAAATTGTTACTGAGAAATTTTGACACAAACTTCCTTTTGGGCAAACAGAAAGAAAACCCATTAAGGAGTGTTAAATATAGAGATTTTGTAGTCTTGGTTTACTAATCCCTTGGACTACAGATAACAGAAATACTGTATCCTTGTAATTTTTCACAGATATCAGCTATTGGCCTTTGTGAGGAAAACAGGATTGCCCGGACCAGATATTCAGTTGTAGGTGGACCACTTATATGATGCAGCACAGATGTTCCTGTGTGTGTGTTTAAGGCCTAAAGCTTAAGGTGACTGCAAGATTAAAAAGGAGATCCTCCTAAGGCACTCATGCAGAAACAGTACCTTGTATATGCAGGATATGCATGTTGTGAAGTTATGATGAAAAGAACATTACATATAGGTATTTCACAGTACACAGGCTGAAGAAGATGTTGAAGATATGAACTTCCTTTATGAAGCACTGTCTTCTCAAGTCCTCCTTGTTCTTTCTATGTATTAAATACATGGAAGAAAAGTATTTGATGACTGTAAGCACATGATAAAAATGAAAACCAACTAGGCAGAAATAAAAATAGAGTATTACCATACTCACATCAGTTCAAATAGATTAGGCATTCCATGAAGTGTATTTCACTTACTTTGTATGGAATTACTCCTGTAAAATAACAGTATAAGCACTTTTTTTCTTAAACAACAACGAAATGCAGCTGGCCCAAGTCCAACAATTTAATTTTTTTTTTTTTTTTAATGGTCCCTATTGCTACGGCCTCAAGTTCATCAGCTCTTCCGATTTTCAGAAATACCCTTAAGTCTACAAGTGAAAATTCTTGAATGTTCAAGATCTCTGAGGAAGGTAGTTCAGTCATTTCCCTAAATTTAGAGGAATCTTTCAGCCAAGTATCTTAGCAGAAGTTAGCATTTGAGCTTGATGAATTTTTTTTTTTGTTGTTTTAAAGGATGATAAAAAATAGGCCCCTTGAGCTATGAAGACCTATTTTGCAAGCTTTCTTTGAATTTCTCCTTTTATCTTCTGCATTTTCTCTATCCTTTTATAACCTTTTCTTTCCTGCGAAATAAAATAAAATGAATAATATCATGTATTAGTTTCTCTCCTTGTCCGCTCCAGAACAATATTTCACATTTTTCCTTAGTTTTTCCCTTTACTACTCTTTTCTAAAAGTTAACAAAGGAAAAAGGAAAGAAATACTGGAAAAAACAACAACAACAACAACAACAAAAAACTCCATCCCTTCCTCCCTCCCTCTCTTCCTTCCTCTCTCCTTTCCTCCCTTCCTTCTTGCCTTCCTGCCTTGTACTCAGCTTGTAAAGTAGGTGTGTTAAGCACCACTTCAATACTTCATTGTTGAGACTGAGACAAAAGTTTTAAATATTTAAACTTCTCACAAAAAAAAATCTCTAAATAACTTTTATCCAAAACACTTTGCTTCATCATTTAATAGTAATGAAATACCAGAATTTCCTTTGTGTGCGCTGGTACAGTCATGCTTTGAGTATAGCTCAGTCCATTCCATTGCTCTTCTCCCACTGCTGCCAGGCAAAAGTTAACTGATACTCTGTGTATGTAGATGCATACTGCAAAGATGTGCAGTCTTCTCCTTGGGCATGGATCCCTGGTCAAGGTTTATCACCAAAGACCCCGGCAATGCATATAAGTAGCTCCAAAAGTAATGTCTCCTATTTATTTCCATGGGAACTGCAATAGATACAAAGAGCACAATATCGCTATGTAGTAGAGAAGATTCTAAGCTACAAAACTCTATTTTTCAATGTAGTCTCCATCAACGTAGTCATTAGCTATGCATTTTTACAGTGATGAACAAGAGTTTTCACGTGACACTTGAAAACATCTGCACCAGCGAAGATGAACCACTGTCACTGTTGCTACTGCTGAAATGCTCCACCCACTGCCTCACTGTGCTCACATCCACTGTTTGGTTTCCATAAACATTCACAAGCATTGATGAATGTCAATTGGTGCCGTTTATTTCTCATGGAGGACTACAATTACATACCTTTGCTTCATCTGCAATTCTGTATAAGACATAATTTCCTCAAACTGCCCCTCTGCTGCCTTCACACAGCAACAAAATGTAATGGATTATTTGTGGGAAGTTTCTGCCTCTATTGCCATACTGCCAACATCCATTTCTGACAACATAGGCTGACATAATTAAATAGGAGGCATTACTTACAGCGCAGCCTTTGAAGTTTCCATGAAATGCCATATAGATTTAGCCAGAGCACTCAGAAGGAAAGATGTAGAACAAGTCAGAGTAACCTGCAGATGGAGAACGGACCTTTTTAGGAAAACCCTTCTGTCACAAGAGCTTATGTTTTTCCCTTTACAAATTTATTTTGATAAGACTGCCCTTCACTGCTGAGCAGCATCTCAGCTATACTTACCATAAAGTTTTGAGGTCAAGTAAAAATGAATATTCTGACTGAATAGCCTAAAATACCTGAGTGTTGAAGTCACTAAATGATTCATAATTATCAGCTTCATCTGTATTTTTTATCTTTTGCTCTTGCCTGTATTGAGTCATGAGTACTGGATTACTGCTCAACCGCTAAAGAGTGAAATGTACTCCAATGGACGAACCAAGGGTCACACATACCACATGCATTCCAAAAATAAAACTCTCAGACTTATTGCTATGAAATTTCAGTCCTTCCACTGGTTTTTCTCTGCCAGTCATTTGCTCAGTGAATAGTCCCATTCACCTCATCAGGGAGGTACAAGTGGAACAAGGTGTTGTTCGTCCTGAAAGCACCAGGATGTGGCCCTCTGGCAGCAATAGAGCCATGCTCACAAGGGACTCTTCTGCCTCCCTATGCTCTCTTCCTTACAGCTCCCTTTGGTTTTACTCAATTCTTGTAAAGAGCCTCTTATAATACATTTACAATTAAGCATGCTTTGTTTATCACTTAAGAACTTTTCTTTCAGTGAGGAAATTTTGAACTGGAAATTGTAGCACTTTCAAATTCCACAACCAGGGTATCATTTTAAGATTTTACTGTGGCTTGCATAATTCCTTATGTCTGCTGTTTTCCAGCCTCAAGTGTAGGGAGTTCAAAATTCTTGCTCTGAACCTCATTATACTGTTTCCATTAAGAAAAAGAAATTTCAGAGCCACAGAGATGTTATGACTCAGCTTTGATACTGAGGAACTTCGTTTCACTAAGCAAATATTTCTCATATGATGTCTGAAAATCCACCCTAATTAGTGTCTCTTTGCAAGCTAGGAAGAAAACTATTGTCACAGCTTGTCTCAATTCATACACTTCTATTTGATCCTATGTTGATGAGCTGTAACCTAATGTTCTTTTAAAAACTAAGAAACAAGCCATTGTTACAGCTAACAGGCTCAGCTTTCAAGGTTGTGCATACTCTAGTCCATGGAAGTCAATAGGCATGAGCTGGAAAGAAACAGGCAACTTTAATCTGGGGAAAATTAATTGCCTGAACTTATTTAATATTTCTGTTACTCAGACTGTTTAGCAGCCCCCAGCAAAAGGTTCTGTTCAGCAGCAGATCTACAAGATGTAGTTCCCAGCTCACACTCCCTGACTCATAATAATTGACAGCAGTCTGTGAGCGCTAAGAAAGGTCCAGATGTATTCATTAGCAGCTTTTTAAAAGTAATAGTAAACAGCACCCACCTGCATCTGTTCTTCAGCGCTTCCAGAGGATATTTTCTCAGCACTGTATGTTGAGAGAGGATGAAGCATGAAGGGTTACTGAAGCAGTTCACAAGGAGAATAGTTAGCACCATGTAGACAGGGTGAGGAACTGGGTGTTTGGAGCTGATGATGAGAGAGCAGTTAGAAGATGGCACCCTGAAAAAGAAGACTGAATGCTTGATTGTATCTAAAAGCAGCTGTCAGACAGGAAGGCAGACAGCAGGTTGTAAGCTTGTTTTGTTTCATTTTCAAAGCTTCATAAGGGAAGTAAAGAAAAAAATGTCATCTTTAAAAATATCCAGAAAATAAAGACAGGCATCGAAGTGTTTCTTAGAAGTAGTGCATCTTGGACTTGGTTTTCAGAATGTTTTGCAACTATTTATTCAATTTAGTAGTGAATGACTAAAACAGTTTGTCAGCATCACTTGGTGCCTAATGTGGGATTCTTTTATGATCTCAATAACAAGAAACTGAGATACATTTATTTTATCCTTTCAGCCAAAACCACACATGAGGTAGTTTTACATGGAGTCCATTTATCTGAGATAATATTAATTCCACCATGAAACAGATGAGATAAACCCACTCTCCAGAAATATCCACCAATCTGTATGCAGGTGACAGAGTGCATCCTGAAACATCCAGGTATCTCATCCAAAATGGGATGATGAATGCCATGCCAGCAGTCTACATGGAGGTGAAAAATGGGTCCCCAGGAATTATGGTTTAGTGAAAAATGTATTAATCAGAAAAATTTTTCTTTGTTGTTCAGGTCTCTTAAGTGAAAGTCTGGAAATGAGTCTCCAGGAAATTCTTCTTCAGGGATTTCTGTTGACATCTTATTTATAGAAAGATCACTGGGATTTTTGCAGTTGCCTGTGATTAGATCGAGGTGTTATCCCTGGCAGGGTGGACACAGCTCAAGATCCCCTCTGCATCCTCATCAGCCTATTGAGAGCAAACCCAGATATGCTTAGGATTTCCATAAGCCTTAGTACGCAACAGGCCTGTAGAAACATTTGGCTCTTAAACTTTGGTTTGCTCACCAACCTTACCAGTCCTTGAATTCTTCTTAGAAGGAAGAAAGGCCCTGATGCTAGCTACTGGGATTCCTGGCAAGTGGCAGCACTGGACAAAAAGGAAGGGTGTAAGGAAGAAAAAGGAAGACTGTGTGCTCAAGGGCTCCTTTCCCTTGCTCCTTGGTACCAGACTGAGGGCTTACAGAAGGCTGTAGCCAACAAGGAATTCGATAAAGGAACTCTTGGACTTCTGCTAAGCATGAGACTGATTTGCTCAACACAGAGTGTAAAATCCACGAGCAGCAAATTCTCACTTCAGTCAAACCTTAGCTTCTTGTCAGGCTTCCATCACCTTGCTGGTGTTTTAAGAAGACCTTTCTGAACGGATTTTAAAAACAATACATTATTTTGTTCTCAGACAGCACAGTCCTTTAGGCCTATTATTTGATATTTCAATAGCACTAGCTCATTACTGGATTGGAATTGCTTCATGCAGCGAATTCTACAGATTTTATAAAGTGTTGTGGTTTTCTCACCATCGAGAAGATGGATGCATCTGAGCTGAAGCGGCTGTGATTATCACTGGCACAGAACATGATCTTGTAGCACAGCAAAAGTTCATTTTTCAAAGAAAACCATCAGCACCATTGACTCATTCCTCAAGATCAATTTTATCCTTTGTTAGGTGGTGATAAAGTAGCAATATATACTTTCTACATATATCTGTATACCAACATGTTTCATTCTGGAATATTTTGAGCAGTTCTCTGATAATGACATATTTCATAATCTCACAGAAGTTATCCTTTAATTATATCAAGAAGTTATAGGTCTTATCTTTACATTCACCCTAGGTGATGTGATAAATCATACTGAATAGTGACCTGCCCTGAGAGAAAATAAGTCTGTTGTATTATATGTAGACTTAAGCAACCATAAAAAAAAGAAAGTAGAAAGATATCCTTGAGAATATCCATACATTGGTATGGCATTGGTAGCTGGTAGTGAGCAATTGTGTTGTGCATCACTTGTTTCATATATTCTTTTATCATTATTATTATTACTATTATTTTCTCACATTTTCTCCCCTACTAAAATGCCTGTATTTCAGCCCATGATTTTTCCCTTTTTACAGTTCTCTCCCCTATCCCACTATGGGGGAGTGAGTGAACAGCACTGCAGTGCTAAGCTGCCTGCCAAGGTTAAACCACAACACCAGGAGATGTCTAAACTGACAGATTTTAAATAAAAGCTTCCCTGTTCCTATCTAACTGATCGAAATTAAGTGGGTTTAGGAAAAAATTGAACATTTTAAACAGTCTAAATTTCTTTTCCCATTACCTTACATTTTGCTTTCAATCCTTGTGATGCTGTGATTTCACAAGTTTTCCATGTCAGTTTAACAACTTAGTGAGGAATCAAAGGAATAGATATGTAACTAAAATAGAGTACTTTAGAAAATAGACCTCTCTGAGAAGTATATCTAGAAGATTTAACATTTTTTATTTTTCCTTTTCATGTCTGATTAGTTAGAAATATATTTCTTTTTGAAGAAAATTAGTTAGGGAACTTCCATTTCTATGATGCTTCTGAAACCAACACTCTGTTCAGGCTTTCCTACAATAAGAAGAAAATTTAACAAAACTTCAAAAATTAACCTATTGAGTTTTATCCTCTTCATGTACTGCTGTTCATATTTCTATAATTATGCAAATGATTGGTTTCTCTTGAGACATAACTGTATAGATAGCATCATTATTACCATAAAGAATCCCATCAATGCATAAGTAAACATACTTAATTCACTATTTACTTAACTCCCCCATGACCACACAGAGATATGTCTTATGATTTATTGTAACGAAGTTATTTTATTTTACTGAAAGTTTGTGCCTTAAAATATTTTAATGACTCTGCTCAGAAAGTGTATGCCTTCCAAACACAGGCTTAGTTATGTTGCTGCAGACCACCTAAAAATAATGCAGGCATTCCTAAAGCATTCAGACCACAGGCTGTAAACTACTGCTGAGGGTGACTATATACAAAAATAAAATAAAATAATGAAACAAATCCAGATGTATGGTATAATATTCAAGTTTTTTTTTTTTTTTTTTTTTGGTGAATAAACTAAGACCAGCTCCTGAATAATTCAGCCTAATCTGTGAGGACTCTGTATTCAGATACGTTCAGTAATAAGGAAAAATCATACAAATTCAAAAGTTTATTTGCAGAGTAAAGTAAACTTCATTTTGAATATAAAACTCAGTAGATTCATCTTTTATTTTTATAATCCATATGTTGTAATTAAATAGCTTGTATAGAATGAGTGATCTCAGTCAAGTGTCTGAATAATTTCTAAAAATTTCAGGCAAATTAGGGCAATCTATCTGGAAAGTTTTCAAAAGAAAAGGAGTTACTTTTCCAGTGCTTAAAGCAGAATAGCTCACATGGTGATCTGGGGAGCAAATTCTCTGCTTCTGTTAAGTATATATGAAGAGAACTTCACACATTCTTTTTAAGAGCCCCGTACAGTGTATCATAAAATAGAAAGCAATAGGAAAATACTGTGAAAAACTCAGAACATGCTATTGAATGTAAAAGGTATCAAGTGTTACTGCTAAGTATTGGAATAAATGTATACATCTGTATAGAAGCCAGTTTTCCTGAGTAAGCAGTCATCAGTAAGAACTGCTTAAATTGGAAAGGTACAAATCCACACTGTACTACTTGCTTGAAAATACTTCCATATGTGCACTCAAGCACAGTACAAAATTCAGGTCTTAGCACTTCTGCTTTGTTTGCTTCTTCCAGATAGGAACAAGGGGTTAATCAATAAAGTGGCCCTAATGTTAACAAAAGGAAATTCATTAGATGCCCACATTTGGTAAGAATTCCTGGAACAAGTGTGTTCCATGACGCAAGCATCTTTTCAGCCTCTGTTTAACAGAGGTTTTATATAACAGCATGTCATATAGTTGGGGCCAGAGATCACAGCTGGACAGCACCAGGCCCTAGTTGGTTCTATGAAAGGACTCACATTTGTGAAATTCCCTGTATGGCTTCAAAATAGCTATGCCTGACGTGGAAAATAGAATTTCATGGCTCCTTAAAAAGGCATTTAACCAGATTATACTCTAAATTACTCAGAGAAAAAGAATGAGGTTCATTTTTAGAATAAGAATGTACAACCATCAATAGGATGCAATTCTCTTCAAGATTAGAACCAGAGATTGGTAGCCACATACATACTGGATTTCAAATTGCCAGAGGAAGCTTAAAACTAGATCTGTTCTTATCCTAGGAGAGCCATGGTGATCTGAGGATACTGAATGAATCATGTTCTTCATGACTCAGAGACTTTGAAAGAGGCCTAGCTTTTAAATGGATGTTGGGATGTGAGGGTCTTAATAAATAAGGGCTTGTTTTTAGCATACAGATAGTTTTGTTGCACCCAAGTTATACAGGAGTTTTCCTTCTGGTTTAGTGTAGTGTTTTACAATACACACAGGAGTGCATTTTTTCCTGTTCTAAGCAGTAAGGCACAAGGGATTTATCCCTGCTGGTTTTTAATATATTCTTTTCTGTTCATTTTCTTTTTCAGTAATGAATTGTACGGTCAAACCTAATGGCAAAGTTCCCTCTCAACATCAGCACAGAAAAAGGGATGGGAGCTGAGAAATAGCAGAGGGAAAGGACAGTATGTTGTTGGAAGAACTTCTGGAAATTTGCATGCTGGTGGCACAGCATGTGAAATTCTTTCTGTGTTTGCATTCTGGTCCTAATTCCTTAGTTTACTTTCCTTTTAGCTACTGAGTGCCAACTTATTGCTGCTACTGCTACTATCGTGAACTCCTGACTCTACAGTGTGTGCGTGTGCGTATCTCCATATATTCTGTACATGCACTTTCATAGGAGGGGATTTCAGAGTGTAGTTTCCTAGAACATCTTGTCAATAGTCTTTAAAAGCTCTTTAATAGTAACTTATAAACATGAATTATAGGTTTCAATGGCATCACAAATATGCGCAAAGTCACCCTGCTGGGTTTTATTACACTGGTATCTCTGCAGCAGTGAACAGAAGACAGTGCACACTGCTTTAAGACCAGACTATGAAAGGACATTCCTAGGAGTTAAAAGATATAGTTTCCAGATGGAAATTTGGCATTTTAGGAAGAAAAGTTGGATTTGAATATTCTCCACTGTAAACCTACCCCTGTATTTATTAGAACATATTCTAAACTGGTCGACACATAGTTTCTTCTTTTCTAGAAGTGGCCAAAACATTAAATCAGCTGAAATCTCTTGATCCTGTGCTGTTGAACCTTGGAACAAACAATACCAGCTGGCAGGATTTTGGTGCCAGTACTCAATATTCAAACACCAAACCCAAATCAGTCCTTATCCTAGGGACTTATATATATAGCTACAGAGGGAATAGTCATGAAACCTTACTTTAGTCTAGATAATATCCCTGGACTTCACTCACATAAGATAAAGGAGATAGGTTAATTCTATCTTCCTTATGTGAAAGCATAATTCCAACGCAGTAAAGACTCAAGTCAGTTATTTTGCCATATTTGGGGTTTATGAACTGGTCTTCAGTTTGTCTTTTCAATACCCTTGTATCTCTTTTAGATACATCACAAGAACCAGTTAATGCTAGAATATGATTCTGCTGTGGTTCCCAGTTCATTTTTCAACTTTAGTAAGTTCTGAACATGATGAAAAGAGAACAAGTGCTCACAGAGTGTGTCTTTCTTTCAGTGATGATACACAACATTTTAAGCATGTTTGTGTACAGGGAACATGTACACTGGATCTCTGCCAGGTATGGTGGTATCCCCATTTGTGAGGAAATGCTTAGAGAATTCCTCTGCAACTATCGCTCTTCCTCTCCATCTCAAACCATCCCAGCTACTCAGAATAGGACCAGCAACCTAGTTAAGCTGAAAGGACTCAATGTCTGAAGGAATGAGGATGAGGGCTATTGAAGAAAGCAGGAGAATAAACAAAGGTTCCATTTGAATCCTCACAGAGTCTGTGTGGATTATGGAAGTCAACTATAATCCATTTCTTGAACACCAATGTCCATATGTTCAGAAAAGACAATAAATCAAAACAGTTTCATATTTGACTGCTCATAATTGTCTATCCAGTCTTTGTGCTGGGACTGCAGATGTAGGCTAGAAACAGAATGAACAGACACATTCATGCCTAGACAGAACGCACCACGGAGACACACCATGTATAAATAATGAGAGGAATCTCCACCTTTTAAATAGCCTGAAATACTCTCAGTTTAGTCAAAAGACTCAAAGGTGTACGTGTGATGGGAATTCTTTGCAGAGAGGTTAGCTTCTGTTCTTCAGCACAAAACCAACAACTGTAGTTGGGGTTTTCATTGGTCTCATTTGCCTGGTCTAATGATGGAAAAATATCTTACAAAGGAAAAGCTTGAAATGCTTTTCTCAGCAAGAACGTCCTTTTGCATCTTTCAGATACCAGCAGATCAGAAAAGATGCAGTTCTCAGTCTGGCATGGTCTGGAAGGAATGTACTATCTCCATAGCTTTGTACTGTGTTTTACTAATCTCTGTTGTTTCGCAATCCTACTCTGGAGGACCTCTTAGGTAATCATTTTATTCAGCAGGTGGATTAATAATGAAACTAGTCTGGATCTATACAAGGATATCATACAAACTCCTTTTTTAAACTTAAATTGCAAGTCCAGCTTTTCTAGTTTAGATCTGTTTAACAGTGCAGTGGAGCACACAGTGCACTCATTATTCAAGAGCAGATACCAGTGATGGAGGATGATGAATACTATTTTCTTCCCCTAATTAACTCCTTATTTTTTAAATAAAAATAAAAATTTGTTTATAATAAGATTTATTTTTAATCACTTCAATGAACTTTTGGTAAGTAAGGAAGGCAAGTTTTGGAGGCATTGTTTAGAAGGTTAAAGCATGTCAGAGATCAAGATGGTGTGACCTGTAAGGTAAAGAATGGACTCCACAAAGCTTACCATTGTGTCAATATACCCTTGCCTGTTACTGAATGAGTAGGCACACCAGTTCCACTCGTATCTGCTCTTGAAATATTAAAGTCATCAAGACTGCAAGACATGAAGCAGTTGAACAAGCTGGTCTTTGAGAAACTCAGACCTAGCTCACAAGCCAAAGATTGATCTCATACATTTAGGTGAAAATGTTTTGGTAAAAAAAGTGTGATCTGTAGAGATCTTTCTCCAAAGTCAATGCATTTTTATTTATTTTATTATGGGAGCAGTAGGTTCTAAGATTTAAATGAAATAACTTAAACTGTAATCTGTTTCAAAACAAATGTTTGTGCAGTGTCTTTACCTACCTGTGTTTTTTTCCTTTTACATCTGCACTTCTTTTTTTCTAGTATGTATGTTGCCCTTTCACAAGGGAGACAGTAGAGGTAATATGAAAGGATTCCTAGTGTCTAGTGATTCCTACTCAGGGAAATCCAACATTCAAAGAACAGGTAGGGGAAATAATTTTCCCAGTTTACATTTGATAATAATTCTCTATTTCAGGTTCAGCCTTGCTCAAAGTGTTCTAACTATGTGTAAAATGTTTACAATCCATATACAGACCAATTACTTAATTTTTATTTTCCCCTGAATGCTATAAAAGATTCCATCCAGAGCTTTAAAATCCATTCATTGAACTCATCATAAGGTTTATTATTCATATCACTAAGAAGTACAAAATATGGTAAAAATTAGGGAGATGCGCCTAGACAAGGAGAACAGTGGCAACAAGCTAAGGAAATACTTAGTTTTAAAAATATAGAATTGGAATGTGAAACAATACAATATAATACTATATAATTGGAATTTAAGCTAATAAATAAAATAAAATGAAATAAAACAGAGTTTCCGAAACCAAAGTCCTCACCCTAATGCTGTAGGTGAGATGGTCAAGGAGAAAGAGGGAATTCTTGCCACTCTCAGTCAGTTTTATCTTTCCCTCTGAATGGAAAACAGAAAAGTAAAAATGAAGTCTTCTGATAGCTGTAGTTCATTCTTTTCTTCTGAGACCAAGAGACCGGAAATATGAACAATGCATGGAACTGCAGCATTAACTCTTTAACTCTCAGCACACTGCATGATGTTATGATGTGGTATACTGATGACAAACCATAAAACCATGATGTACAGAAACTTCAGAGAGCGATTTAGATCTTCTGAGGATTGAATTGCTATTCTAAGGATCCTCTTTCTCTCTCACTTAATGAACTTAACTCGACCATTTCAGAAAGTCAGCTTTATCCCAGCTTGATGTCAGAAACACTCCTGTGACTTGAAAGTGAAATTTTATAAAAGACTGAAAATAACACTTATGTTGTGACCTGCAGAACCATTGTTAACAGTCTGCTTTATCAAACTTCCTTGTGGGCCTCCATGGTTGAGGAATGATTCTCTTCTAGAATCAGGGAATAGCATATGCTGACATTTGCAATTCTTTTTGACGAGTTTTAGAAGCCTATATAGAAATAAAAGGATGCCTATGATGCCAAATATAAGTCAGAAGCTATGAAAATAAATAAAATATATCTCTTGCTCCTCTGAGTGAAATTCCAAAAAGTGAATCCTTGCTGGTAGCAATAATTTAGAAGTGTCAGCAACAACAATCTCTATTAGCAGGTTGTTTTGTTTGGTGCCTGTTTTTTCAAGTCTCCTTTCATTTCAAGTATCCTAACTTGTTTAAGAAACAGTAGGAAATATTTTGGGGTTTTGAACAATGAGCTCTTTTTAGCCAAACTTAGCTAATGTAGTATAGAGACCACAATTGAAAACAACTGTTAGACATCAATTAGCCTTGTTTTCAGACTGAACGTCAATAGACAAAACCAAGTAAATTAATCTAAGTGACAAGCTAAAAACAGACACAAAAGTTGCATTTTTAAATTTGACACAGAGGCTAGGACCCATCTGCCAGAGGTTGGGGACTCAAAGCACATTCGTATACTCATATAGACACCTGCATTCCATGTGAGAAAAATTAATTTTAGACAGCAGGATCCTTCTCAGCCATGAGATAGTCTGTGCTCTCCAGCTATTCCTTGAAAGAGCATCTTTCTTGAGCCACAGAAGAGGACTTTTCCTGATAAACCATGAAGTGGAATAGGCAGAACAGGATGAAATATCTTCCTGAGGCCCCATAACAACAAGAAGACCTTCTCAAATTGGACTTTTATTCCTGTCATAGACCAGGAGAAAGGGACAGAGTATGTGTATCAGCAGTTATTGTGTATTGTTTCTAGACATAAGAAGAATCAACTACAGGAGGAAAAACAAGCAAACAACTTCCTCAAGACAGAAACTATTATTTCTACTCCATTATTTTTTTTCTTCTGTCTTTCTTATGGCCGTGCTGACAGGTTTCTCAGATGTGACATTATGTTTTATCACTTGGCTCCTACAAAACTGTCTTCAGCTGCTTTTTCTCCAGCTATTAGAGCTTTTGCTCTTTAGAACCTCACTCAGTCCTGGACTTCTTTGGAATAGATACATGCTCCAAATACCTCACTATCAAAGGTCACTCCTTTCAGGATCACATGCCTGTAGCATTTTTATATTCTTGGAGGCTTCCTGCAGAAATTGCAGAAGTATTAAGGTTAAGAGCTATCAGCTAGGCCTGGTAATGTGGAAGCTAGATGTGGTAACTGTGAGGTCTGTATCTGATGCCTACTTGAGTAGAGAAGGAAAGAAGAATAAATGGTTTGGATGTTTAAGAAGCAGGGCACACAGCGGTCATAAAACTCTAGGCATGTAAACTGTGGATGTGCAGGAGAGGTAATCTATATGTTTATGTGTAAAGAGGGAGGTACGATACTTAGCATCTACTTTAAGATATCTTAATGGACAGTGGAAGTGTAGAAAAGTTAATGAGCTCAGCAATGGATAAGTAGTTTCTCACACCAAGTAAGGAAGTCTATCTTAGGTCAGATGAAACCTAGCCAGTGTGACAGAAGCACAACAGCAAGAGATGAAAAAACTAACTCAGTTTAAGATCTTCACAAACTCCGTAAAGACATCCCAAATGATTGTCTACAGTTCAGATGTTCTCCAGCAAAGTTCATGTGGTTGTGGACAGATGTTTCAGGGACAAAGAGAACAAACATTGCTTTCTGGCATTATGTGTGGCTGATGCAGGAGCCAGAAATCAACAGTGGAGAACTACTAGGAGTCAGAAGTACTGAAAACGAGGCAGCTTAACTTTCAAGTCCTTGACTGAACTTTTGGCTGTAAGATTTTGAATACATGACAGTTGGGGAATATACAAAAATTGAAAAAAAAAAAAGAAAAAAGAAATGCAGCTTTATCATTTTATAGTCACTTTAAAGAGTGTAAGTAGTATATTTTTAACTTGTTAATTTAGCTTGCTTGTATCCCCAAGAAACTTATAAAAATAAAATAGTACATTCCTTATTTTATCCAAAAATGCTATATATAAAAATTCCAAGGAATGTATTCAATTAGAATTATAGGCTACAGTAATGGGTGCACTTGATTACATTTCCGTTTCACAAAGTAATTCACATTTGCTACTAATAAATTAAAATCTGTGCCAGTCAAAATAAGCTTGTCTACCACAGCAAGAGAAAATTGTCAAGATACACTGCTCAATTCCTTTTTGACTCACTAATTTTATTCTGGAATCAGTCTGTAGGTATTTTCAGAGCTGTTCTTGACATGATAGTTAATCCTATAATTTCTTTTAATTTAAATAATTCATGTACGTGAGTTTTCACTTATTTCCAAGAGCACTTTACACATATATGACTTATGCTTGTAAGTAATCAAATTCCACAAGCTGTGGTTATATTTCCCATTCAGTTACATACACCAAAAGAGACTATTCAGAAATTTCTTCTTGAGGTCTTTTGGAGTATCAGTTGTATAGAAAACCCATGAATTCCTTGAAGAAAACATTCTGTTGATCAAACAAGGGAAGGTGGAATAGTCTCAACACATTTCCTAATGCCTACCAAATCTGCTCCATCTCTAAAGCTTTGTTCTTCCTTCAGGAGTCCAGGAACTCCTATCTCTCTTGCTGCTCAAAAAATCATATTTAGGTCACAAAAACAAAAAGAAAGAAAAGACAAGAAATCTTTGTTTCATGCTCATTTTCTGGTCCTGTCTTGGAGAGTTCTGAGTGGGTTTCCACTCACTACTTTAACAAGACAAATGAGACAAGAGTAGTCTCCCTGTTGGGAAAGTCATTGTGACCTTCAGTGATATCCTATGCTTCCACAGACTCCAGACTCATGCCCATTCACGTAGCAGACATTTCTCTTCTGTGATGGCTGCTCACCTACACAAGCTTTTTCATCTTCTTATTAGTACTGAACTCATTCAGTGCATTCCTTCAACTGGCATTTTTTTGGCATGATTTGTAGAGTACAGCTGACTGTGCATCAATCACGCTGTTAGCTCTTCCTTGTTCTCCTTCTAAGGTTTGCATAACCTCTTGCAGCAATACTCAATATTTTATTTATATCAATCTTTTTTTTTTCTTTCTTTTCTTTTCTTTTTTTTTTTTTTTTTTTTTTTTAATTAAGCAAAGGCATGTGACTCTGGGGAACCAGAATTTAACTGGACTGCATTCTGTCCCCCAAAAACATTTTAATCCATCTTCAGTTATAGCTTTACCACCAGGTAATAACATGTTCATATGCATGGGTTAAATATATCTCTCTCTCTATATATAGTAAAGACAAATAGAGAAGAGCATTAAGACAGTATCAAAAATAATAAAGTTTAAGTTCACTGATCAGATAATTCATAATAAATGCATTTCTGAAAGTGAGACATTAGATGACAAAGCACTTCAAACCAAACTCTGAGATCATTCTGATGGGCTAGCTAAAGATAACAAAAAAGTGTGGTCATCTCTCACCACTTCCTAAAAGTGCTGTGTTCAACAAATGCCAACTCAGCTGAGAGATTAGCAAACAATTGACATAATCAACAATCCCTGCATAAAGCTACACTAACATGCTGACTGCATTTCCTACCATGGGCCTCAGAGTGCAGGATGGTTCACAGAAGAATTAGTGCGTGGGAAACCTTGGATTTGATGCTCACAGTTCACTAACACTTAGCAACATTTTAATAATACTCTTTGAAAGAATGTTTTTATTTTATGACAATAGTTTTTGCACGGAAGCTTTCTTCTTCCTGTAATTCTTAAAAAAAAAGAAAAAATAAATAAATATTCCTATCAGTTTTTATTGCCAAATTCCATTTTTAATTAGAGTTGTTCTAGGCTTGAATCAGCTTTATTTTTTGTTTCCACCAAGCACTGACATAAAAATCTTCACTGACAAGGTTTGCACAGCAGAAAAGGCAAACAGTGTTGAATGGGGAGTTCAGCCAGATGAGACTTCTTCAACTACTCCTTTTGTCTTGCAGATTACACAGAATAGAAAGGGGGTGGTAATTAAAAACTGATTGAAATCATAAACAATATCTAAAGAAGCAAAAGCTAATCTTGTAATATCAAAATTTCATCTTTTATAAATCCAACTGCCATTAGTGGTAGAAGGAATTATTTATGCACAGCAAAAAGAGAGTGTCTGACTTCATCCTTTGAAATTCACTGTCAAGAGAAAAAAAACAGATTTTGCACAAAATAGTGTTTTCTCCCATAGATCACCACAGGGATTTTCAGATCACTTGAAGACTTTCCCTCTATGCCAGAAAATTGGAGAGGGTTAGGGTTTTCTCCATGACAAGGTATATTGGCATTTCACTTGTTTTGGATGTCCAAGAAAGAAAAAAGAGATTATAAAACTAAATTATTCCCTTCAATGTATTTTTAAAGTGTTCACCATCGTGTTAATAAGCACTTTCTATAAAAACACCCTTACACAATGTTTCCAGCTTAACACTTTTGAATAGCGAAGTGAACAGGCAAAGCAGCAGTAAGGGGCTTGGGTTGAGCAACATAAGTGAGCTGAGAAAAATTTTACAACAGGTAGTCACATTTCTGAGGCCAAAATTGATGTAAGAAAATTATCAACGACCAAAAAAAAAACCAAAAAAAAAAAAACCAACAAACCACAGAAAAAAAAACCCATTCAGTTGGAGCTAAGGCAGAGAGGTGCCACACTCTAACAAAAAGCTATGCATCAGGGAGATATCCTGGTCCAGAGTGATCTCCATCTCTCAAGAGAGACGGTGCATTACACTGTATAGATGCACGACATTATCTTCTTGCATGGTTTCATTTTCTCATGGAAATGTAACTTTTTCTCTCTCTGCCACTAAATCTCAGCATTCACTGGAACAGGCTGCCCAGGGAGGTGGTGGAGTCTCCTTCTCTGGAGATGTTCAAGACCTGCCTGGACGCCTACCTGTGTGACCTACTGTAGGGAACCTGCTTTGGCAGGGGGGTTGGACTCGATGATCTCTGGAGGTCCCTTCCAACCCCTACAATTCTGTGATTCTGTGATTCAGTGGAGTAGCCTATGAGCTACTCCATGTGGTTTAAATGGTTTAAATGGTTTACATAATGTTCTCCTTTTGAAAGTACTTTCTTCATGTTAGTTGAATGGCTTTGATTTTCAACCCATTACTTCTTTCTGAGTGACAGATTCTTCTGGACATAGAGCCACTGACAACAACCCTCTGGCTACAATCACTGAATCAATTATTTACCCACCAAACAGTCCACCCTTCAAATCCATATATTTCCAATTTAGGGATAACAACATGATGTGTGACATTTAGAGATCTTGCAGAAGTCCAGGTAGATGACATTGGTTGCTCCTCCTTGGTCTACTGAAGCCATCACTCCATCATGGAAAGCCACCAGATTGGTCAGGAACAATCTGCCTTTGGTGAAGTGATGCTGGCTGTCAAGGATACCTCCTTGTCTTCCATGTACATTGGCACAGGGATGTTAAGGATATGTGGCCTCTAGCAGCTCACCTAGAAGACTTAGAGGGAGCTGATTTCTGAATCTGCTGGCCAAGCTTCTTCTTCTGAGATGGTGACTTCCGGACCCTTGACCTTCCTGGTTTTCTGTTCACTTTAGCGTCATTGCTGCAAAGATCTTGGTATAGAGAACTCTTGGAAAGGTGGAAATAAAGTATATTTGTCTTATGAAAGTGAAGAATCTTATTATTTTTTTAGTGGGACCAAGAAAGACAGAAAAAAAAATTCTTTCGTGTATGTGCTTTTTTATTATTAAAAAAAACCATTACAGAACACAAATTTGCGTTTCTGAACAGCTGTTATATTCTCAAGCTGTATGTCCCAACACTCTTTATTCTTAATTCTGAAGAACTCTCATTAATGGAATTTTGAGCAGATGCAATACAAGCACAATACATTTATATTGAGTATTATGAAAAGATAGAATAGATGTCCATATCTGCTGCATTCCGGCTTTACTCATGACCTTATTTTTCACTGATCTTGAGCACTAAAAATGTATGATTTATGAATGTGTGTCTAAGTTTACAAAACAAAATGCTTAATGTTTCCTAGAAATGTCTTGGAAAAAAACATGAATGTCAAATCCCTAAATGCTTGTAAGTCAAAATTAAATATTGGTTTTCAAGACAGTTCTACTTATCATTAGAAATTAGAAATGAAGCTAGTTTTGAGGCTATTCACCACCTTTGCTCCAAAGTTCAAACCTATTTTTTCAAAAGCAAAATTGGGAGAAACTCACATTCTCTATGCATGAAGTAGCATTTGGAACATTACCATGTCCATTTTCTTTTTGTCTCTCCAAACCATTCACCACACTACACATGCAAACATGAATACTTCCTTTCAAATACATCTTCAGTGTTTGTTCTTGAAAAGTCTTTTCTTAGAACAAAGCTTTTTCAGGTGCCAGGCCAGGAAACAAGACACAATACAGTTGACTGACTCTTGTCCTTTTCTTAGAACATGAGTGAAAGAAAAACAGTTAGAATTGGCTAAGTAAGTTCATAAGTTTGGCTTCAAAATATCTGAACTTTCCAGCAGCTATCTGATGCCAGCGAGATATTATTATTTTATATGTGATATCAACATAGGAAAACATTGCACTGTAAATGCCCTCAGAAAGTTACAATTCTTAACTGTTGTATACACGTTCTGTTATCAGGCTGGTTATTTTAATATCTGTAATATCTCTATATATCTATATAAGTCTAAAGAATCTGGGCATTGGAGCCTAAGTATAGCTATGATGTAAGTCATGCAGAGGGGTGACTAAGTTCAAATCCACAGCTTGCATTTGTTTCCCACTATCCTAATTTGGAGGCTATAGTGGGAACAAGAAAGAAGAGCAGGTATCTCTATGCTCTTCCCAGTCACTCTTGCTCAGCTGTGCTTTAGCTTCTTGAATGTCACAAATCTCCCTCCACTCCTCTCACCAAGGCTTTTTTAATGCCCTCTCCATAGCCTTCCTTCCTCCCTGGGATCAGTGTGACACCCTTGCACTAACTCACCCTGCTCTCTCTGCTGCCACAGCAAAGGCAGATTACATTCTGCGAGATGCCTGTTTCATCTGAACAAATGCAGTTGTGCAGTTAGATCAATCTTCTCATCTCCTCATCACTCGTCAAGACTTTGGACCATATCCACTTTACATTTAGTGTTAGGGTCCAAACAATGCATGCTTTAATATATACCCAGAGAAAGTCTGCATTATACTTGTTGGGAATTTATATGTAAGGATGTGAGAATTAAGATACCTAATTCTTCTTAGTCTGGTTCACTAGGATTTTTATTTACACGGGGAATTTAACCAAAAGTACAATTCTTAAAGTCAATTAAATTAGGGTGTCTTTCCTTTGCAAGGAGATTTTCAAATCGATCTCTGCCTGGGTTATACTGATTTTCCACTTCAAGAACTCAACCAGTGTGGCCAGCTCCAAATGAGCACAAGTATGCCTGTGTGAGGCTTTTCAGAAACATAACACCAGAAGTGGAAATTAAGCATGAACAAATCAAGAAGATGCAGCACACTGCTAAAGTAGGAAACCAGCATCCCAAAATGTGGGACTCCTCTTGGAGCTCCATTAACTCCTGCTGAGAAAATAACTGCCTGGCATTCAGACAGGGTGTTTTCTCAGCTTGTTTATTGGAGTTCATTTTTGAGGGGTGGGGAGAGGAGTGTGAGGCTATGAAACTGAGCTCAAATGGCAACTAAATAAACCCAGTATATTCTTCCTAAATATAGAGTTATACCTCAGGGGAAATAAAAGATATACTTCATCTACTGCTTGGCCGAAGTTTAAGTCTTAAGTCTGTGTTTGTGCACTATCAACTGCACTAGAGAGATCATTTTAATGTTTTTTCCCATTCACGATCTTAAAAGAAAAACACAAACTTGATGAAATAAAAAGCATCTTGTGAAGACATTTGAGTAACAAGTCACAAGGAGATCAGCACAATGAGTCAGGCTCAAGTTAGTTTGGGGCAGGGCTTCAGCCTCACCTCCATCCCTGGAAAGGTGGTGGAACAGTTTGTTCTAGATGCCATCTCCATGCAATTGGAAGAGAAGGTCATCAGGAATAGTCAGCATGGATTCACCAAGGGAAAATCATGCTGGACCAACCTCATAGCCGCCTATCATGGCATCACCAGCTGGGTGGATGGGGGGACAGCAGTGAATGTTGTCTACCTTGATTTCAGAAATGCTTTTGATACTGTCTCCCATGATCTCCTGATACTGAAGCTGAGAAAGCATGGAATAGATGAGTGGATGCTGAGCTAGGTTGAGAACTGGCTAACTGGCTGAGCTCAGAGGGTAGTGACCAGAGTCTGATTGAAGACCTGTGACTAACAGTGTTCCCCAGGGGTCGTTGCTGGGTCTGGTCTGGTTCAATAACTTAATCAACAACCTTGATGAGGGGATAGTGTCCAACCTCAGCAAGGACACCAATGATACAAAGCTGGGAGGAATGGCTGATATTCCTGAAGGCTGTGCTGCCATTCAGCAAGACCTGGACAGACTGGGGAGCTGGGCAGTAAGGAACCAGATCAGTTTTAACAAAAGCAAGTGTAGAGTCTTGCATCTGGGAAGGAATAACTGCAAGTATCAGTACAGGTTGAGGCATGACCTGCTGGAAAGGAGCTCTGTGAAGAACAACCTAGGGATTCTGCTGGATGAAATGTTGGCAATGAGCCAGCAGTGTGCCTCAGTGGCCATGAAGCCCAATATGATTACATTAGTACATTAAAAGGAGCATGGCCAGCAAGTCAAGGGAGATAATTCTCTTCCTCTTCTCTGCCCTAGTCAGGCCTCAGCTGGAGTACTGTATAGTTATGGGCTCCTCAGTACAAAAAAGACAGGAATCTCCTGGAGACAGTCCAGTGGATGACCACGAAGTTGATAAAGGGCCTAGACCATCTCCGCTGTGAGGAAAGGCTGAGTGACCTGGATCTCTTCAGCCTTGAGAAAAGAAGACTCAGAAGGGATCTTACTAATGTTTATAAATATCTTAAGTGTGAGAGTCAAAGGGACACGGCCAACTTTTTCTCAGCAGTCTGTGGGGCAGGTCAAGAGGAAACGGCCATAAACTGAAGCATAGGAAGTTCTGCATCAATATGCAAAGGAAGTTCTACACAGTGAGAGTGACAGAGCACTGCAACAGGATGTCCAGGAAAGTTGTGCATTCTCCTCTGGACATATTCAAGACCCACCTGGATGCCTACCTGTGCAGCCTCCTGTAGGGGGCCTGATCTGCAGGAGTTGGACTTGGTGACCTCTAGAGATCCCTTCCAACCCCTACAGTTCTGTGATTCTGTTATTCTCTTCTGCCCTGTAAGGACAGTGCGCAGCTTGGCACTTGCACACTGGCCTCACAACAAGTAGCACAAGACAGAATTTGCAAAATCTGCAGCACAATGGGAAGGTTAGATAAGCCTTCTAGCTGCTCCCACCTTCAAAAGCAGTAGTCCAGGGCTCTGGATGACCTGCGGCAATGCAGGTGTGGCTGTTTTGCAGGAGGCACACAGGAGAGGGCTACCCAACCAGGCAGGTAGCTCAAGTAGCTTTGAGTGATAGGTCAGCCAGTATGAAATTATAAAATACCAAGTTCACCCCTAAGGGTTAATTAGTTTTTTTTAATCTACTCCTTGCATTAAAAGCTGTGAAAATTAAAGAGCCACAGGGGACTACAGTGATTCTAGTCTTGCAGGCGTGGCAGTAATATGACTGTTTGGTGTTCTGTGATCATTCTGATTTAACGAGAATGTTTTTATGAAAGACACAATTCAGTTGCAAGCGGCATGCAGAGACAGGCTGACGTGGAGGGATCAGTTGTTTCCACGGCTGCTGGTTCCCAGCACATCCACAGGAAAGCCACTGTTAAGGCTCTTCATGAGTCTGTATTTACTCTTCACTGCAGCTTGAATATGCACTGGACCTCTTTTTAAGAAACCATGGTGCAGACAGGCGCATGGTACAGCTTGTGAGCAGCAGCCAGACAACATAGCTGCCTAAAATGTCCTCCAGTCAAAATCGCCACTTGAACTTGAGCCATGTTTCCCACTTCATCCTGTTCGCCAACATGGCAAAAGGAGCACAACGGATGTTTCTCCCATAGAAAAACCCTAGTGCCTCCCCACTGCCCTTCACACCAGAGGCAGAAGAAAGCTGCCAGAAGTCTCCTGGCATAGATGTGTCTCCTGTCAACCTTGGAGCAGTACAGCTGGTCAATGGCATCCTGAGGTTGTCTGTGTACCACTGGATCATTCTGACAGCCAAGTGCTAATTAAAGCAGCCTGTAAATTATGATCCCTGGCTTGCCCAAAGGGCAGATGCAAGCCTTGTCTGAATGGCAGAGTTGTGTAGCTAGGAAGCCACAAAAGCACAGTGAGGCACAGGACCATGCATACCACACCAGGTCATGCCTCTTCGCCCCTCTGCCCGTAAATCCACCACAGAGGGTCTTAATATAGAGAAAGGTGTAAATTCATCATCAGCCCTCCCTAGAGTATATTAACTTAACCAGTCTTATGAAATTTACTTGGAGCCACAGGAACATTAGGGATTTCTTTAATGCTCACTGTAAAGAGTACAGAGATGATAATGGAAGCTTTGTGTGTAAGCCAGGAGGTGCTAGTTTTTGCCTGCAGGTGCCTGGACTGTAAAGTCCATTTCACAGATGTCAAATGCCCTGTCTTATTAGGAGAAAAAAAGTGTGCTTTATGATCTCTCTCTCCATATTTTGATGGTTTTTTTGACAGGTAACGTAAAAGGGATTTATTAAAAAGAAAAATTTTATTTAACCCTTTTTGTTTTCCACAGTAACTAAACCCAGTCTTCTACAGCTGATCTCCAGAGCTCTCCAGGTAGAAAAATCCTGCAAAAAGCTCCACACAACTGAGAAGCCAGGAACTTCCAGGTCTCTTCATTTGGCAGTGGACATATGTTGAACCCTTCTCATAATCAGATCTTAGAATTAACATTATTCTCCATGTCTTTTTTACCATGGAAAGGGAACCTGAACTAGAAGTGGGGACCTGCAGTCACTTTCCCTGTTAATATTCATCAGACAACTGCAGATATGTGGTGGGTGGTTGGTGCTGGGTCCCTGAATCCACACTGATGCATCACTCCAACAGAAACTGGCACTACCTCCAAACTGATATGCCTCATTCACTTATCATTCAATAAGGCCATTCAATTTGCCTCTTTCCAGGCACACTGCAGCTCAGAAAAGGCTCATAATCAAATGAAAATGAGCTTTTTTTCATCCCCAGAATAGGTTTCAGCTGAATTAGTTTCCTGACCCAGCTCTTCACAGAGTCATAATTGTTAATGTCAGGTATGAGAGGTCAGCAGAAAAATAAAACTTTGATAATCCCCTCAAGGTACTTTTATTTGCCCTATAAAATGACTGGGGAACCATAGATTTTATCTAGATGTAGTCAAGGTAGGCCCCTAATATCTCACAAAATATTACTGTCTTCACTGAAGTTACAGAAGAATATAAAGGTGGAATTTTCAAAAACATCATAATTCCCAGTTTCTAAATTGATGTAACCATCGTGAGGCACACAAGGCTGTAGTCAGGTGTTTACTGGAATTATCTTCCAAGAGTTGTGACTTTTCTCTTTATGGTACTTCATTTGTAATTTAAAATCTGTAAATGTGTTGCAAAAAATCTGGCTCTTACTATTTATTGTAAATAATAAGGTTTCATACTCTCATGAATACTTCTTAAAGTGAGATATTGACTCCAAAACAAAAATCCACATTGGTACCATGTATAATTAGACAGCTGTCTTCCCTTGAAACAAGCCCAAATTACTCAAAAAAGCATAAGTCATTCTTAAGTCCAAGGAAATGTTTTCCAATATATCTCTCCAGAGAGTACTGAAGAACCTTGAAGAAAATCTATTTTTGTTTGTTTGTTTGTTTGTTTGTTTGTTGTTGAAACTCCATTAAATTTCCCATTAAGTATGAGGCAAATGGAGATGAGTCTTGGGCACTTGTTTGGAACTCACTGATCCTCCTTTGCATGGAAGCTGACTGTTGGTCAGGTTGTGGTAAGCAAGGATGCCACTCTGCAACTGAGTTATGTAGCATGGTCACCTCCTCTGGCATTAAATAAAGCAGAGGGACCTCTCTCACTGTAATGATGGTCTCTTAAAACTTACAAATGGTAGGTGAGTCTGTTTGTGAGAGAGGGAGTCAGTACATGCTCTGACTGCGAACAGTCACAGCAGGAAAGATGCAACTCTCAGGAATTTTAGGGGTGGGATGTCCTAATTGATAAGTATAGTGAGCCAGCAATGGTGGTGAAAACACTGGGAAAAAATCACTATATAACCTTAAGGATGCATCAGAATAGGAATACTGTTCCATTAGTGTAAATCCATATCGATAAGCAAAAGCATTTTTTCATCCATATACACTGTTAAATGATAAAGTGTACTCTTTCATAACTTTAAGACCAGCAGAACACTTGTTCCAGGGCAGACCTGAAAAATTCCAGAATAATGGATTTTAATCTGTGACAGACAATTACGTGAGAATCAATTAACTTTATTATGTGATCCAAGACAGTAACAAAGAGAGCAAGCCTATTACCAGTGCATTTAAGTTCACTCTGCAGGAATCTACAGTAATGCTTGAACACACTGCAGTAGAGTCTGAAAAATGAAGTCAGTGAGCATCCGCAGCCTTCAGCTGTGGAGTTCCTGACAGTGCAGGTGACAATCAGCCACGGGCATTTCTGCAGAAACCTGGCTTGTGCAGCCAGCACATGTTTTCTGGAGGTACTTTTATCATGGCAAGCATTAGCCTGAACCCTCTTATAAAGCAGTGAGAATATAAAGTTTTTAAGAAATATGTCAAGATGAACTCCTGTAGCAATCATCTTTTAAAAATAACTTGCAACGTATAATATGAGATAGGAAGTAAATAGCTCTTTTCCATCAAGGTTTCATACGAAACCTTACTTGCACTGGGGGCCCCTCTAGCAACACTTTATGTAGCTTCACTCACTAGGGCACTGTCCTAAAATGACATGTATATACAAGTTATTATATTTCTGAATATTTCTCTTTCCCTCTCTCACTTTTTCTGCTGATATCTGAAAAATGCTTACTGCTTTTTTCTTTCTTTTCCGAAACCATCACAATTACGGTAGTGGAAAGGAGCAGTTCTTGGCATGGAGAGCATGATGAGAGCCTCTTTGTTCCTCTTGTGAATTCCAAGTCTTAAAAGACTAGAATGTGCTAAATTTCTTTAACCACAGGAGAAGATATTTTATATTTTAAATTACTTCCAGTTGATTTCTTTTGCTTTATATCCTTTTCTTTTCTGTTTAGGCATAGTCTTTACTGTAAACATTTCAGGGCAGAAATATCCATCCTTACTATAATCCAACACTCACTCATACTTTCTTTCACTTCATGCCATGCTGGCTCCCTAAAAAGCTTCGATTTAGGCATCTTTTCAGCGCACAGAGGCTTCTTATAGATAGATGTGAAAATAATTAATAGCTCCTGTTGGAGAAGCCTACAGGAAAAAACATCTATTAGGTGTTTCTGAGGAGAATAGAATGAAGGCTATAAGTCCCCTGAAACTCTAATTTAGGACATGTACTCATCTCAACACAGGGTGATAAAGGTGTTTTAAAGGAACTGTAGTTCTCCATATTGCCAGTCCCTCCTACAGGAGGGGTGGAATATGTGTTCTAGGGACAGCAACTGATGTAAGAGAATCCTGACACTTTGGGCTGTTATCTTGATCCTACTTTAAATAAACTATTTTTATGGTAAGTTTCTAACAGTTCAATTATACTCCTAGGACTCTAAGACCATATTGCTCAAGAGTTTCAAAAGTGGCATCCCCTCAGTAATGATATCATACATTTCCAGCTCTAAACAGTAGAGAATGGAAGTGGAGCACTAACATATCTGTGTGCACACAGACCTAGCTGAGTAATTAGATAAGGTGGAGCAATCCTTGGAGACAAGTCATTGTTTCAGTGAGATTTAGTATCAACTCCATATAGTATACAAACAGAGAAAGTGAAATCAAAAGAAGGTATTCAAAAGAGGCATGAGGATGAGGGAAACTGTGACAGTAGGCTCGGATAGTTTTGTCTTCTGACTTTCAGAATCTAATCTGAAATAGTGGATGATATGTATGACAGATGAGCTGTAGCAGACAAATCTTTGTGGCATAGAGGTGCTTAACTCAGCACAATATTTGCTTATTAGTCAAAGCCAGTTTTTTGCTGAAGTTAGGGATGGATCTCTTACAGTAGTTATGAATAAAGAGGTTCATTTATGCTGCTGCAGTAACTTAATGTTTGAGTTATTTTCTTTACATGTATATTTGGGAAACAGACAGCTAAATAAAAGTTGGTGTGTCTTACGCTCTCAGTGTAAACATGAAAATACTGTCTTTTGATTGTCATTTGTATCTTTTATTCAGCTACTCTTACACAGAATTGGTTTAAGATTCTTTCAGGAGAAATTTTCTCTCTGTTTGCATCACTAATGTCTTTTCATTTCTCGTGTATTCCAGACGCACCTGTCCTCAGATGTGGAACAAGGACTGATTACACTGAAAAAGATAATGTTTTCTACCTAGCAAGCAGTTTTTTCTCTTGAAGAGAAATACTGACATACTGGATGAGATGTGTCTGAATCAAGATTTTAGCATGATTATCTACTACAGACATTTTTATTGAAATAAAATTGTATAGGTTTGACGTTCAGTGTTAACACGTTTAACAATAACAAAAACTGCATTTAAGGATGGTAAAAATATACCTTTTTAAAAATAAAAATAACCTTTTGATCCCACGAAGATGTATGAGAGTTTCAGAGTAAGAATTAGGGCTTCCTTCATCTATCTATGCTGAAGCTTGCCCATTTTAAGCTTCTGATGTCATCAGCTCTGCTGGAGACAGAATGAAAAGTTTTATGGGTCTTACCTGATTCATTATTTTAAATTTTTTATAAAGAAACAATATCAAAACCAATAAGGACAAGGACCTCTTTTAGGCAAATAGCCTTAAGCTTCTAGGTCAAGGTTAAAATACAGGCAGAAAAAAAAAGAGAGAAAAAAAGTGAAAAACCAGAAAGGTTGACTGTGGGTGATGCTCAAACCCTGATGTTTCTCTGTGTTTCGAGGGCCTGGAGAAGAGCAGAGGATCAAGACCTACTTCTGTGATCCTCTTGCCACAATACTTACCTCCTGTTAGTTGCATTAACATCCTTACCATGCAGCAAGGAAAGTTGTTCTTGAGATGCCTCACTGAATTCATGTCCAGTTATTGTACTCTGCTCTGATTTTTTCTATAGATCAAGAAATGTACTCATCATATTTTTTTTGCCTTTTTCCACAACTTTGCAAGTTTCATTTCATTTCTATTAGCTTCTGATAGAAAGCTTTCTCTAGCTTCTTCCAGTCCTTGTAAGCAAAACACTCTTTGTCTAGATCATTTGCAGCTAGGTATAATCTTCAGATTAGGGTAGATTTTTGCCTAACTTCAGAAAGTCCTTAATAGCTATGCAAATGACTAGCCCATGTGACGTTTCAGCTCACTAAATAGTCTTGTCACTGATTACCAAGCTGTAATTGTAATCCTGGTGGCAGGGTAAACACAAGATGCTCATCAATTCTTCAGGAAAAAAAAAAAAAAATCAGCAAATGTTGCCATCTTCTTTAAATATTTGAATTTTATATATTTCTATAAATGCATATTTATATTTATGATCACTTATAGTTATGAAAACTTTAAGAAATTTTGGGAAAGAATGTTCAATGCAAATGATATTATGGTCAATTAATCCATAGACTGGCCACAGATGTTGCTTAATAACTTCTTCTCAGCATGAATACACTTGTGCTACATAGTCTCCAATTTTTCTCTGGTCCCTGTGAAAAGCAGGGAATAATCAGTAATCTTGTAGCTAATTTAGCTAAAATCACACAAATGACTTGCCACTGAGCAGTCATTTCCCTGACGAAGAACATCCAGTCTACTGGATTAAAGGATCATTTTGTTTGAAGATGCATTTGCTTTCCAGAGTTTTTGTTATCATTAATCATTCTCATTTTAGAAAGCAATCAAAAATAAAAATAAAAATCCCATTTTCTGATTCATTATTCAGTTGGCCTGCCGTACTGACAAAATGGGGCTTCTGTTGGTCTGGAATTTCTTCCTGGAAAAATCTGTTTGGATTCAGATCACCGTTCTGTTGATTTGACTATATTCTTGGATCATTTCAAGGGTATTTTTTTAATGTGTTAGTCAACAGTCAGCATATTGGCCCCATGCTACGTAGAAGAACTCAATAAGACCTTTGAATTGGAAGACAAGTGGACTTTGGACTAAGTTATTTTTTCAAGATTCATTCTAAGAAAATAATTTCTGAGCAATTATGTAAAGCTTTGCCTCAACTGAACAATGTAGAAGTGAATTCAAAGATTTACTGTTCATTCAATTTCTTAAGAAGGAGCATATTTGGGCTATTCAGTCAAGAATCTGAAATACAGTATGTAGAGAAGAAAAGCAGGTACTGTTCGTATTCCAGAAAAGACAGCTGGAAATCATTTCAAAGTTAGAACTACTGGCATGCAAAGTGCATCAATTAGGTATTGCTGTTAGTCAGCACATTCTAACAATCATTCCTAAACAATGAATTTGGAAAACTAAATGACAAAGACATGCCAAAGGGGAAAAATAAAATAATACAGTTCTCTATATGATACGTCTGATAGCTTGTGATTCCAGCAGTGTATTCTCAAATACCTGGGAAGACTTAGAAAAGTCCCACTTTGTCACTCCTAAGAAAAATTGCTTAGATGTTTTGAAATGGAAAAAAATCATCAATACACTCAAGAGTATAGCTCAGTCTGATGTCAGTTGCAAGGAGGAATAAAGGAAAGAATTGAAAGGAAAAAGTAAAGATAGTATGGATTATAATTCCTTCCTTCCTTCCTTCCTTCCTTCCTTCCTTCCTTCCTTCCTTCCTTCCTTCCTTCCTTCCTTCCTTCCTTCCTTCCTTCCTTCCTTCCTTCCTTCCTTCCTTCCTTCCTTCCTTCCTTCCTTCCTTCCT
>NW_024962252.1:25532736-25610291 GCF_019238085.1 Lagopus leucura
CCCTTCCTCCCTTCCTCCCTTCCTCCCTTCCTCCCTTCCTCCCTTCCTCCCTTCCTCCCTTCCTCCCTTCCTCCCTTCCTCCCTTCCTCCCTTCCTTCTTTCATTTTTAGCAGGAGGAAATGAAGCCACCAGATGATGAAAGCCAGTGCTTTGCTCAAAATGGTCTCCAAGTTTCTCCTGACTTCTATGAATGCCCTGTGGCTGATTCCTCTTTCTCGGTAAGAACTTTGGTATCTTTCTTTAATTCCTTATTTATGACATTGTTTTTTTCCCTGGTTACCAGCACCACATGAACAGTACATGCTGGTGCAAGTGTGTTAACAAGTTTGTATTTCTGCACCCTCTGGACAGCACTAATTAGGGACTGGATAGCATTCCTATTCCTCAAGGGCAGGAGGGCTGTTGAAGGGGTCACCATTTGTTGCCTTCCATTTCAGAGTTTCATCCCTCATTTCTACACTCACAGGCTCATAGCAAAGGACAGAAAAACTGTCTTTTTCCATAAATCTTCCGATGGAATGAGAATGATCCAGAGAGCAATTGGACTACTCTGTGATTCCCTGGAGGCAAATGCTTTCCCTCCTACTGAACGAGGATTGCACCAAAGCGTTTTGTAGAGAGAAAAGTGGGAAATAAGCAATAGAACTCTTGGTTTATAATTTAAGAAAACTAAGAAAAACATCAGGTAGGAATGAAATCTTGCTAACTGACCTAGTTTATTCTTTATAGAGTTTTGGAAAAATCTGATAAATAATATTGTCTTTGATACTCACATTTCTGCACTCCTGCTGCTCACAGAACATCTTGATTAACAAGTGGTAAATGTGCAGCTGCCTGAGAAACTTTCATTTCATTGTGGTAATTAAAGCTAATAGTAGTGGAAGGGGGCAGGGATGCTGCAGCTGAAAAAAGGAGTGCAGAGTAACTCAGATTTGCAATGCTGCTTCATTTACTCATTTCTAATAACAGCTCTGAAAACCAAAACACAGTTTCAATTCATCGTGTCGGAAGAATGCTGTCACTGCAGAAGGATCTCATCCAACCTGAGAGTCGAACAAACCCTTCTCTCTGCTGCCTCTGATGCAATATAGTATGTACAAATGTAAGTCAACCTGACCTTGGCATGGAATCAGAGCCTCAGTCATCCACATCTGATCAGTATTGGACATAATTGTCCACAACTGTGCTTCCTGTATGGGACGATTTTACAGCTTACCATGCTGGGAAATGCAGAGTAATATTAGACTAAAGTGACTTGGTTATTAGGACTTGCTTTTGAAGCATTTATACAACTAGAATATTCAGCTGATTGAAATATTAAAAGATTAAATAAAATCTTTCACTGGACTGAAAAATATTTTAGATGTTTAGATGCCCCAAAATACCAAAATTTTAAAATTTTTTTTTTTTTTAATATGAAATATAGTACAATATAAAAAAAATACTGGTTTTTAAAATAGCTAATTGAAATCTATATGATTTTCCTCTTTTTTCCTTTTTTTTAAACTAATTAATTGAAGTGGAGGTAGATATATTAAAAGTTTTAATTGCACCCGATCTACAATTTTGGGGGGAAAAATCACCAGGTTCAATGTCTTTCTGCCTCTGTGTCTCTTCACAAGTGTTGAATTAATGAATAATAAAGCATTCAGGTCAGATACATAACAAGCCCTTGGAGATGAGGCTTCATAATTTGCTAAAATTAAAGTAGAAATTTGCTGGGTTTTGTTTGTTTGTTTGTTTGTTTGTTTGTTGATTTGTTTTTTAATGGTATTTGAAGTAGAATACAGAGACCTCACAGAATTCATTGTGCTGGACCATGAATATTAAGCCACACCAAAACCTTGAAAGAGAACAAGATGGATCTGCTAGACCTTTACGTGCATAGGCAACAAGGAGAGATTTTGTGGCCCCTCAGACATCAAAATACAGAATCATAGAATCACAAGGTTGGAAACGACATATAAGATCATCTAGTCCAACCGTCTCCTCATCACCATTGCCACCACAAGCACTAAACCATATCACACAGCTCCTCATCCAGACACCTCTTGAACACTGCCAGGGACGGCGACTCCACCACCTCCCTGGGCAGCCATTTCAGTGCCTGACCACTCTCTGAGAGAAAAAGTTCTTCCTTATGTCTAATCTAAACCTCTTCTGATACAACTTGCGGCCATTGCCCCGTGTCCTGCTCATTGCCTGGGAGAAGAGGCCAAATCCCTCTTCACCACAACCTCCCTTCAGGAGGTTGTACAGTGCAATGAGGTCTCCCCTGAGCCTCCTCTTCTCCACATTGAACAATCCCAGCTCCCTCAGCTGCTCCTCTTAAGACTTGTGCTCCAGACCCCTCACCAGTTTTGTTGCCCTTCTCTGGACACGCTCCATGACCTCAACATCTTTCCTGTACTGAGAAGCCCAAAACTGAACACAGTACTCGAGGTGCGGCCACACCAGTGCTGAGTAGAGGGGGATGATCACCTCCCTGCTCCTGCTGGCCACACTATTTCTAATGCAGGCCAGGATGCTGTTGGCCCTCTAGGCCACCTGGGCACACTTCAGCTCATGTTCAGCCGAGCATCAACCAACACTCCCAGGTCTCTTCTTCACACTCATCCAGCCACTCATCCCCAAGCCTATAACACTGCATGGGGTTATTGTGCCCAAAGTGCAGGACCCGGCACTTGGCCTTGTTGAACCTCATCCCACTCACCTCAGCCCAGCGGTCCAGCCTGTCTAAATTCCCCTGAAGGGCCTCCCTACCCTTAGACAGATCGACAACACCTCCCAGCTTGGTGTCATCTCCAAACTTACTGAGGGTGCACTCAATCCCCTCATCTAGGTCATCAATAAAGATATTAAACAAGATGGGCCCCAGTGCCGACCCCTGGGGGACACCACTTGAAACGGGTTGCCATTAACAATGGTCTCCTAGAAGGAAAGACACTGATTGTAAAAATTCATGAAACAAGGCCTTGTCAAGGAACCTTTGAATAGAATTTGATGTGTCAATTCTCTCTTATGACAAGCATCAATATCTTAGTTTATGCACAGATTTTATTATTGTAGGCTTTTAATTAAACATAATGATTTCCACAAGTGATGCATACAAAGTTTGTTCTCAAATTTTAATTAAAAATGTATCAAACAATTCCAAGTCTATGTACAATGGTTTGATGTACTATTACTGTTGAGTGTGGACTGGGAGAAAGAGTAAATTGCTGTGTACATAAAAGCTTCACAGTGCTGCACAAAGGTGGGAAATCACTTATTATCAGAGGAATTAGCAATAACAGAGATGGGAACCAGAGTTCAGAATGTGAATGTTGGAGTCAATGAAACTATTTCATTTGTTTCACCACTTTAATCTCTAAGTTCTGTACTTAGCCATGGTACATTATTGGAGCAGATCTGAATTTTATAACCTAATCCAAATACAAAGTGATTTTAGCACAATGCTATTCTTCTTCCTTCCCATCCTAACCCCCTTCACACACACCTAAAAATTGCAGGGAACAATAGTTCTTAAAAAATCCTGAACTTGCGATGAGAGACTGTGGATAACAACTACATTTATTATACAATGTTAACTTTGTTTGCACTTCATATGAGTAAGATACTGAGCAATTACTAATGGTCCAAAGAAGTTTTTAGATAGTTTCTATAAAATGACAACATATTCTGTGAAGTCTTGTTTTCCATCATACTTGCTCTTACCAGACACAATCATTGAAAGGCATTGGGTGGTGTGGGCCACTTCAGATAGCTTTTTTTTTTTTTTTTTTTTTTTTTAACTTTATAGCAGCTGGACCATTTTAAAGGAAATCCACAAAATTAAATAATAGCCCACAAAAATCACCATAGTAGCCCAGCCATTCTCAGCTACTGGCAGAATAAATACTACTTTTCTGCCTAGGTTACTACAATGTTCCAATAATACAAAGAATACTTGATAATTTGCAAAACTTCATTATTGACATCCTGAAATCTCCTTTCAGTTTATTTCCGTCCCATTTGCTGGTCCAGGTGAATGCGATCCCCTGCTGCTCCTGGGTGAAATGTTACAACTGTGTCTCTGGCAGTTTTGGTTTCTTATGGTATTTCCTTATTTTCCTTTTTGAAATTATTGAAAACACAAACCTCTTACTTCACGTCATTTGAATTTGTAAAAAAAGGGGGAAGTACCTGTGTGAGTAATACAGAAGGAATTGTATTTGCTGGAAGACTTTCTCCTAAAGAAGAGCCAGAAACTCATTCTTGCAGAGACCAGGATCTCTTCGGGAAGAGTAAAATGCATCAAAAGTGCTAAAAATATCGTCTTTGTGGGTGATAATTGTAAGTTTCTCTCCATTCCTATTGCACTTACTTCTAGGTAGGCTGATAGACAATTTATTTCCACACATTCACATCGGAAGAGTAGCCTGATGTTGCTGCTTTAATTCCTTTTTGGTGGAAAGTGCTAAGCAGTCATCTGTCAGCAGCTGGAAGTCATGTTAGTGAAGTTTCAATCTTCAAAGGTACTTAACACTGATAATACAGAATTTGTAGCAGGAAAAAATGCAGTTTTGAGATGAGGAATGATTCTTTTCATCTCTACTTGTTTAAAAAATATGGCTTCTGATATTTCAGTGCTTTAAGAGAGGTAGAACTTCTTCCCTTCTTCCCCCAGAGTCTTCAAAAAGTAAAATTTAATTTTATGCATTTCTATAATTTGATAAGAAACTTAGTCTTGAAACTAGAAAATGTGTTCTTTAAAGTCTTTTAAACTAGGTAATCACAGAAAAGCATCTCAGCCTTTTACTGAAGGCCTCACACTGCTGACCCATTTAATCCACAGCACTGGCTCTTCAAGCTCTTCAAACAAAGTTATCATCAAATGAAATAGAAATGAGAATGATTTAGTGAGAGTACTTTGATAAGCTCTGAAAGTTTTTACCTTTTTTTTTTTTTAGACATGCCTTGACAAATTCTGCAAAGCACACCAGAAAGAGCAGAAATGCTTTATAATATTAAATATATATAAAACCTTGTGGCTGATACAATCATCTAGCAGCTTGCTTGAGCTAGATCTAATCAACATACCCCTTTGCATAAATCCAACTTTAGCCAAACACTGCACCCATATCCAAGATTACCTCTGAAACCTTTGGGGGGCCCAGGAAGGATAGAAAGAACCTAGAAAACCGTGGATTGCTGCACCATGACTGTGTACAGAGAGGCAGGGGATACTGTGTTAACCTGCTCAACCTCCCTGCATTATTGCATCATCTAATATGCAGAACAAGTAGCTTATGGGTTTCTTCCAAGGTAAATTGCCCAATATCTCTCCCTCAATGCACTGTCTTCCCCACAGGAACAAGATGTCCTGTGATCCCTAAAAGCATGTGTATCTGTGTATCTGTGAATTAAGTATTTTGATACCCAAATACATAATATTCACACAATAATTACACAATAATCCATTCAATTCACAAAGAAGAAATATATTAACCTGTCAGGACAGCTCAGTCCTTTCAATTTTATTTTATTTTATTTATTTATTTTTTTATGACCTGGATGAGGGCACTGAGTGTACCCCACTAAGTTTGCAGATGACACAAGGTTGGCAGGAAGTGTTGATCCGCCTGGGGGTAGGTAGGCCATACAAAGTGATCTGGACAGGCTGGATTGCTGGGCTGAAGCCAACAGGATGAAGTTCAACGAGACCAGGTTCTGGGTTCTGCACTTTGGTTACAACAACCCCAGACAACACTACAGGCTTGGGTAAGAGTGGTTGGAAGATTGCATGGAAGATATGGACCTGGGGGTGCTGGTTGACACTCAGCTAAACATGAGCCAGCAGTGTGCCCAGGTAGCCAAGAAGACAAATGGCATCCTGGCTTGTATCAGAAATAGTGTTGCCAGAAGGAGCAGGGAGACGGTCATCCCTCAGTACTTAGCCCTGGAGAGGCAGCTCCTCGAGTATTGTGTTCAACTCACAACGAGGAAGACACTGAAGCCATGGAGCATGTCTAGAGAAGGGCGGCAAAGCTGGTGAGGGGTCTGGAGCACGTCTCATGAGGATTGGCTAAGGGAAATGGGATTGTTTAGTATGGTGAACATGAGGATCAGGGGTGACTTTATAGCTCTCTACAGCTACCTGAAAGGAGGTTGTGGCAAGCTGGGCGTTGGCCTCTTTGGCCTCTTCTCCCATGTAACTAGTATTAGAACTAGAGGGAATGCCGCAGAGGCATGTTGCCTCAAGTTGCCCCAGAGGATGTTCGGGTTGAATGTTAGGATAAATTGCTTCTCAGAAAGAGTGGTCAGGTGCTGGAATGGGCTGCGTAGGGAAACAGTGGAGTCATCATCTGTGGAGATGTTCAAAAAACATTTAGTTGTACTGAGGACATGTTAGTGGGCAAATACTGATGATAGGTTGACAGTTGGACTAGATAATATTGTAAGTCTTTTCTAACATTGATGATTCTATGATCCTGTGACGAGAAGTGCTCAAGGTTAAAATGTACAAGTGGGGGTTGTGCATACTAGAGTCTATGTGCCTATTTTTTATGTTTCTGGAAAAACAAGTATACTGTTTCATTTACATCATACACCATAATGCACAGCAAGAGATAATCCACCAAGTACACACAACAAGATTGAACTGGTATAGCTCAAATCATCCTTCATACTCACAAAAGGGGCTGTTTTCATTATCTTATCTTGGAATAAGACTGGTTTACTCTAATTTCAATTTTATCTACAGCAAAATGCTTCAATGCAAACAAATGTTTCCATCCCTCTGAAGTAAGGTGTGAAAAAGGATAGAGCTTTCTGCATTGCTTTAATTTCACTATACAAATTCACACCTAACGTTATATAGGTGTCATGTTCTCAAGCAGGAAAGCCTTTTGGGACTTCCTGCCTCTCTTTCTTTGCATTCTGTTTTCTTATTCTTTTCAAGTTTAATGGTATGACTACACAAACACAGAGATCTATTCATTCCTTATTATTCCAAGGAAGTTGTTAACAAGACATGGATTGGGTGTTAGGTTATTTAAGGCTATTAACAAGACATGCAAGTACTCAGACATACTTGTGACTGACTGACATGGAACTGCATTGACAGAAGACATACATTTTAAAGCTTACGCTGGCTCAAACTGTGTGGATAGCATGGCTTAGAATGGTTATTCTAATCTATTAAGGTCTTCATAGCACATATATGCTGCTAACTATTTCTGACTTTTTAATTGCTCTTCAAAGGGTGCTGGCATTATGCTGAGCACACAAGGCAGACTCAGCATGAACCAGAGTAGGAGACCAGTTATCAAGGAAATAACATTATTCCTCAGGAGAATGCTAATGTCCTGACTGAGAAGGTCATGAAGGAAGGTTGTTTTCTTTGGAAACAGACGGCTCTTTGGTAAAAAGAGGAGAGTCCAAAATAAATTTCCTGAGGCAGAAGTTGTGGAATTAAGAAGGTGGCAGCACTTGCATAGGAGAGCTGAGAATGAGTGTGCTTCAGAAATAGAATTTTATTCACTGTTCTTTTTGCATAGAAAAGATATAGCAGTATATCAGAAAGCTATAGATCAGGAACTAGTCCTATAACAAGGAGAGGTCTAAACTCTTCTTATCATGGTGACTAAAAAGCTCCAACTACCAAGGTGTTCAAGTGAGGAAACTTGGAAACAGGAAAGGACTTCACAAAAGCCACTGTGAAAAATAAAAGCCTTCTTGAATTAGTCAAGTATGCTGAGGTGTGTGCCCTGTGCCACCTCTTCTGGCACAAGAGCTGAGAGCTGCGGGTCACAGTGAGGTGTAAGACCATCCTAGAAACAGGAAGACTGTATTCAAAGTGCAGTGAAGGGCTCAGCATGAAGACCAAGATTCCTCTCATCCAGGAAATTTCTCCTAGTTCTTTTGGTGAAATTGGGTAATTATAATAACAGAGAAAATTGTTATCAGAAGAAATGATGCCAAGTGATGCCGAGCATCACTGCTATAAGGCACAATTGCTAATTGGTACATCAGGGCTGTGTGAGCCGAGGAGAGGAACAGACAGCAGTTGACAAATTTGGACTGATTGTTTTGGGAGTCTTCAGCAAGACAGAGGCATTAGCTGAGACTCCAAGGAAGAGAGAATTAAACAGAGCTGCAGGAGGATATCAGTATTTCTGGATGTGACTGCAGTAGAGCTTACTTGGAATACATCTCCTGCAGCAGACAGGTGTAGCTCCTACTTAATACTTCTAGTATAGCACCCACAGAACTGTTACTGGGTGTTTGTCCGAGAGCCTAGCAACATGCAGATGGGCATCAGGAGACTTTTCTCACAAGATGGGA
This sequence comes from Lagopus leucura, assembly GCF_019238085.1. Taxonomy (NCBI): domain Eukaryota; kingdom Metazoa; phylum Chordata; class Aves; order Galliformes; family Phasianidae; genus Lagopus; species Lagopus leucura. The sequence continues at coordinate 25,541,065 of NW_024962252.1, forward strand.
CAAAGTGTGTCTGTATAATAACCATCTTTCAAAAACACCAGTTGCTTCCAGAAAATATTTCAATATTACCCTCACCTCTGGGTCACTCACCAAGGGCCAGATTATGAAAATGACATATTAAAAATGTAAATTAAGTCTGTTCAGATCTTGATCTCACATCTGAGTCAGACTGCTCTGTGCTTCTTCTTTTTTTTTTTTTTTTCCCAAAGGAAGCAAGTGGTGCTGCAACTGAAATATGTGAGAGGATTTAATTTAGCATAAGAAAATCTAAGTCTCTTCATCCAAGCTAGGTGCCCCCAATAGAAATCAGCACTGACACAACTACATAGAACTTGTCCGTAGGACTTATTGAAATATAAACTCATGTCCAAAATGGGAGCAGGGTAGAAGCCATCAAAGGGTCATCTTTTACCCACTGGCTCCACAGCAGAATAAGACATGTCTAAGTTGCTGACAGTCATTTGTTAAGAATGTCTATTCTCTCACTGGGGTAAGGCACACTGCAGACTCCTGTCTCAAAGGCAGCTAAGCATATGTTAAAAACTGACATGATGTTCATAACTAAGATGCTAGAAGTTAGTGCTAAAGAGGATAGCTATTCCATAGAACACAAGTATTTATAGTACTGCCTGTATTGGTATACGTGCATGTTAGTCTACAATTCAGTATAATTATGAGTTTTCTATTTTAAGAGCCAACGTTATGAAGCTTTGAGCTTTGATCAATCAGCACTTTATGCATTGTATCCTGCTGCAAAAAGTTGCTGAACTTTCAGCTGATCTAACTGATTTCTGACTGTATTTTTTCTTCCTATGCAAACAGCCAATGTGCAAGAGCTGGTGTGAGGCCAGGAAGCTGAGCAGTCCTACTCACCCCCAGAGAGTTTGCCCACCTGGCTGCAGTTCCAAAACTCATAGGGGACAACATCTGCTTCTCACATCATAGCAACAGCCATTCCATACATTTCTGAAGATATAGTCCAACCATGGTGCTGTGCCCTGCTAGGCAGCCAAATTCCTCTTCTCTGACTTCAGAAGTTCTGTTTGGAAAAGACCTGTCAGAGACCAACGTGAAGCAGTTATTAGAAGCAATACAGCAAGACAGGTTATTTTTTAAGACAAAATGTTATGAATATTTTGGAATATAAGCAGGCCTGCAAGTCTTATGACTTTTGTCATAAATGCACATCATCTCAGTTATCACAGAGGCTACAAATGTCCATTCACCACAGCAACAGTTTAGCCTCCAGCTCTTTAACACTTCAATAAAATTCTTGACTCCACACACAAAACAGAGCACATATAGGAACATTCTCAGCATTGGCCTTTAAGCTAATATGCTTGGGTAGTAGTCCTCCTTGAATATTTGACTTTAATCTTAGTGTTTGTTTCAACGTGTAATGTGAAAGGACAGTCCAAAGTCTGATCAATACTCTTTGAACATATGAGAAAAGGGATACCAAAGATCTAGAGAAAACAAAATAAATTTTCTTTTATAAAATATTCCAAGAAGACAGACTTATTTTACAGCCAAAAAAACAACTCAGTATTTATTGCAGCTGGAAGAAAAACTGATTTAAAAAATGTCACATTGTTCTCTCAAATTATGCTTCATCATTACCTGCCAAGATAGTGACTCACAAATTTCTGAATATATAATGATGTCCTGAACATTCCTTAATAAAAAGCTTTGAAGATAACCAGTTCTGATCTTTTAGTAACAAAATGTTTGAAGTCTGCTGTTTTTTTTATTATTATTTTGAATGTTAATTTTAAAATCTGAAGCAAAAAGAGAAACCTGTTTGAATGTCCATACAAATTCTTCAGTATACTTTTTCAGTCTTCTGCAGTAACAGATCAAAATACAAAATAGGCAGTGTGCAAGTTCCATTGTTTATTTTCTTTAGGAACACAGGAAGAACATTTTCAATTGTGAGTTGTTGGTGGATTTTTTTTTGTTTGTTGGTTGTTTTTTTTTGTTTGTTTGTTTTTCTTTTTTCTTTAGTTGGTTGTTTGGCTTTTAAAATGAATACCTACATAGGCAGTTTCACATAAGGCAAAGTTTACTCTTTCCCCATAATACCTAGAATCCAGAAATGAGTTGTTCTTGTGTAGGTTAAGATTGGCCTTTCATTCACTAAACATGAATATTCATGCTTCCTTGAGGGCAAGAACACAGACCAGCAGAGGCACAGGTGTTAGAGGAGCTAACAGGCTCAACCCCTGCATCTTAGCTGGAATAGTTATTTGTAAGATAACAGTCTCAGCACATCTCTGAGACTCTATTTACTGCAACAATGTAGAAGGGCAAACACATACAAGAATGTATTTGGGTAAGCCAGCCACCCACTGAGCCCATATTTTACAAAAAGAGTGTGCTTCTCATGAGTCAACTGAGTAGAACTGTGACATTAGCAGGTAAAGAGAGGCTTTTCTATCTCAAATAAACGGCATGTTTTTATAAAAGTATGCATCATGTTACCTATTACTTTTTCCAATTGTGAGGTTTATGACTTAATGAAATCCTCCTGAGTCTGAGGTATGTAAACAAGTTGTAATTTAATATGGTGTGTTCTGAGTCAAAGGGCATTTCTGATGCATCAGACTGCACACTTTTTAATTGTATTCACTGTTGACAGTGACGCAAATGCTTTTCTAACAGCAAACAACAAAGTCATATAAGCTGAAATCCTAGCATTGCCAAAGTCAGTGATACTTTGTCTTTTTTCTTAATGAGGACAGAATTTATTTAATCTAAATATTACATAAATCAGTAGCAGACTCTCTTTGTGACACTGTAAGCTACATCAAATTTCAGTTGAAAGATATATACATGGCTGTAATTGCGTTTATTTTATCTTGAAGTGTACTGAAGTGTAAAGCATCCAGTTAAGTTGTACTTCTTTCCAAGCAAGTTCTCTCTACTTCTGGAGATGAAGGTTTGATGGAAATACCAAATGGAGATTGGTGGATGCCCCACAAAAAGGTGAAAACTTTTATTTTCTATTTAAGCATTCTATGTCTTTTAAAATGTTCAAAACTTGGAGATTTTCTGCTTAAGCTTTTAGCTCTCACGTTCACCTCCATTTTATGTAAGTCTTTCCCAGTCTTTGTTGTGTCTAATACACATGGCAAAACTCTAGAGCTGTGTTTCTCAACAAATTCCCTACTACATATTTGTTTGTTTATGTGCAGAAAGCAGGGGAAAGATGGACATTTTAATTTTTTTTTTTTAATTTTGATTTTTTTTTTTTTTACTATCAACAGTATTACTTGAAGCCTGAATTTTAAAAAGACAACTACTTATTTTTTGGTAGAAGTTAGGTAATGCTACAATGTGATGGTCAGATGCAGAAAACAAACAAAAAAAATACAAACAAACAAACAAAAAACCCCCTCCAATTCATTCAGAATGTAGAGCAGATGCCTCTACTACATAACACAATGGGTCCTGTCCTTCAGCAGACTCCATCTAGCTTTCAGTGGAGTCACTCACCTAAACCAGGGCTGAGATTTCCCCCATCTCAGTGACTAATACTCCATGCAAAAAATTCACGTGATAAAGTGTGGAAATTTATAATGTTGATGTCTACATCTTAAGCTAGTTGCTCATACTTTATTGATAGTCACCAGAGAAAAATAAGAATTTGTAAGATATGAGTCATCTCATCCTACTGCAGATGTCTAAATTATGTCATAATAATTGCTCCTGACAAGTGCCTGTTTCTCACCAGTGATTACATAGGAAGTCTTGAGTGACTAGCTCAGACGTAGGCTTTTGTATTGTTAATACTTAAATTTGCTGAGACAAAATTCATTTTAGTTCAGTTTAGGACAAGGTATGTCTCTGGCCACCAAATGGGTGAAGGAACATACCAAAATCTGCAAGAAGTACTTGACAGCATAGCAGCTGAGTGGTGGATTATGCCTTGGGATGAGCATCACACACAAAAAGCAAAGGAGGAAGGCACTGATGCTTCACCATGACTGCAAGGGCTGTTGCCACAGTGCTGGGGAATGGATATGGGAGATGAAGGAAGGATTCTCATTAACAATGATTATCAGCATACACAACAGATTATTATTAGTAGAAGCTGGAAAACATTCCTGCAAAGTGACTAATGGGAAAAAGTATAGGCAGGACAGAAAATGGGGTTTGTGAATCTCTAGAGTTCACACAAAGAGCTAAACACAAAGTATTATGAATAAGCAAAATGTGAGAGGAACTTACATCTTTCAAGGGCTTAGAAAATATAGAAAGTGCAGAATGACAGAGCAATAGAAAAGTATTTTAGTGTGAGAAAGAAGTAAAAGGGTAAAAATTCATTCACAGCAGAACTATGAAGATCAATGATACCTGAAGAAGAGCAAATAAATGCAAAGTTAAGTAAGAATCAGATTTGACAAGTGTGTAAGTGGGTGATGAAAGGGAGAATTTCAGCACTGCTGCTTAAAACATTTTACTGAGGAATGATGAAGCGGTTAGTTATGGATGAGGAGTCTGGCTAGACAGTGGAGAATTTTATAGCATAGATGTAGGACTGAAAAAAACTATGGAGACAAATCATGCCAAATAATTCAAAATGTGGGGATTAAATGGACAATATGAGGAGAAGAGGTATTTGATGAAGTACAATAAAATGAGAATATCATCGAAGGTGGACACCAAAATGAAACCTTTGAAGATAAATATTGAGATCACGGCTCAGAGAAATATGACGTCTCCACTCTGAGGTTTCTGATGTCTACAGGTGACAGACAAGCTGGAAGAAAATCTCCAGCATGTTTCCTGTTTCTCTAGATGGTTTTCTCCCTACTTACTCCTTGAACATGACATGCAAATCTTCAGTACTTCAGAATACTTCTAGAGTTTTCTTATAAAATAGTTTCTGATCACTTATGGATGAAAGTGAGAGTTAGACTTCTTTAAGTTTGATACTGATGTGGAAACATTTTTAATGTTTTTTCACATCAAACAAATGATCTCAAATTAAAACAACAATGTCCTCAAAAAGGATCTTGAATTAGTTTGCTGTCTCTTGGCTGCTTGCCCTTGAAAATTTGTTCTGGAACAATTTCCTCAGTGTATTGTTTTCTATAAACATAAAGCAGAAACACTTGAGTTGTAAATTTCTTTGCTGTGTACTGTACAAAGATAAAACAATAGGAGTTAGAATCTACAATGTGTGGGGAAAAGGTGAGTCACTGCCTTGAGACAAAATTAAATTAGTTCTTATGTAAGTTCATTATAATCTTCACTTCTTCAGCATCAAAGCTGATGACTCAGTTTTTGTTTATAAGGGGTGTTCATTATCATATGATACCTGGCAGTTGTCAAAAATGCCTTATATCAATTCTTTATAGCTCTAATGTGACTACTACATTTCCATCATGTCCAGGTATGTAACGATACCTCCTGAGATTCTGTCTTTGTGTCATCATTCTTCACAGCTTTGTACTGAGAAATTAATATTTTCTCCTAAATTCCTTTGCAAATATATTACAAGTATTGAAGCAAAACATTGGTGAACAATATGCAAATTGAGCTAACATGAATTTAGATTCATAGTTCTCTTCCAAAAAATATGAAACAGTTGATCAGAAGCATTTCTTTCTCATGTCAGTTTGAAAGTCAAAAGATTAAGTAGGTATCACTGAAGTCGCACAGTATATGATTGTAAGCTCTTGATCCAGAGTTATAGCAGGAGATTAAATGGCTTTGTAGTGATTTAATTGTTCCCTGTAGGTTTGTATACTTGCAGTGTTATTCAGACTCACTGTAGGTTTTATGTAAGGAAGTTCCTCTGGAAATCAGTAAACAAACAGTTTAGCTCCCTTCTCCTGCAGAAATGTAGCACTCCTGAAGCATGTTGGATGGTATCTCAAGTTTCCACTTCAACATAACCACAGACCAAATTGTCAGTGCTATCAAAACTCAAAAGACTGAACCCAAATGCTGCCTACAAATTTGCTTCTCCAGAAGCAAAAGTCAATATCCAACCATGGTTTTATTTATTTATTTATTTATTCAGTTCCCAAGGTAGTACTCAGACTCTGCTTCCCTTCTCGTGTATAACAGTTCTTTCTAGAAAGATGTGACAACTGTCTGCTCTTAACTCTCACTCTCTGCACTTGCCTTCTGAGGCTTCCATTTCCATTTGCTCAGATAAGGAATTGCATGCAACTTGAACACAACTCGCAGCTCTCCTTCAAGCTCCCAGCTTCCTTTTGATTACAAAGACCTGGACCTACCACTGGAGCTATGCTAAAGCATCCCTTACACTGAAATGGTAAACTGATACACACACAAGCATAGTACTGGAGGAGATGTGAAAAATCAGTGGCCAAGATGTCATTGAGCAGTAACAGATATTACAAAAAACACTAACTGACACTAACTATCAAATCAGAATTCTTGTGAGGCACAGTGTTTTGCCATGTTTTGTTATTTCACTATTCACAGTCTTCATAGCCCATGGAGTACAAGATAAAAACACAAACAGAAGTACGGTCAGGATATGAAAAAGAGACGCATTAAGACTCACCTACTTAGAATATATAATCAACATAACCATAGTTGACTTACTAACACTGGAGAAGGAGGGAAAAAAAGTGCATTAAATATATATATGTTTAATTAATTTCCCCAGACAGAAGATATCTACTTATAGCTACTGAGGAATAGATACTGTTCTATACTGATTCCAAGACAGCTTCCTCATGCAGGCTGGGGTCTTCGTATTTCCTTGCTTTTTTTCAGGACAGAGCATAACTGACATTATTTTCTGTAAGCACTATAGAAGGAAAAGCATATGCAGGAGGAATGTGACAGTTGGTCCAAAATATTTCCATTGACTTAAATGGGCTTTGAATCAGACCCTAAATGAAGAAAGAAGGATCTTGGAGTACTGGACTAAGGAAATCATTCCACTGGGAGTGGCATGGAAAAATGCATGAAGGTGTGAGAGCTCGAAGAAAACAAAAGGAGCTGAAAACTTGGCATCTTCATCTGCTTCAGTTTTTAGGGGCCATAAAAAACGACAGGCTTTCTCTTATGCAAATTCACCCTTGTCAAAGCAGGCTGTTTTACTCTTGTGTCAGAAATATGTCAAGTACATATGAGACTAATGTCCTGGTTTTCTTCCTTCATTTGTGCATCTCTTCAAAACTGAGTATCACAATGAAAATGACACAATGTTGTCAGATCCTCCCAGAATGTCACCTAATTTATCACAGGCAGTTTCAAATAAGTGGTTACCCAATTTTTCCATTTCTTTCAATTCCATAAGAAGTAAAAAATCCCCAGTGCCCCCAGTGTCCCCGTATGGCCTCTCTGGACTGATTGTTATCCAAAATTAACTGTTTTATTAGCTGCTGAGTTTTCAGATCCAATAAGTGCCTCAGAAGTGTAAGGGGTTCTTCTATGCAAATATGCATGAAAAACAGCTGCCAGGTGAATTGAAGATATATGTGTTACAAGGAATTCATATTCTGGGGAAAATGCAGGTATTTAAAATAACATCGATACTATTTAGAAATAGAATGTAAATTGAAAACACCAGTTAGACGAAAGGAAGAAAATAATCCTTCTCATTTAGATTAATGCAGAACAGCTGCATATTGCAAAAATATTGCAGGGAAAAAAAGTGGAAACAAAAACAATTCCAAATAAAATTAGACAAAAGCTGAAGAAAAGGTGCAATCTTAAGCCAGATTAGGAGAACATGCCAAATCAGAAGTGAAGATTTTGAAAGACAGATGCAGTCATGAGCATTCTTATATTGGAGAAGCAAATCCAAAAGAGCAACCAACATTGTTGGCTCTTAGGGGAATCCTGCAAAATTTTGCAATAGATCCTTTAAGATGTTTCTGCTTTTCAAATAGCATTGTGTGCTGTGGAAGAGATTTGGATACAGGAGCATATGCTGGGCTCCAAATTTTCTCTCCTGGTATAGATTAAGTGTGCTGCAGAGACAGAGCAGACATGCCAACTAGCACTCCTTTACAGCACGCTTCATCTTTTAATTTAAGAAAGACTCTGCCTCAAAAGATTTAACTGTGAGGCAGGAGCAAGTGAAAAACGACTTCCTTTTGCCATTAGTGCTAAGTACCATGAAGATATTCAGGAGTGAAGCACATCATTGATTTTGCAGACTTTTTTTTTTCCCTATTTTTATATATTCTCCCTAAATAAGTTGAACACTGTTGAAGAAAGGGGAAAATATAAAAAAATTAAATTAGGTTCAAAATCTATAGTCCTATATTCTGGCAATAAAATGACAGCAATACTGCTTGAAGTTGCTAGCTTACCTGACATAACAGCACTTGCTGGGCCATGGTGCTGTTCTTGCCATGACAACCCTCCAACACGCAGTACCTTAGAGTGGTCTGGACTGTGCCAAGAATGCAGAGAGCACCCTTGCTTATTCTTGGACTGACTTGCCCATTTCTGGGTATTCTAAAGGAAAAGTAACGAATGGTCTTGTCCCCTCTAAGTAATACAAACTATATACAACCCTCAGTGAAGAAAGGGCACTTGCTACCAAGCAGGGAAGATTCTGCTGGCACTTTCTGCCATGGGCTGCTTTGGCTCTGCACTAATTCCAGTCCGAAAGTTCTATTAGATCAAAATGACTGAAAATCTCAAACCAACAGTGATTCATGTTATATTTTTGCACAAGACAAGTGGCCTTCTTTGCTGGTCTTGTCTTACAGAGTGATGAGGTTCAGTGTCTCAAGGTGTCTCCCTTAAAAAGTGTTTCGCTTCAGAAAGCTACAAAGTTCATCTGGAAACCATCTTTTTTCCCCGGATCTTTGAATTTTGCATTTTGACAATTTTTCAGTTACCTCTCTCCATACACAACTGAGAGCAACAGCATTTCAGCATTCACATGTCCTGTCACATATGGCTTAGATGTGAGGTCTAAATAGGAGTGAGAAACACTCACTGTAAAAAAGAGTGAAAGGAGGGAGCTGCTGAAGCAGTAAACGTCCCTGTGCAGGCTTTTTGCTTTCTCACAGTTCAGTGAAGGAGTTGTAGTACACTGGAGCAAAACTTCTTTTATTCTTTGTCCCTGCTGATCTTCTGGGGCAAGGGAAGAAGGTTATTTGTATAGTGATAAAAACTTATCTTCTAAAAGAAATTCCCTTTGCTCTTGGTCAGCTAAACTGGTCTGCTTCCACAGAAATTCTCACAAGATATTTCAATTATTAAATAGACTCAGTCAAAACACCCTGTCAGTCTCCTGGGATAATCTATATAAAGGTAGGTGTCTTCACATTGGATTCTCATTGTTTAATACTTTCTGGAGAAGGAATACTACCTCTTGGAGAACAATTGCCTCATTTTAGAGTACTGAAACAGATATGAAGAGTTTTGTCCTACTGCCTGTACAGGAGGACTATGATGGCTACATCATAAATGCCTAAAGGTAGGTGAGAAGTGCTGTGGTGTAAGTGATTGCTTGGACAAGAGTCATACATCGTACACAAGTTATTTATGAAGAGGATGGAGCATTCTTTCTCTCGTAACTCCTTGCTACTTGTTTGTTCTGGATTTGTAAGTGTAGCAGAAGTACAAAAGACTGCAGCCTTCCTGAGATTCGTTTATTCCTCTTATGTCTGTATGTCTCACCATAGTTAGATATAATAGCTCAAATTTGGTTAGTAGACCACTGGAAATTATGTCTGGAAAGAAGCTTTCACAACTTGAAAAAAATATAATTTTAATCCCTTATGAATTGAATCTAGCTACCTAGTGATAGACTGCCATCCTAGATGATGTGTGCATGCAAATTTGTTTATTTATTTGTTAGTCAGAGCCAAGTATTGACATTCTAAGATTTTGGCTGGTCAGATAAAAATCTCCTTCTTTGTAAAGATTGGCCATTTCTCAAGCCACAGGAACTTTAAACAGTTTCCTGGCAGACACTGTGCAAGCAGGTTGAAGTGGGCAGTGTGATGAAAGAGGAGACCACCCCTTTAATTCTACAGCTTTCTGAAATCTACAGTAGTTTTTTGTTCTCCTGATTACTTGTCTGTTTGTTTTATTTTGTTTTTCCAATCTGGGTAAATGCATTACAGAATCTGCTAAATAAATATCTGAAAAGAACCATGCACTGATTTTTCTTCTCTTTCTCATTTTCTTCTTTATTTTTTTATTTTTTCCTCTGAAGGAAAGCATTGCATATTCCTCATTCTGGTGGATACAATGGATGCATTCACACCTGCTCCATGGTTACACCAGCCTCCAAATGGAAACTCATTCAGACTGTAGCCTGTTCTGGACTTCCATGGAGATCTGTCTGCATAAACTAATGTTTGCAGCGTTGGGCTCAGATCAGACCTATAAAATCCTAGGCTTGTGTGAACTAGCCCTGAGGAGACATGCATCTGTGGGGAAGAAAACAGAAAGCCTTGCACCTCCATTATGTGAGAGCTCCTTAATGCTCATGCCAGTAATAGCAGAAGCTGCTGGGGAAGAACTTAGTGAGGACAAGGACAACACATCCTTTCAAAGCAAGGTGCAGTGCTTTGGCCAGGCTTCTTGCTGCAGCTATAGCTGCTGGGCCTGTTTGCCTTTTAGAGTTATACATTAAAAGCATTACTATAGAGACTCCATCACCAGATGGGCACATGCCTTCAGAACCTGGTGCCAAGTAGCATCTATGAAATGCGGATGTGCCTTCTGAACTTCAGAAGCTAGTTTTGGGATTTTCCTGGGGAATTAAAAGGTTTTTATTTGCCAATTTGCTGAAGGGCTATGCTGGCAGATCTGGAAGATGAAAGATACATGTATGCTCATGCTGTTAGGCATGCTGGTGGAGGCAACCAGGCTGGAGCTGAACAAGAGCTTTGTCTGCCCACCTGCAGTGATGTGCAGAGGCCCCAGACCGGCTCTGAGCCCTGCAGAGCTGCAGTAGTAAGGCTGTCCCTGGGCTAATTATTCCTGCTTTGCAGCATATTTGCTGATAAAAAGGCAACCTTGGAACAATTTCTGCTGAAGGTAAATCATTTTCACCTCATTAGCTTCCACTTAGACATGAGTTTTCATAGAAGAGAAACACTTTCCTATTAGTCTCATCTGGCAAATATGAGGACTCCAAATGCATAGATGACTAAGGAGAGAGGAGAAATCTGCAATTAATCAAAATTAATGGCCATCTTTTTTCTCTTCTTTTCCTTAGTCTTATTTTATTAACTCATTCTTCGGCTTTCCATTAAAAACTTCTTTTTCTCTTTTTCATCAAGAATACAGAAGCAGTCACATCTTCTATCAGATAAGTCCCAAATGTGACCCCTTCCTTGCTCACTTAGAAACCAATTTGTTCAGAATCTACAGGAAAGACCCTTGCCCAAAGATATAATCCTCTAATTAGACAATGTATTGAAGAAAGCATAAGGAGAGATGGGCTTTGCCAGTCGCAAAAACACTAAAGAGCTGGAGTAACCCAGCCTCATGAGTGATCTATCAGCTTTATGTTGTGCTGTTAGAGGGCTTGTGCGCAGAGAGAAATCCTCAATTCAACTTTATGTAACAATACTAATGTTGTTTAGTTTCCACATTGGGACAGCCCCGGTGTGCCCAGGAATAGTTGTCTGTTGCTGTGCCTACACCTACACCCACACCTACCCCTATAGCCAAGGAAACTCATTGCAGCATGGGAGCTGCACCTGTGCAGCCTGTGAATCTCAGTGATTTCACCTGCCTTGGTCCATGGAGCCCTACAGAAGGGACCACAATTTTTGTACATTGCCTAACATATCTACTTAATTTTAACTCCCAAAGAAAGAGTAAACGGTGGCTTGTGTTTTAACTAACTAGAAAGAAAGATAGAGTCAGATTCTAATTAGCTGTAAGGTTGCAACCCCACATTTCATAATAAAATAAAGTTTGCTAGGAAGATAGAAGGATGTTGAAATTTTTATTAAAAGAAGAAAAAACTTATTCCAGTCAGCACAGTCTAATATGCTAAGAAGGAAACTGTGTTTCTGATACATGGCTCATAAACAGTATCACTGGTGAAAATTTCTTTTTGGATTTAAACCTTAAATCATTACACTCAACACTAACTTTATAAATAACAGCCCCATATTACAAACAGTGACTACCCTTTTTTTTTTTTTTTTTTTTTTTTCCCCCAAAACATGCTCCACGTGTACAAAGCTTATGCAAAGCTTCCATAATGGCATCCAAATCCCTGACTTTCTTGTGGCTCTGACTCAAAAAGTATTTTCTGGTTTTGTGTCACTGTGCTATTCAGTCCCATGAAAGAAAGTCAATTGAGAAGAAACAGAAACTGAGGATATTTCAATTGCAACAAACATTGTGCAAATAGAGAATAATACATGAACATTGTGACAGATGACTGCTCAGTCTACACTTAGATAACAAGGACATGGACTATGTTGAGGTCATTGAGTACTTTCACATTGATATTTTGAAATTTTCAGCAGTTATCCAGTGTTGATGCTCAGAAGATGAGGTATGACAACCTTTCGACTTTCCTGTGCCTCAGTAGCTGCCACAGTGATAATATTTTTCAGAAATCTTCCTCTGATAGACTAGTTTTGCTACAAAAATGTTGAGAACTGCTGTGTGGGATCCTTTGTCTGCACTTTGCAACTGTAGCCTGATAGTTGCAAGCGTAAAGACAGCATCAAAATCAAAAGAGAAAAAATTAAGCCACACAAAACTTCGATCAAAACCAATACATCTCAGGTCCATTTGGGAATCCTTAGAAGGGCCTGCCAGAAAACCAAAAAACCAGCTACGTCCCTAAAGAGTAACTTCAACAAGGTAGCTTATTTTTTATTTTATTTGTAACTATTAATGCATGATATTTATTTTTCATGATATGCAGATACTTCACATACTCTCCAGAGTTCTCAGATTGACTTAATAAATTTCTGCATAAACAATAATACAATTTTTCACATAACTGAAATAAAACAGGAGCTTTATATAACCTAGCAAGGCTGGGTTGAAGTCAGCTGTGACTATATGGCAAAATCTAGTTACCCTTAATTATCTTGCCAATAAAGATACATACAGAATCTACAAAATCTGATCACCAGCAAGAAATTTCTGTAGATACACATATTTTCATACAAGCCATCAAAATTCAACAGAAATCCATGCTTCCCAAACACTGAGATAGTTCAGAGAACTCCCACAGTTCGAGCTAGGCATTAGTTTAAAAGGATCTGCCATCACCTGTTAGATTTCTTTCCCATCCACCCTGCAGAAACAAGGTATAGGGACAAATGGAGGAATAAGTAGCAGTGCTGACCAAACCACTCCCATAACAGTGAACATCTCCTAAGTGGGCCCACAGTGTAGAGGAATCTTTTCACCACATTTCTGAGTTCAATAAATAAATAAATAAATAAATAAATAAATAAAAATTAAACAGAATAATTAAGAGGACCTTCTTTCTTAACAGAGTGAGATGTTCACCTCTTCTCCCAGGCAACAAACAGGACCCTAGGAAACGGCAACAAGTTGTACCAGAGGAGATTTAGGTTAGACATAAGGAAGAACTTTTTCTCTCAGAGAGTGGTCAGGCACTGGAATGGCTGCCCAGGGAGGTGGTGGAGTCGCCGTCCCTGGCAGTGTTCAAGAGGTGTCTGGATAAGGAGCTGCAAGATATGGTTTAGCGCTTGTGGTGGCAATGGTAATGGGAGGATGGTTAGACTAGATGATCTTATAGGTTGTTTCTAACCTTGTGATTCTATGATTCTATGTTCTAACAGCAAAATATAGCCAACTAAGTTTTCCAAGTAAACTCAATTTCTTCTTCACTGCACTAGCTCACTAATATACAGGTTTTGCTTATAAAGGAGTGAGCTGCAGGGAATTATGCTCTTTGCATCTGTGAAATATTTAAGGTCAACAACTTAAAGGGTCAAATACTAAGAAAAAAAGAGTGAAGACTTTCCATTTTTCCATAGAAAAAAAAAAGGAAAATTGTGGAGGTAAAATGTATTTGGTGCTTAGGGATAGCATATCATTAAATTTGTCATATAATAATTAGAATAAAAGATGTCTTCTCAAAGAAATAAATATCCCTCAGCCTTCCTCAAGCGTTATCTAATAATGCTTTAGCAGCCTTAGCAACCTTAAGGCTGATCTGTATAAAGCACAACAGATGAACTATAGCAACTTTGGGCTCAGTGATACATAGGTATAAGTATTTCGTCCATATAATTTTATAAACATAGATGAACATCAAATTACAGGCTCTTGAAGTACTACATTGGAACTAGTGTAAATAGATCTTATGTAAATATTAACGTGATGCTCTCTGAGAGAAATTGCACCTCAGTGTTCCGATAGACTCTCTTTTTTAAGATTTGCAGTAGAGCTGAAAGCTTTTGCTTTGTTTTGTTCCAAGTTGTATCGAGCATTACTGCTGTTGCTCTTGAAAATTAACAATTGCAATTACAAAGCTGAAATTACAATAAAATATTTTCTTTGACATTTTATCCCTCGTTTTTGTCCCCAGAGATTAAAAAAAAAAAGGCATTTTATTTAATTAAAATAGACCAGATTTCCTAAATTCAGCATTATCCATTATTACTCTGATTTCTGTATGTATTCGGTATGTCTACGTATTTATATAAATAAATTCATAAGCAAACCAGTAAAGGTACTGTTAATCACTCTCTTTCTAGAAATACAAAAGCACTAAATATGAGATCATATTACTGTTACACTTGACTCTTCCTGCTATTTTACTCCGTTGTAGTACTGCTCCTATGAATTTTATTGCATGTCTGTTAGGTCTTCCAAACCAAGGAATAATTTTTCCCTAACTGTCTCAAACTGTCTGACATTTTAAAGTGCTAACATATTTGAAATATTTTCCTATATCCCGTGCCCCTCCTCTTTTTATATTGTGTCTATGTCTGTTGCTAATTAGGATATTTTTTCTTCAATTTTTTTCTTACTATTTAGCGATGTTACATTTGAACTTCACATATCACTTTTCTCCATTCTGTAGTAAAATTATTGGTTTTATAGAATTCAAGTTAATTTGGCTACATATACTTTTTTCCCCTCTAGAAGGGGTTTGGTTTTTTTTCTGACTGATTCTATGAAAGCAGGCTCGTTTAAATTTAGAGTGAGGTAACAGGCATTCACTTAATTTGTTTGGCCCATGAGTGTTGCTCTAGGTTTTATTTCAATTATAGATTCCCTTTTTGAGCATGTGTTTTATTAGCATTGTGTGCATAATTTTGTTTAAGAAACAAACTATTTTGCATCTTTAAAACAAAATCCTTAACACATTATACCAATACTCCACCAACATTATATTCTGATTAAAATTCAGCTAAGAAGGTTAACATTGAAATCAACCATTAATACTAAAAAATGTAGAATGAATAAAACAATTTATATAAAACACTAAAATTCGAAGAAAAAGAGAAATTTATAGGTTCGATGGCATGTTCTATTTTAGAAAAAAAAGAAATTTTCATTCTTGAACTTGCAGACCTGTTTGCGTATTTACCTTGGTTCAAATCCTCTTTACACTCTCTGTTATAACTTGGCTGTCTCAGTGTCTATAGCTCTGCCCTTTACAAGAACTGCGTTATTTAGATGGAGCAGTGGAAAGATGCATAAGAATATTTTCAGTTTGAAAGCGTCATTCAGACCTTCTCTCAATCTGCTTATGTAACTTAAATATTTTTAGTGCCCAGGAGTTCAAAGCTGCTAATGTGTTGTGTTTCTGAATGACAAATAGAACACACTAAAAACAGCATTACACTGTTTTTTTAAGAAAATTTCGGGGAAATTCGTGCAGCTCTAAGTGAAACTCTACCCTGCCTTTAGCCATCCAAGTATTTCCTTCCTCATACAGAGAACTGAATGATTCATTGTACCCAGGTCCTCTGTTCACTGGTAGGCATGAAGCTGACGTGACTACATAACGCAGCCAGCAAACAGAAGCTCTTCTCAGGCTGAGAATCTGAGACACCTACAGCAGCCGCAGAGAGGAAACTTTCCTCATCAGTGCTTATTCATGATATAATGTCTTCACAGCTGACAGAAATGGTACTCATTTTTTCTTAGCAAGCTGTCTGAATTGCATTGCTCTCGTCTGTGGCAACAGACAAGGAATTTTTTTAATTTTTTTTTTTTTTTTTTACTGGGAGATATGCAGTGAAAATAGATTTGCAGATTGATTGAAAAAGAAAATAATTTTATAAAGTGGAAGTATTTAAGTGACCTATTTTAAAAGAGGCTGAGTAGAAAAAGATTATATTTTCTCACTATACAACTTTACTTAACACCAGGAAAATATCATATTCAGTTCATTCCTCAGATTCTATTAATCCAAGAGAACAAATAAGGAAGAAATTTTTACCCCTGTTAGTCATGACACAAATCCCACCTAACTTCAACAACCCAGCTGCCCCAATTTCAACCCACTCTCCTAAATTTTTTCATTACAATGGGAAGAATGCACTTTCAAGCCTCTTCTTCTTGGGTGACAAAGATCAGCCTCTGGAGATGATTCCCTCATTTTCCTGACTACAGAGGAAGACTAGATGACCAAGTAAGCCAGACTCTCTACTTTTTCAATAGCCACAGATGGTACACTAAATTCAGATCCCTTACACTCATCTCTAGCATATGCTTTCTGTTTAAACTATAGCAGCTCTTGTTCATTCCAGTGTCTTCTATTGTATTCATTTTTTCTTACTTCTCCAAACCTAGCACAAAATGTGCAGAAACAGAGAGGGGAACTATATATATATCTACATATAAACCAAATGCATATAGTTAGACAGAAAAGGAACGAGAAACCACAGAAATAGGGAGATATGCTTTTAAAAATCAGAGTTTTTTTTGTCAAAGTCAGAAAAACAGAAAGTACCATAAAACCTGGTGGGCTAAATATAAGATCAGAATACGGCAGGTCAAATGTGTATCCGAGGAAAAATTTTCAAAAGGTATATGAATCTATATGATACCTTTCTCAAACATATCAGGAATAGGAAGAGTATAAGAGAAACTGTGGAATCCAAAGGAGCGTTCACAGAAGATAAAGTTCTAGCAAAATAAATAATCTGTACATACATTTTAAGACAACTTTACTGTAGTGGAACTTGGGAGGAACCTTTTGGAGGATGTACCACAAGACCTGCTTGAAGCTGAAATTCCAATAGGAGATCTATAGAACAAGTTACAACTGCTCTGCCATTGTTTCTTCTTAGTGTCAGGGAACCGATGCAGCCAAAGCTTTATTCCAATCCAATTTATTGATTTGTGTGTTCGTTGTAAGCTGCCACTAACAACTATCAGGAAAGTTAATAAAGGACATAACCATGCTTCTTTATTCATTGGTAATAGTAACAAATCATACAACCATAGAATGGCTTGAGTTGGGAGGGACCTCAAAGATCATCTATTTCCAACCCTCCTGCCACAGGCTGGGTTTCCAGTCACTAGGTCAGTCACAACATTAGGCTGCCCAGAGCTCTATCCAATCTCAGCTGTAAGTATCATAGAAGTCTTCTCACTGTGGAGGTTCAATTGCAACTTTGAGTGTTTATCTGCTATTTCCACAGAACAAAAGTTTAAGTAAGGTAAAGATTTATCTGCTTGAACAAAAGTATTTCAACAGTCTTTAGATCTCCAGAGGCCTTTCTGTTAACATAAACAAAAGAAACTGAAAATAAAGGAGAAGTAAACAGTAGGGGGAGACAGGAAGGAAGGGAGGAAGGGAGGAAGGGAGGGAGGGAGGGAGGGAGGGAGGGAGGGAGGAAGGAAGGAAGGAAGGAAGGAAGGAAGGAAGGAAGGAAGGAAGGCAATTAAAATTCTGAGGAAAAAATCATACAGAATGAGCTTTCTCTCCCAAAATACATGTAGCAAGGATTTGTTCCTTCAGGAAGATAAAAATTGGACTCAATGAGATGTACTTGTAAGAAGTAGGATAAATCCAAAAACACAGGCACTGTTTCAACTGTTGTTGGCCTGTGTATTTCATATGATATGTTCAGAAGGAGCATTTTGGCCCTAAAATCTATGAGTCTTCACAAGATGTGTAACTTGATGACAAAAATAAATACTTCTTTGCAACTGTTAACAGCCTTTTTAAACATTAGTTTTTGTTTCTCAACATTTGGTAAAAAGATTGTCCTATTTTTAATAGAACAGATATTATATGTAATTCCATCTAGAAGCAAAACAAAATAGATACCTGCCACCTTAACAAACAGAAATGGTGATTTAACTCTCTGCAATGTTACATCTGGAAATCCATGAAGCAACAAAAAGAAATAAATAGTTCGCAAAACCTTCTCGCAGAGAGAATAGAGGAGACCTCCGTAGTGACTAGCTGAAGGAATGGGCTTTTTCCATTGCCTTATATGACTGATTCACAGTTTAATTTACCGATTTCAGAAGTTTACTGTCTCACTGTTCTCATTTGTTCTAGAACTGTCTTTTTCTTTGATTGTTTATTTGATTTGAAAGTTAATGATTTTCGTAGCTTTTCTGCACTGCCAATAAAAAAATTCTGTAGATCTTCAGGCAAAGGTAGATCTGTTGCAAAATTTTATATAAACTGAATTATGTATAAATAAAGGCCAGAAAAAAAAATGCCCATGGGTGTGTAATAGGTATAGGCATAGGTATAACAGAACCCCTGAATAAGTGTCTGAAAATTATAGTAATAGCAATCATCATCATCATCACAACAGTAATTGCTTTTATCCCCTTTAATTCCTTGCTATTTTTTTCTATTGCCACTTTGTTCTATTTTTTAATGCATATGTTGTGGCACTACCTGGATTCTCAGGTTCTTTTGGCATTCCTGTTTATTTGCTCTGAGGAGGTTGTCTTTTTCTTCCTTCCTTCCTTCCTTCCTTCCTTCCTTCCTTCCTTCCTTCCTTCCTTCCTTCCTTCCATCCATCCATTTTGTTCTCTCTTTCTTTCTCTCATTCTTTTGTTCTGTTTCTTCCTCTCATTCTTTCTTCTTTCTGTTTTATTCTTTTTTTCCTGTTCCTTTCTTGCCTGAATTTCTCAGCTTTAAATATTCCAAATGTGCTTAGCAAGGCCCCTCATATTCTAAGAAACAAGGAATTTCATCCATTTCTTTAGCATTCAGTGGTTTCAGACTGTGCTCAATGTTCTTCTTTCTCTCACAACCTGTAGTTAATACTTAAAGTTTTCACTTGGAAGTCTTTTCTCTAAACCTTTAACCACTTTTTTTCTTTCTCTTTGAATCGCCAATGTGTGTTCAGTGTCTGTGTCAAGACTTTTACAGTGAGGGTCTTCAGGAATGTCAGAAGAGTCCCAGGGCCACACTGGATAATGACGGTTTCCAGCATTCCACAGAACATAGCTGAGGCCAAGGCCATCAGTCAGAGTGCATTTAAGAAAGGTAAAAAAACTGCACAGTAGTGAGGGCTGAGGCAAAAAGTGTGAAAAACAGTCCCACAAACAACAGGATGAGAGGTGGAGCAGAGATCCTCTCTAGAGGAGGAGATCATGATGGAGCAGGTTTATCCTGAGGGAATGCAGCCGATGGCATGAACTCACTTTGGAGCAGGGGAAGAGTGTGAGGAGGAAGGAGTGGCAGAAATGAATTGGTATGGATTGATCCCCTAAATCCCCAATTTCCCATCTTCCTCAAAGAGCGGGGACAGGATAGCAGAATTGGGCATGAAGTGAAATTGAGCATGGAGGAAAGGGTGGCGATAGTCTTTAAAGTCTTGTGGATTTTGAGTGTGTGTTCTGGTGTTGTTGTTTGTTTTATTGTTTATTTGTTTGTTTTGCTCAACATCCAAATCTATTTTAATTGGCAATAAATTAAATTAATTTTACCCATGTTTTGTCTGTTTTGTCCACAAGGGTAAGTGATTAGGATCCCTGTCTTTGTCTTGACCCACAGGCTTTTCCATCTTATTTTCTCAGTCATCATGTTGGGGAGGGTGAGTGAGAGAGAGACTGGGTAGACAAGTGGCAGACAATCAAGGTCAGCTCCCCACAGCCAACAATGCAAGAGGCTTCTATACCATGTAGAGAATCTTATGAAAGTTTAAAAAATACTTTTTTTTTTTTTTTTTTTTAATAAAAAGTTCTCAATCCTTCACTTAGAGCTTCAACTGGGGCAAAAAGAAATTTGCCACAGGCAGATGTGATTTCTAAACAAAAAATTTTGACTAGTAAAAAAATGCAAAGGACAACAAAGAGAGTAATCAGGGTTGCTTATGAGAACTATAAAGTGCAAAATTTTCAGTTTGTTTTTCCTCACTGAACTCTGTCTGGAATGTTTAGATTTTTTTAGTGATATAGAAGTAGCATTATTTTATAAAACATTCTTTTACTGGCAAGCCCTTTGAGATTACTAAGAGAAGTATTAATCCATTTGGCTAGAAATTCCCACTGGTAAAGGAATTTCCATTTCATAGAGGATACCATTATTTTTCTCTTCCTTTGTAGCTCAAGTGCATTCAGTGAATAATAGCTTTGACTACTTTACTCCCTCTACAAGTCTCTTTAATACCTATTTCATGTACGAAACATGTAATTACTGAGAAAATCAAGCAGTAGTGATTCAAAGTATTACAATGCTGCAGAAATTATTAGCTTTTCAAAACTGACTTGTCCCTACAAATTAACTGTGTATGTATATATAGATTAATAAATCATAAACGCTTATAATGCAGTAAAATGTGAAGGATTCCAAATTCACCGTTAAGAAACAAAGTTACTTCTTTTCTTTAATCGGAGTATTTGAGAGTGGGTATAAATTACATATCACATGCCTTTGTTACTTGAACAAAATCACATATTAGCAGGGAAGAAATGGGTTTAAAGAAGTATTGCTTAAAACTAATGAACAAAAATAGAACTAAAGTAAAGCTGAAGAAAATGACAGCAATATCAGCTGGGAAAGTGACTGGGATAATTTCCTCTAGCATGACACAGAATTATGACCTATTCCTGAAGATAAATGCTATCTTTATAGGATTTGAGGAACTCATTCATACCATATGGATTTTATATGAGAGGAGGCTGACATCACTCTCAGAGGCAACACAAGTAAATTATTAAAACTGAGCTTTTTCATAAGCACATTTTAAAATCTCTTTTCTCTGATATTCGTATTAATCAGATAACCAGCTGCCAGGTTACCAGCACAGTGTAAACGCTTAATCAGAGTTCAGAACTTGGCTAAAAACAAAAAAAAAAGTGATTACCAATTTTTAGTTCAGGCAAGAATTAACTTCAGAGAAATCAATGACAGAGTAATGAGCTAGTCAGTCTGAAGAGTCGGTTTATATGCTGCCTTGATGAAACTTTCAGATTTACATATTAAATGCAGGAAAATTATATCAATAATATGTTATGAGAACAGCATAATGATTTGGGGAGCACATATTCGAACTTCTTATAAAGATATTTGGGTTTTGATTCACAAATGATATACTGTTTCTGAGTAATTGTAATACATAAAATATTCTAATATCCTATTTGAGACTGGGAGGAAGAATACAATGTAATCGCAGTTAATACTGACAACACACAATAATGAAAATTGTGTGCTTTTTGTAATGAAAGATGGGAAACAAATTTCTGACCTTCTATTTCACTTTCTTTTGAGATGTCTATTTGGACATGCTTAACATTAGTAAATAATGTAGTTACAGTAGGCAAGAAACTGTGTAGTGTACAGGAGTGATTCACCAGGTTCCACAATCAAATATAACCGTGCTGTTGAAGCTGTGAGAATGTATTAGCTTCAAGTCATGCACAAAAGCTGCATATTGGATATTAAGCATAATTCTGGATTAGTTTCCTGAATTGTTAGATTCCTATATGGGCACAGTTACGCCTTTGGTTTCGTAAGTTAAGAAAAGAATTTTAGATGGAAAGTTACACCCATGACTTTTATCTGTAAACAGATTTGGCTGCCAATAGTAGTCAAACGTTAGTTTCTAGCAGAAAATTTCAGTTTTTCCAGATGATTTTCTTAAGAAGAGGTTAAGACATATTAGCAGAATCAACATCTACTTATACGGATACAGAGGGCAAGAGGAAGAAAAGTCAACTTTATCCAAATTAATTTCAGAGAGAAATTAATCTGTTAACTGAATAATAAATATTGACACACACACACACACACACACACACAAAAAAAAAAAAAAAACAAACTTAAAACAAAAAAAAAAGTAAAAAGAAATCAAGAAGAAAACTTAAAATATTCTAACTGCAGAATGCCATGTTACCCTGGAGGAATGTAAGGTTTTAGGATACCTGATTTTTTTAAATTAAATTCTACAATGTAATACATTTTTCCTATTTTTGTAGCAATACAAAATTTTTGCAACACAGATTAAAATAAGACATTCATTATACGAGGCCTTCATTCATTGCCTACAGTGCTGATATATTTTTTTTAAATAAAAACAAATATGCTTTTAGAATCTTGTCTTTTGCATGATATCTACATCTCCACATGAACTACACACCTCCTATCTGTACAAAACAGGAAGGGGTGACTGATTTATGAGATCGACAAACTTGTTTTGTTTGATTTTTTTTTCTTGTAACTCCAAAAACTTCATGCAGTGATTCCAGATGAAATGTATTCTCTATTTGAGCAGTCACAGTCCTACTACAGAGTCCACGGATATCTGAAATTTGAGAAATCTTATCAGTGAAGTGTATTTCTGTAGGAATTCCTTTACCTGGATCAGTCCAAAATGTAAAAGCCACTGCAGCAGGGAAAGTTGTCTAGAGTTCTAGAAGCAGAGGAAGCAAAGGGTGTAAACCAATTGTTGAACAATCACATATGTCAGTTCTGAGTGGTAGACAAATGACTGTAGGCAGAAGTTGCCTCCTCTTTGCCCACCCACATCCAACATCTAATTCTTAGCCTAAAACAGGTTACAAAAGTTAATTCTTTAACCTGCAGCAGAGATGAGCCTGTTTTTGTACTGGATAACTCATCAAAATAGAATAACAGACCTCTTTCATGGATTTCTTCATCATGTAACATTTTCCATCCACAGAGCAATCTCATTCAAATTATAGCTTTCATCAACTATGCTCAGAATCCTTGGTAGTTGGCCACAAGGACAGAAAAGAAATGCCATGAAATTTATGAAGTTGCTTGCTGAACATACTGATGAAGCAAATGTTTACCCATTCTCTTTCAAAAAGGTATACTTCAATGACAGCAGTCTGTATTGATATTCAGTACCTACGTTTTGGATAACATACTATAAACCAGAAGCCTTAAGAGATATCCTGTCCAGAATTATAAATGTTCTTTAGCTAATATTTGCAATGTGTAAGAATATGAACTATTCCTTTTTTGATCTTTTTGCTGTCTCCAAGATCCTTCCCATATTTCCATCATATGTAAATTTTATTGACAAAAATGAATTCACGAAATTGTGGAGAGAAAATGGACTTCAAATGACTTTTCCTGGGACTCTATGAGGTTCCGAATACATGAATCAGAAGGATTCCTATCATCACAATACATCATTACACTTGGCTTACCATTTTCTTTCCGAGCTTTTTTTATGTTGTTGTTCCTTCAGGATGCAGACACGTCACGTTTTGCTGCAGTGCATTCCAGGGTCAGAGTACTGTAGCATGACTTACAGCAAACAAGACACTTTTTACTTGCTCTTCTTGAATAATTGCCTTCAAGCTCCTGCTGAGCTGAAGAATGATAATGCAAATGATTTCAAAATGAAAAGACATATCCCGATTTCCTTAAAGCTTACAGCTACATCTGAAAATTTAACACATGGGCTAAAATCTCAACACACACATATGTATGCATAAATATGTGTTTTATTAAATAGCTTTCTGAATGCAGAAAATTACTGTTATGTAAGTGAGAAAGGAATGTAAGCTGAACATTTCAGCACATCCTATCAGAAGAATGTTTTTTACTGTATCACAAGTCAAATCTAATTATTTTTATTTATGGATAACACTGAGTAATGCTTTGGGTTTGTACTGTTTGTCATGATTCATTCTGTTAATTTTATTTGAACTGTGAAAAGGTGAGAGGATCAGTTAACAAAAGCATAGAAAGTCATCAGCACAAATCTACTTCCATTTTTACTGCATTAATTAATCGCTTTTATGCTGGTAGTATGCAGCCTTGACCAGCTCTGCTCTCTACCGTATGGAGCATTTTGTTTGGTACTTAAATTTATAGATGACTGTCAACAGTAGGCAGTGCTGATTCCCTATGAAACCTGTGAAACACCAGCTGTAACAATGCAGTTTGGTTTGTAAAACAATGCAGATAGCTGCAAATATTTTATGTTCTTCATCCTTCACCATGCAAATGTATCCTAGGGTCCATCAAAAGAGGGGTGGCCAGCAGGGACAGGGAGGTGATTGTCCCCCTCTACTCTGCTCTTGTGAGGCCCCATTTGGAGTACTGCGTCCAAGCCTGGAGCCCCCAGTACAAAAAAGACAGGGAGCTGTTGGAGAGGGTCCAGAGGAGGGCCACTAGGATGATCAGGGGACTGGAGCACCTCCCCTATGAGGACAGGCTGAGGGAGCTGGGCTTGTTCAGCCTGGAGAAAAGAAGGCTACGGGGTGACCTCATTGCAGCCTTTCAGTACCTAAAGGGAGCCTACAGAGGGGAGGGGAATCAACTCTTTGACAAGGGTTGATATGTGTAGGACAAGGGGAAATGGTTTTAAGTTGAGGGAGGGGAGATTTAGGTCAGACATCAGGGGGAAATTCTTTATCCAGTGAGTGGTGAGGTACTGGAACAGGCTGCCCAGAGAGGTTGTGGATGCCCTGTCCTTGGAGGTGTTCAAGGCCAGGTTGGATGGGGCCCTGGACAGCCTGGTTTAGCATTAAACGTGGAGGTTGGTGGCCCTGCATGTGGCAGGGGGGTTGGAGATTCATGATCCTTGAGGTCCCTTCCAACCCTGGCCATTCTGTGATTCTGTGATTCTGTGATTTTGTAAGTGCCCTTACAACTGACAAACTTTCAGTTGTCAGAAGGAGGATGAGGTACGCTGAGCATAGTGTCAGCATGTTGGTTTACTGGAGCAGAGAGCTGCTCCAGCAACTCATGGTTCACAGCTACCATACTATTGCTGGACTCATGCCTATCACCTAAAGAAAACACAGCTCTTGCGTAAGATAAAATTTATGGATATGTGAGATACAAAGATGGTGAAGTAACAAGCAGTGATTTCAGAATACTCTAGGCAGAGTAGGCAGATTTCATAAATCAGCTTTATACCACATACTCAGTGTCTGTTCACTTGTCAGGAAACATACCTGGAAACAATGCTTTATACAAGATATTGGACATCAGCTACAACTCAAAAAATAAACACACTGTGGGTTTTTTTTCATTATTGTCAGATTTTTCAATTAAGTAAGCTATGGAAGTCCTCTACCTTGAAAACATAAAGCTAACTTTCATATTACTTTTTCCCCCAAATTACCCTTCCGGATATCATTCACTGGCTGTACACTAGGCTAGAGTAGAAGACTCTTCTAAAACAGGAGCTGATAAATTAACTGGAAAACCTCTGAGATTTCACATTGAGGAATTTTGAAGACACATAGACATTATATATATATATATACACATAAAATGGAACACAAAATGTTCCTCCTGAATATCAGGAAACACTTTTTTACTGTGCAGATAACGGAACACTGGCAAAGGCTGCTCAGACTTTGTGGAGTCTCCTCTTTGGAGATTTCCAAAAGGCACCCGGACGTCCTGAGCACCCTGATCTGGGTGTCACTTCTTGGGCAGGGGTTGGGCCAGTTGGACCCAGAGGTCCCTTCAAAGCATCAAAACATCAGCTACTGTATGATTCTGTGACTCTGTCTTTCTATATGCCTCTTACATGTGTCAGGCAGTTACGGGGTTTACCAATGTGGGAGGTTTAATTTACATCATCAATATATGTAACACCATATTACATCCCAATACCTGACTTCAACAAAAGTGGCTTGTGGAAAGAGAAACTTAGGAAAAAATATCTTAGACACAAACCTCGTATGTTAAGTAATGAGATACAAACTGAAAGGATTGAGCCTTTTGCATAAGACTTAAGGGAGACTAGGTTTTGGAAAAAAAATAGCAAGAAACCCATAGGGATATCTCCTTACCCCTTCTCTAAATACAAATGTTCAGCTAGACACAGAAATGCAAAGCGTGCAATAAGAAGAAAGATGCAAATAGCAGCAGATCTACTGACAATATTGAATGAAATCAGAATGTCTATCCAGACAGAATTGTTTGTGGTGAAGAAGCTTCTTTCTCCTGTGTTTATAAACAGGATATTTGCCTTGATAGCTTGTTTTGGAATAATTTCAGAAACTAACAGCTTTTTTGGGGAGGTTTGTAATTATTTCCAGAATTGATATCAGTCCCAGGTTTAGTGAGCAGTAAGGTGTAACATGCCCTAAACAACAGATATCTTCCCAGAATCTTTAACCAATCTGTTTTGCTTACACTGACACATGATGTCAATTCCTCAGCATATTGATTTTAAATCCATTTTGAAAACAAACAAAAAAATCAGGTAGGAACTTATTGCACTATAGATCTAGAGAAAGTCTTCTCTATTTGTGTTTGATTATTTTTTTTTTGTTCTAATTTGAAGGTTAAAAAGTGTATGGCAGGCAAAAACAATAAGTCTTAAGAGGAGAACCAACAAGAAAAAATGGTGGATTAAAAGGGCTATATTCTATTCATACTTCTACTTGTAGTTCAGAAGGAAAGCCATTCAGTCAGCATCACTGCTTCACAGGACTGTATGCATAAATGACAAGGGAATTGGGCCAGACATCTCCCCACTTTTAAATAGTTTTTTGTTTTTCTCTTTTAAATCAAATAACTATTGTTTTCACCATATCTTTACAGGTAGAGGTGTAAAGGCAGAGTGCATGCATTAAATGATAAACTAAAAGGATGTCCTATGACTTTCCTAAGGACTATTTTCATTATCTATCTCATCAATTCCCTCCACGTTTCATGGGGAAACCTCCATGGTTTTCTCTTAAACTCTGTATTCATAATACAAAAGCCCAGTGTTATTTAGTCTAAAATAAGTACAGACTTTTTTCTTTCTAGATTGGCTACACAAACAGGAGAGCAATATAAAACACTAGCAATGGGGATAGGCACCAAGTGTTATTTTCAAATCTATTTGAATTCACGTCTCAGCAGAAAGAATGGGATGTGTTACATCTGTTTGGAGACCATGTAGGAACAGAGCAGTAACAGTTTTTAACCAGCCACAAGAATCAACTGGGTGGAGACAATCACATCTCTGCCAGCCAGAGCACCACAACATCTTGATCAGGGGTTGAATTCCTGCCTGCCTTCTGGTTATGGAGAACAATACCAGGAAGTTTATCAAGCCAGCCAAAACATCTGGCTTGACTTCTTGATATTTTTATGATAAACTAGGGAGGAGAAAAATAACATTTGGCAAATACTAAAACTTCTCTGTTGTTTTCTCAGTAACATTTTTCTCTTGATTTAATCAAATATAATTCTGTATTAGTAGAATACATATATGGCTTCTTCACTTCAAAAAAAAAAAAAAAAAAAAAGAAGCTCATTTTTTTTCTCACAAAAAGTGCAAATCTTTATATCTATCTCAGATAATCATATCTTTTCATCACATGTGCAAAACCAGAAAAAAAAAAAAGCAAAAAAACCCTTCGATGTAAATTCTAAGATTTCAAAATACAACAAGTGGTCTGAAGTGAGTTGTTACATTTCTTCATTAACCACTTTTCTCTACCAATTTAGGAAATGGGGTGCCCTTACTTTTATTTATTTTTTTTCTTAATTTAATCTTTAATCTTTTTTCTAGGGTTTTCAAATCCTGCTTGTTTATTTTAAAGGTAAAGAGACAAAGAAGTAGATCTACGAAACGTAATTTCAGATTTTTGCTTTTATAGATCTGTCTCTGTGTTGTTGTTGTTTGGATAGAAAACAAACCACAAGGAATTCCAGGTATTCGGAAGCCTACTACATCTTGCAGTCTATTAAAGGCTGCATTGAAAAAACTGCAGAGATTATTACATTGCAGCTGTGGTAGAATACACTACAGTAAAGTTGTGGATTTAAACACTGAGTTGTCAAATTTATCAATTAATGTATTTATGACTTTCAGCAAAAGCTTCACTGCTTCCTGAATCTGTTCACTTCACATGGAATTAATAAGACAGAGCTAGAAAACTAAATCCATTATTGAAAACAGAAGACAATAATAATGCTCCCACTAGAGTTTACAACAAGAATATTTAAAAAGAACGTTATTTATTTCCTTAGAAAGTGAAGAAGGTAAAAAATATTTCCTAGGCTTGCATCCCTTCACCCCCCCTCCTTTTTTTTTTTTTCTGAGTAGATTTGATTTCAATCTATACATGTAAATTCAACACAGAACTATAGTAATTGTGTAGTATTGATAAGTACACACCTTGTTGGTAAATACAAGGAAAGAATCTGTAATATCTACCGTCTGATGGTCCTTCCAGATCTTCAAGTTTTGGGCCTCAGGGACAACGGAGATCACTTTCCAGAGATAAATTTCCCCTTTGAAGTATATTTACATTTACCACAATTTGTATATTTACGTTTACCACAATTTGTAACAAGATTCCTGAGTTGAAAGTTTTCTATGGAACAGAATTTTTAATTTTTTTTTTTTTTTTTTTTTTTTTTTTTTGAGGGGGAGAATGAGACAATATTTAAAAAAAAACTTCTAGCAGTAGAGCCAGCTGCCTAAATATCTCAGACAGAAATCACATTAGACTGTGGATTCATCTGCTCCTAGGAGTGGGGAGAACCATAAACCAGCAGGGAGGCTCAGTTTGCCTGGCTGACAGACTGGAGTAGGTCATGGACGTCAGTGAAAGTGATGTGTTCCTGCAAAATGGTTTAATTTCACTGAATTTTCCAGGGAAAACCAGTCCATCAGAACTTTTTTCTAATTCTATTGTTTATACAGTAAGCTATTAAGTTTGTTAGCAAATGCTTTCCATACTCTTGCAGAATTCACGGCCACACCACAATGAGTGTATACCTTGCTACTGGATAACCCATGTTCTGTAGCATCTGCAGAACTTCAAATGCAATTCCTCCTATCAAACAAACCCTAGCAAGGGGAAAGGAGGTAAATTCCATCTGCACCCTGTGTCCTGAGGGTTGTTCTTGACTTGCCTGTGGCTGAATAAAACAGTACTACAAGGATTGTGTTGAGTCCCAGAATTAGTTTAAGATAAAAAATATGTGTTGAACAAAGTCAATATTACTCTATGACTGCTATTACAGATTCTATAAAGCTTCAGTTTATTTCCTCCCCTTTTTCTCCTCTATCCACAGTTGTATATCTATCATGTTCCCTCATTAAAGAAAAAAAAAAAAAGCCATTTTATTTATATAGCATATATGTGGCCCTTGTGTTTATAAGCTCTGAGACTCAATAAAAAATTCAGGAAACAAATTAAGTTGCAGGAGCTTTTATCGTAATTCTGGATAAAAAGTTAAGCACCACATTAGGGATTAACATTACAGAGAAAAGAAGAACAAGATGTATTTATTACAGATTATTACTATTAGAAATGAATTAGACAAATAAAACATGCTTTAAATAGTATCCTTAAGACAACATGATTTTTTTCCAAAGGTAAGGAATAAATGTTCCAGTTAAAAAGCATAAGGTTGATTTCCTGAATTCAACAATTAAACTTAACTGAATGCCCTTCAAAAAATGTTTTTTTTGTTTTTGCTTGTTGTTATGGTGGTCAGTTTTTTTGTTTGTTTTGGTTTTTGTTTGTTTTTCTTTAGAACACTGATGAAATTTATTTGATCAGGAGGATATACAATCATTCCATAATATATTATTGGAAAAGGTATCAGCAATTACAATGTGCCAGTGATGTATTATTTTTTAATTTTGTGCTGGAAAGTTTGTACATGAAACATATCTTTAGGGAGCATCGTGAAAAGCAACCCACTACCCTTTCTTGACTTCTGCTTTCAAAACTGTTTCTTAATAAATTAATGTCTAGCATAGTTTGCCATCTGATGAGTATGACAAACACAACAATTTCTGCAAAACTACAAATACAGTTCTACAAATAACCAAAGAGGAACAAAATCCCCGGAATGCAGGTAATGAAAATTCTACTGTCTTTTTCCACACAGTTCTTATACATTAAGAAATACAGTGAAGGATCACATCAGGAATATGCTAAAGTTCACAAGGAAGACAAAAATTTTAATTTCACCTTAGTTCTTGCAAATTCTTATTCTATTCTTACCATTTATCATTTTAAATGTTTTTAGTTGGTGAAAAAAAAAAAGTTAACAGAGTTCACAACTTTTTAAATTAAATGTAGTTAGTGTTTCAGCTGAACCTCGTTTGCCTTGAACATTCATACTGTTTTAATTGCATCATGTATAGAGATTCCCAGATGTTAAGTCTGCATTTCATTATATATAGAGTTTATGAGGCAGAAATAAGCAAAACAGCTAAACAGTCTGCACATACTTTGGAGCACTCAAAGAATGATTGCAAGAAGTACAGTTAGGGGCAGACTTGCAAACATAAACATAGCATATAAACTAAAGTGACCAAAATACAACTGAAAAACATATGAACGCTCTTGAGCACGCACATTGTATTAACACCAGCGTGGTTTCACCATTAGCAGTGTTTCAGACTTTCTTATGATTCAATACATTTGACAGAGGTGTACTGTGTGGTACAAGGGCAAAGGAGTACACTGAACAGTTTATTATACTCATTTTCCATGCTGCAAACCATAAAACTAATGCTGTCTATTCTGAGCGTGTCAGCAGGTTGCATGGGGGCAAAGTTTGTGCTACTTTTGTGCATGTCAAATGAAATGGTGTAATACTTGACAAAAGAGAATGAGAACTGGAATGACTTCACTTCTCTCAGCCAGAGCATTATGAGCAACCCAGAGAACTGCAACTGTTCAGTGTTCTGAATTTTTGAATAACAAAGTTTCAAACAAACTGAAGAAAATTAGATTTTTATGTGTTTGTGAAGAACTCTTATATTTGGATTTTAATGATTTAAATGAAATTAAACTGAATTAGCATAGAATAAAATGCAGTAGTTACATTTGCAAAGCTTTCTATGTGTCCAAGAAAACTAGCTGCTATTTGTACAAACTCAAGCTAGTGGAGATGGATTTTGTTGTACATGATACTAGAATAGAGATTATCTCAACTTGTAAAACCTAACCAGATTTACCTCAAATATTTTAATATCTGTGAGATATTAAATCTCTTGTCCCTTGTGAGAGATTTCCTTTTAATAATACACTGAAATACACCTGTTAAGTCTGGAAATAGTTCAGTTCCCTGATGATACATTTAAAGAAATTGCTTGAATTTGGAGTGAGAAGATCCCCAAGTACAGTCCATCTAGTTACATATACAGTAATATTTTAATACATTCTAATATGTTACAGGAATTTACATTAAGCACATACTGAACAAGAAAGGTCTAAATCAAGATCCAGAATTCATTTTGGGTTTTGACATCACGGCACTTCAAAAAGTACAGGGAAAACACTGCCTCTGTAGAGTCAAATGGTAAAGCTCTTACTGACAGGAGCAGTCACAATTTTACTGAAGAAGTTTAAGGTTCTGCTCTAGCCCTTGCCCCAGTTTCCCTGTGATTTTGGAGGCTAGTCCTGGAGTCCTGGGAGCTGTGCAGGTTGATCTGCGAAGCGCACCCCTTAGGCTGATGGAGACAAGTCAAGGGTGCCACCAACAGCTGTGCATCCAGCCAATCCCATGTAACCTGGAGCAGCTCCAGGCCTGAACTGCAGCTGGCTGTCCAAGGATGACTTTATTTATCTTTTTTCTAAACTTACATGACCAGTTGATCATCTGTCCACTTGTCAGTTTCAGCTAGACTTAAGTAAAATAGGTGGCGGCTGCAACAAGAAATAGGATCAACTTCTCATGGCCAAAGTGCAGCTGAAACAGAGTAACCCCAGAAAACCAGACTGGTCTTTAGGTTATCAGATCAAAGTGTGAAGAAGTGGCGAAAAGTACAGACAGAATAGTTATGAAACACACAGATAAAATGTTGTTTGACTGCAGAATAGCTTTCAGAAAGAGGTGAAAAGCAGTGAGAACAAAACTCACAGTGTTTGGCTCCTTTCTGTGAAACTATTAGTCTCGCTGGACATTGTTTTCCAGGCAACATTTCTGTTTTAAAAGAAAAGACATAAATAGTTTCCATAGTTCTTTTTTAATTAAACTTAATACACCATGTGCAAAAGTTTTCATTAACTCCTGCTCCTTTGCAGAAGACAAACATCAGAATAAAAGAAGAGAAAGATGGAAAATCACAGTATTGATAGCAGATGTAAAACAAAATCATAGAAACACAGAATCATAGAGTCATGGGATGGTTTGGGGTACAAGGGACCTTAAACCTACCCAGTTCCAACCCCCTGCTGTAGGCAGTGCTGCCAATCACAAGCTCAGGCTGCCCAGGTCCACATCCAATCTGGCCTTGAACACCTCCAGGCATGGGGTGTCCACAGCTGCTCTGGGTGACATGATCCAGCACTTCACCACCCTCAAAGAAAAATTTCCTCCCGGCGTCTAATCTGAATATTTCCTCTTTTAATTTAAACCTTGTTCTCCCTTGTCCTGTCACTATCTACCCATGTAAAAAGTTGATTTCTCTTTTGTTTATAAGTTCCCATGAGGTACTGAAAGGCCTCAGTGAGGTTTGCCCTGAGTCTTCTCTTCTGCAGGATGAACAAGCCAAACCACCTAAGCACGTCTTCAAAGAAGTGCTCCAGTCCTCGGATTATCTTTGTGGCCCTTCTCTGGACCTTCTCCAACAACTCCGTGTCTTTCTTGTGCTGGGGGCCCCACTCCTGGACACGGTACTCCTGACAGGGCTTCATGAGGGCAGAATAGAGGGAGACAATCACCTCCCCTTTCCCTGCTGGCCACCCCTCTTTTAGTGCAGCCCAGGATACTGTTGGCTTTCTAGACTGAAAGAGCACACTGCTGGCTCATGTCCAGCTTTTCTTTCATCAAGACTCCCAAGTCTTTCTTGGCAGGGCTGCTCTCAATAATTTCTTCACCCGGTCTTACATCTAATTGGGATTTCTAACTGCAACTTCTTGCACCTGGCCTCGTTGAATCTCATAAGGTTTACATAGGCCCCAAATACTTACTGCTTCATACTATACTGCTTCAATTTACATTGTCTATATTTCAAATATGAAAATTAAGCATGATTTAACACTAAAGTGTACAGTAGAATATCTTCAGAAGCATTTATTTTTTCTCACTGAAATCTACCTGAATATCATAAATTTGAAAGTATAACCAAGCATCCTGCAGATTTTAATTACAAAAATTATTTTTTTTAATTGGGATATGCATAATTGGACATCTCTAGGCTAAATGTGAAATCATTCATAATTGTAATTAGTAAGGATTACAACAAAGTTTACCAATAGGCCCAAAATTCTCTCTTGTCTTGAGCAGTTTTTGAAGGAACAAACAGAGCTCAGAACACTGTTTGCAGACGAGAAACAAGCTCTATCCCAATTTGTATTTCTATTCAGATAGAAACGAGAAAAATAACTTTGAGAAGACTCCGTCTACATAATCCCTATGAAATCCAAACAAATGTGAAAATGTACAGCACAATTCATCCAAAGCTCAGGGCAAATTAAAATGGAAATAATAAAGATTAGGACTGGTAAAGATACATATATCAAAAGATATTTTGAACAAGGCTAAAACCATTTTAATCTCATTCAGCATTCTTTCATTTCTTCTTTCAAAAAGCATTTTATGCTAATGTGTTTTGATTTTCACTGAAAAAGTCTATTTCTGAAGCTGCTTTTTGTTTGATTGGTTTGTTTATAACAACAACAACAACAAAATGCCACCACAGATTCTTATTTTCAAATCCAATAAAAGTATTTCTTATTCCATTCTTTTTGCTCCTTTTCCTTATATGAAAATAAATAAATAAATAAAATATATTGTAGATCACTTGGAAAGCATTTTGGGGGAAAAAAAAGAGGACTATGGGGATTTCATTAGTATTGCTTGTGGTGTGCTTAATTTTTTTTATTTTTTCTTTCTTAGAAAATGCAATTACACATTGCATTTGAGATGACAGAGATTGACAGTCTGGCAATTATATTGCTTTTTCCACCCCAATCCCTATCACAGTAAAATTTTAATATATTAATACATTTAATTTCAGTATTTTAGGAATTAGGGAAATTGTAGTATTTTTTATCATTTTTGTATTTTAAGGGTTCTGTCTAGAAATTGGTGAAATACCTGGATGGGAATTAGTGTTCAAAATTATCTCCTTTTAATCTGTTTCAATTATCTGAGCAACAAGAGCAATGATCATTCAATAACAAAGAGAAAGGTGTGAAGGAAAATACCTAGAAAGGGCGGAAAGCAACATTTGGCATGAACAAACTTGAAAGGCCATGTGGAAAGAAAAGTGAGGAAATTAACATGAGAGTTCATTTGACTCGTGACCAATGGAAGAAGACCTAACCCTTTGCCTTTACAAATTGAATTTTTTTTTTTTTTTTTTACATAAAACTGAACATTCTCTATACAATCTTACCATTCTTTTTTAAGAGACTCATAATTCATAAGGACCTTGTGTGAGTAGTCTTGTGATACTGAGAGCAATGAATTAGAAGCAAAATCAAAATTACAGTTACTTTATTCAGGAATCTGAACTATAAGCCAAAAGCCATGACGTATTATCAGTGATAAGAACAAGGACTTTGACCTCATGCTTTGTGCATGATTAAAGAACAGAGACCATCTGGACCCCAAGAAACAGGGACTTGTAAAGGAAATTGTACCTCCCACTCTGAAGCCAATAAAAAGCTGGCCAGCATAACAAAAATCCTTACTCAATGAACTCACCGTCCCATTACAAGTGTGCACAAGAAACACAACATTATTAAAAGCATGAAGGTAAAATCTGATGTTTCATCAACATAAGCAAAAAGTAACATTTTTTTTCTGTTATACAGAAGGACTCAGCTAAAAACCATTGGCTTTAATGACAGAAGAATTTCTTAAGGACTTCAAAAAGTACTTCTGTCTATTTGCCTGTTTTCCATGTAAGAGGATCATAAATACGTTCACTTAACTGCTCCCTCTTCCTCTAGTAACCAACTAAGCAATAAATTATACTCCATCCATAGCCTCTAAAAGCACAAGCCAGGTTCCAAACAGGGAAATCAATGAGTGCAGTTAAGAACCAGGTGTGTCAGCCTTTGTGAAACTGCTCGTGGAAGCTTGGACTTTGGACCATTCATCATGGCTAATTGATTTTCTATACACAGAAACAGAATTCCTCCAACAGCTTTACTTTTTTCAGTGCACTAGGAATGACTTTAAAATAAACTTTACATACTTCCCTGAAGACTCTTGGATAACAAGAGTAAAAGTGTTATCTTTCATCATTTATTCTGATTTTATTCAATACTGCTATCCAACAAGGTGACGAAAGACAGGAGAAAAGGTTTATTCATTTGTTGCAATAGACTAAATTTACACAAGATCTTCCCATACATGCACAGTATCTCTACAAGTACATAAAATATGCCAAGGTGGGTGATTTTTGGTTGTTGTTGTTGTTCTTGTTTGTTTGTTTTGTTTTTCCAAAACATAGTGCCATCTTTTTAATGCACACTGAGGAAAGAAAATGAAAGATGCCAGATGACAAATTCGAAGTGCTGATAGCTTAGCAAATATGCTGAACAAATATCACAACCCTACAAAGCCATTAAGTACAGGAACTCATTCCACGGAAGCCCAGAAAAGGAAGGCAAATAAGGAACTAGCTCTATACTCATGATAATATGATTAAAGGCAACCAAACTATAGCTAAATTGAATGGGAAGAGACATTTATTTTGGTTCAGTGTTACACATTGCTTTATATTACACTCAAATATTTCTCTTTAGGATAATTATCAGTGTCGTGACATAAATGAGATCATCACATGTTCTTGCACACATGAGCATAAGTAAAGGTGAAAAGGTTGTTATAAAGGAAGATTACAGATAGGGAAAAGATTTGAATATCTGAATCTATGCCAAAGGTGAGCTATACAAAAAATAAGGAGCCTGCCAAATTCATTGAAACTAGACAGTCTGTCATGAAGTGGTATTTGGGCATTAGCCAGGGACACTTGTTTGAAGGTAGAAAATATTTACTTTTCCAGCAGCCTAACAGTCCCATGTTCTCAATAGGGAATCTCAATAGAGATTTTTTATTGTTTGCATAAAATGGCAACTAAGTAACAAGTTATAGTGCATTTATTTTAGCAATTTTAGCAAAATCTGTGCACCTCCTTGATAAACAAATATAATGGTTTGACAGTCAATCTAACGTTCTGTTATTAAACAACATAAGATTTGCAGAGGCCACCTCTGCACTTGTCACCCAACTAATCTGAAATTTGGCTACATACTCAAAATGCCTTTTAGTAAGTTTCAGATAAAACTCTCCGAGATATTGAGAGCTTGATAAAGTAGTACTTTGGCTCTCCACTCCATTGTGAATGATATACATTTGCAGAAAAATCCTTGGGAGACAACTTGGGTGAAAAAATACTGGTAAGGCACTAAATTCTGATAGTCAAAAAAGTATGCATGGTATTGGTAAGACATATTTTCCTTCAGAATGAGGACTGCAACTTTCCAAAAAATGTCTGTACTCAGAAAATAACAACAAAAAGCAATGATAATGTAACCTTTCCAGGTGATATGGTGTGAGAGTGTTCATGTCTTTACAAAGGCATAACCATCCTTTAGTTATGGCACAGAATGCCAAATGCAAATCCTCATCCACTTTTAGAGAGGTGATTCAGAGCGCAGGTAAAAGAGACAGAAGATAATTTCTACACTGTAAGTGACCACGGTCTACACATGGGAATGGATAGATATTCTTGGACAGAATTACATGCAAAGAAATTTCTGGTGGGGAGAATGAAAACTAAAAACCAGAATTACACAATTCCATGGAGTAATAGCAGTAATTTTAGACTGAATTAGCAATAATATCTTTAGGGTCACAAATGAATCTGTTCTGTTTTGATTTGGTTTGGTTTAGTTTTTCTGAGGAGGCTCTAGGACAGTTTGTTGAAAGGAGCCCAAAGGAAACAATCAGGCAGACGTACATGAGGAGTGTCTCCTGCACAGTGGGATACTTTTCACTGCCTATGGGACTCTGTCACTCTGTTCATATCCAGAAACAGACTGGCTCATGCTCAGAGAGACCACATACTATAATTGGAAGCCTCGCTGAGGGTGGGACAGTGGCAAGCAGTCAGATAGCCACCTCTGATCCATTTCTCTCTTTGTGCCTCTCCTCAGGGAATTCTTTATCTGTTGCCCATGGGCGTGGTGCGCTGTTCATCTGAATGTGACTACATATTGCACCTGAATGAAGACTTCTTAAAGGATTGCTGCATATTGCAGTGATGATCTTAACATTTTATCTGCCTTTGTGGGACTTCATTTGAATGTGTCCAGGCCAGAACAGGCTTTGCTATACACATTGGTGAAGATCCTGATGCAATACTCCATGTTCCTGATGTGATAGGTCACAGTTATCTTTCCTCCTAGCATACCATACGCAAAGAACATGCTGGGCCATTTGGAAATCTGCAAGTCAGAACTAAAATTAAAGTACAATGCTACCTAAAGCATGTTACTACTCTGTAACTGCTGCTGCTGCCAGTGGACCCAGCTATAAATTGCAAAACTGCAAAACTGGGACCTAGGAGTTAAAGATTTTAAACCTTTAAAAATATATATTAAAAAGTGAAAAACGAAACAAAACAAAACAAAAACTATTTAATTTCTATAGTTTTCTGGCAGAGTTAAATACAATACCAGCCATCATGATCAATGGTCAAGTAAGGTTCAGAAAATCAGCACAGATTTCCTTGCACGGACAACTGAGAAGATACAGATATGCTCCCCTCACAACCACTTACTCTTGCCAAGAGCTCTGGAAAGTGGTGTACTCAAGCACTCAGATGAAGGCCAGTGTTTACTGGAATCTGCTTTGAATTGCAAGAGGATACATATATTATTAGGTCTCAGAACATTCATTGGCTTCATCTGGGGAAATAGTTTCCATACTCTCAATGCAGGCTGTAGCCCCCAAAGGAAACACTGCAAAGAAAACCATTTAAAAGAATAGGAGCAACATTCACCATGAAGGGAGCCAATATAGTCACAAATTGGACAATAAAATTACCGAAAGTGAGCTGCTAACTCAGAGTGGTTCCAACCCAGATCTCCTGTTGTGTAATTTCCTGAGGCAGATTTTGTCCCAAAGTCACTGTTAAAAGTGATACTGTATTTAACTTCCTCCAGTAAAATAATAAAACCAAATCAAAGAGCAAAGTCATAAATCTACATTCTTTCCAAGCACTTCTGCTTCAGTTTGTGCAAAGCTCTTGCTCTCCCAAAGACAGTTATGCTGGTGAATCCACAGGTAGTCTTCTCCTGAGCTTTAACTAAACACAACTGGGTCAGGCAGGGGGCCTCAACAGGCTGTTTTTGCTAAATGACAGTCTGAACATCTGTCAACAGCTGGCAAACTTCTGAGCTCTGCCTCATAAAAATAGATTTTGTTCAACTTTTTGTATTCTTGTCATCATGTGATAAACTGTGGAGTATTCTTCCACCAAAAGTCTTCAGAATTAACCAGTCTTTATTAGATCTGAGAAAGAGGAAGCGTACTAAGTTGCTTAAATAATAATAATTATTTTTCTCAGTGTTTTCTGTAGTTTACAATAGATTTGAACCCACAGGCTTTGATAGGCTGGTGCTGACTTCAATGACCAGATTTTTGCTTTTGCAGGCTTTCTGATGTTCATTTCAGAAATTAAGCATGTGAGAACAATAACATGGCAAAGTCCGAATCTGAGTGAGTGCTGTCTCTGGATTCAGATAGGACAAATGGATTTTCAAATTTTAAAGAAAAAGGGAAATACAGAGCCCTGAACAAATTTCTTTTGCAATTATTTATATGCCTGCCAACTAAAATTTCTTGGTGTTGTGGACAGAAGATGGCCTTTCTTTTGTTTGATTTTCGTCGTAGAATCACAGAATGGCTGCTAGGGACCTCAAAAATCATCCAGTTCTAACCACTTGCCATGGGCAGGGCTATCTCACACCAGCTCAGCTGCCCAGGGTCCAATCCAACCTGGCCTCAATCTCCTCCAGGGATGGGTCACCCACAGCTCTCTGGGCAGCTGATCCAGGCCCTCACCATCCTCTCAGTGAAATATTTCCTCTAGCATCTGAATCTCGCTTCTTCTAGTTTTAAATCGTTCCCCTTTGTCCCATCACTGACAGACCATATAAAATGCCTGTACCCTTGCTGTATATAAGTTCCCTTGATATACTGAGAGGTCATAATGAGACCTTGCCTGAGCCTTCTTTTCTCCAGACTGAACAAGCGCAGCTCCTTCAGCCTCTCTTAATACCAGAGGTGCTCCAGCCCTCTGCTTATCTTTGCGGCCGTCAAGACCTGCTCCAAAAGCTCTGCATCTTTCTGGTGCTGGGGGCCCCAAGATTGGACACAGTACTCCAGATGGGGCCTTACAAAGGCAGAACAGGAAGGAAGGAAGATCACTTCTCTCACCCTGCTGGACATTCCTCTTTTGATGCAGCCCAGCATACAGTATCACTGATGCAACGGAGGATGAAATTTTGCAGTCAGCATTAGTGGTTGTTATAAAATTAGCTCTGTAGCAGAGAAGTCAGTGTAAGAGTGTCATTCTTCATGTAAATTGAACACCTCCAGATGTTCTTAGAAGACACTTGTGCAACCAAAAAAAATATTTAGAGATAAGGTAAGACCAGAGAGTGACAAGTATTCAAAAATTTCAAGTTAATTTGACAGTATGCTTTAAAATTCTATAATATTGTTCTTGTAATAGAAAGAAATTTCTGCAGTATTTTTTTTTCTAACTTTTCACCATGGGTACATCTGGTATGCTTATTGGAACTAAATTAGTTCTTTCTCTCTAGTTCAGTGCAACCAAGAGACGTAGCCATTTCAAATGTTATATTGGTTAGTTAACAGTATTGTCTAATCATAGAATCCAAGAGCAGGAAAAACTTCTCCACGAATAATACTTTACATACTGAATTAACATTAAGATAATGAGTGAACAAGTCACCCCTATCATGGTTTGCATTGGAAAAGGCAGGTTCATTAACACTTCTATCAAGCCACAGTACTGCAGTGAGGCAATTTGAATATAGAGGGGATAGGGAAGTAGTTAGGTACATTCTGTGGAAAAAAGTGTCAACATGCGCATATAAAACAAAAAATACTTATATTCCTTTCTAATCCTCCCTCCTTTCTTTCCTTTACCTCACAACTTCTCCTGCTTTTGGAGCTTTTGGTTGTTTATTCTTTTTTTTTTTT
Organism: Lagopus leucura; assembly: GCF_019238085.1. Lineage (NCBI taxonomy): Eukaryota > Metazoa > Chordata > Aves > Galliformes > Phasianidae > Lagopus > Lagopus leucura. The sequence continues at coordinate 25,581,578 of NW_024962252.1, forward strand.
TTTTTTTTTTTTTTTTTTTCCCAAAGGACACAGACAAGTTTTCTAAATTAATCCATCTGGTCCATGTCTGTTTCTTATTCTCACACACAAATGTATACGGGTTAGATCCAGCATTTCTTCTCAATATTAGTAGAGGGTATGTGATGAGAAAAATTGTCTGTAAAAAGAACAATAAATTAGATTTTTTTCCCAATCCATTAATTATTCCCCTCACTGAACATGTTAGATAATGATTGGTAATGATACAATCTGGCCCAAGTTTCTGACAGTGTGTGTGCCAAGTATCAGTGGCATGATTTTCAGAAGTAGAAAACTGTCTCCAAGACTGACAAACATATTCAATGAATATGTTATATTTTTTAGCAATTGGCAAAAGTCACAATGTCTAGATCTGCATAAAGATACCGCTGAAGCTAGAATTCATTTTGGATCACGCCTAAATTTGGCAGATGTTTGGAAATAATCTCCCATCAGAAAATAAAATGACACTGTCAGAGGAAAAAAAACAAACAACTTGCTCATAGGAACTTAACATGTTTTTTTTTCTGCCAGGACTCACCAAGTCAAACAGCTCTTAATCATCTTCTGTGCATAAGAAGACTTTGTTGAGGAGACTCCTTGAATCTCAGATTGAAGGCAGTGTAGAGGCTGTCTTCTTTCTCTGCTATCTCTGAAGTCCACATGGAAACAAAATTAGTGGCAGGTGACAAGAAAAATTCTTGCAACTCTGAGGCAGCCCCCAGGAAAAGTTAAATAAAGCTAATGAAATGATGAATATGATGACAAAGTATGAAGCTGTTAATGTGTGAAATTCATCAGTGGACTGATGCCATGAAACACTCTTGATGTTGACCTGTTAGTACATGGGTCCCAAATTTGCAGTAAGCTGCTTCTCAGTCTCTTGTAGCCTCAAACTGTCTTTAGCAAGAGCATCTACCTTCAACCAGGCATGACTGGAGGAGGCTCACAGAAAATAGACTCTCTTTGTTTCATACAAAAAGATTTTCATCACCATTCACATGCCTAGAACACATGTCAAGTCTTACCAATGAAAAATGAATAAACGTAGTAGTGCAAGTATCTCTGTGCACATTTATATTTATACATAAACACTCCGTTTCCACTGTACACACATCAATATACATTATGGTTACAGAAAGAAAGTGAGAGATGTTCTCACTGAGCAACAATACTTATTTAAATCATTGCTTGACTATATAGAATATATTACAAGAAAAAGGAGTTATAAGGATAATATTATTTAGATTATAACTACTTTGAAACAGGAGATATAATTTTCTATACATTTAGATAGCTACTAGTAAAATAAAAACAGTCTTTATAATTTTCAGGCATTAAAATTATGACTATTATTACACAATAATTAAAATCGTAATTATACATCACTGAATCATGATCTTATTTTTCTGAGTATTCCCAAGCCAATTATAAAGCAAATTATTCAAATTATTATTTTTTAAAAATCCCTAATATTTCTTTTTCTTTTTCTCCCACAGTGCATCTGGAAAACCTTATTTATGGCTAAGTAACAACACTTTCCCACTTCCCTACACCTCTACAAGGATTACCCCTTAGGTTTCATGGTTGAACTTTTATCTACAATGCCTCTATATCCTTAGGGAAAAATTCTTATCATACAAATGAACAAAATTCAAAATGAATGTATCAGTAATGATAGAATACAGATCACATTTATCCATAAGATTTTGTCCAGATTGCAGTTCTTAATGAAAAAAAAAAAAAAAAGCAAAAAAGTCATAGTTAAGTTTAATTATTTCATTGTGTTTATATTTTGTTTTGAAAACAACAAATGGATTGGAACAGATGGACTTAATAAATATTATTTTCAAATTTGATCCTTTTTAGTTATTTGGGAGTGAGAAAGCATCATTAATGATAAACTTTGAATTCTGTACCTTGTAGCTGGAGGCCATTCCAGGACCAGAAAAGTTTTCCAGTGAGAAATCCACTAAAAATGCTGTTATGATTCTTAGGTTTGGAAAGATTCTAATTTACTATTATTATTTTTGAAGCACTATACCAAAGAGTAAGTTTATATGGAAAAGTACACACGCATGAAAAGTAGCTTTCATGATGGAAACAGTGACTATCTCAGCTATAATGCATCCAGAGACACCATTATAATCATAAAAACATCACTTGGGATGTCCTTTCTGCATACACGTATTGATTTTCAGGTACCAACTCACCATCAACAAAATGACAGGTTCAAACAGCTTACACCACCAATTCCTAGCAACATACCAAATTAATTCACTTATCAAGAAGACTTTAATCCTGCTTCCAGTGCTTATGAATCATCGTAAAATCCATGATTTATGAGATGAATTGTATAATTTTCTGTATAGCCTCTGTACTATGAAAATATATCTCCAAGGTTGGACAGAATACAGGTTGAGTCATTCAGCTTAATTGAGCTGTAAAGCTTAGAGACTCTATAGAGCCAGTTCCAGCTCAGATCTCCTAGAGAACCTCTTAGGTTAAAGACCCAAGGTAATGGCAACATTTGTGTCCAACCTAAATTTATTTCATCTAGTACTGCGTGATTTCAAAATGGAAAAACATGACTTTGCCAAACCAATAGATGTTGATGGTAAATCTTCGGTCTCCTTTGTATGTTAACTTCAGGAAAAGGCTGTAGAGTGCTGCATGTTGCCCAGAGTCCTGCTCCTCCACATATCAGTCTTCACTGGAATGATCTTTGAAGACTGTGAAATAAGAGAAAAAGTAACTACAGTCCTAAATCTGTGCTTTGCCACACAGGCAGCACATAATGCAAGCCAAAAACAGTCTAAGTTCTTCTTAAATCAAAAATTACCAAAACTTAAGAAAATGGTACAAAAATGCACCATCTTCAGTAACAAGATTTTGATTAGAGATTAGAAGCAAACTTTTGCTTTTCAAAGCAAATCTTTGAAAAGCAAAAGTGAGACTGGTAAGCAAATGCCAAAAAGTGGATGTTTGCGTATTTCTTTGAAAAGCATATCTTCAGCAGGCAGATACAACACCCCCTCACCACAGGCTATTGCAGTCAGTGTCATGTGACAGGAAAAAGTCTGACCCACAACACACTAACCTCAGAGAGATTTTGGCCACAGATACCTTTGCTGTCAATCCTTTTCTTCCAATCACTGCAAATAGAAGCATTGCACAGTTTCACCATAACTTGCTCGATGCTGACAAGCTAATCCTCCAGAGCAGGCTGCCTCTCCTCTGAGCACACACCCAGATGATGCTTGCTGTCAGCAGAAGGAGCCCTGCAGAGCTTGTGCGCACTGTGGCATGAACTTTGGTATTAACAGCCATCTAGGAATTGGTAGAACGGTAGAAAAAAAACCATTTCGGTTTCAGTGGAGAAAAGGTTATGTCAGTAAGTTTATTATTACATTGTTAATGATCTATAAAAATTCTAAAGCCTTTTCTTTTATTCATTATTGTTTGCAGAAAAACAGATTTACATAATACTTACAATTTCATATAAGGAAGCTTAAAAAAAAACAACTGGGAACTGAGGAGACCTTCATAGAGGGTGAATGGCAATTGCTGCTGCTAGTACAGTCAGCTGATATATATGTTGCTTGAAAATGACTAAAATTTGTCTTCTGAATAAAACCACAAATATATTTGCAGGTCAGGATATGAAGAATTATTGCACCTAAAAAGTAGACAGTTCGGGCAATATAAGAAATGGTAGCTCATCATTACTCATTAAAAAATCCTGGTTTTGTTACAGAAGTTTCTTTCAGTTTCAGCTAATAGGGAACGTGTCACTTAAAGCAAGGAAGATTTTAAGATGCAGGAAAAAAAATGGTGGATCTTTATCAATAATTATGTTTTTAATGGGTTCAAAGTTTGAGCAGTCATAGGAAGGCATGAAAGCATCTACCTCTTACCCACTAGGGATATTTGCTGTTAAGTATGGCTCAATAATTCCTCCAGATAAAAATCTAGTAACAAAGTGACTTCAATCACAGTGAATGCCAGACCTTGTCAGATCCCCATCTTATTTCCCTGGATATCATTCATCTCTCTTATACTGATTTCTAAAAATTAGGTGTAAATGAACTATTAAAGTAAGTTCAGCCTTTTTTCTTCTTGTAGAGTGGTGGGGTTATGGCATAAAGAAAATCTTAAATTTACTGGTCTGAAGTAACTGATTTATAGAGAGAGAGGGAGAAAGACATAAATATTATTCTTAGTCTGCACGGTGAGAAAACTGTGAATAAAGCTGACAAACAACTACAGCTGTATATAAAGCTTCTCCAGCAAAATTTTTAAGGCAGATACGTACAATCTCATTTGTGTAGTTTTATCATCTATGCATACTATATATTAAGTCTTCAAATGTTGTCAAATAGCCTTTGAGTACTATAATCTGAAAAAAAAATAAGAAATAACATATTTGATTAATGAAATATTTGATTTTCATGCTTTTCCATAACTGTCTACTGTTTTAAGTTAGACACAACAAATTTCACTTGCTAATAATTGTGCTTTGTTGTATTTGAGCATACATTATATCTGTTCGGAGGAAAAGAGTTGCTAAATATAGGAGTTGTAAAGAAGGAACAATGAAAATTTGCAAAACGCGGTGAAACACCACTGTAAAATCTTACTGCGTAATGAATTGCACAAAAGCTTAGAGAACTACTTCCACAGTCAGCTGTAGTTGTTTGTCAGCTTTATTCACAGTTTTCTCACTGTGCAGACTAAGAATAATCTCCTGCCCAGTGAATGTGAATGATCTGGATTAAGGTTTTGGGGAGAGGAAGGGCAAGAGGAAATGGTGAATGACTGTCACATGCAAAAGTTTGGGCTGATGCCAAGTGCTGTGTAAGTTTAGGATTACAGTGTAGTTCCCTGCTTTTTAGTAAACCCTCTTGTCCTTTTGTATTTGTTTGTATGTGTGCTCAGCAGAGTGCTTCTTTCAGCGCTCAGACACATTCCTACTTGAAACACTGTCCTATCAGGCTAAAAGTACGCTTGGAAATAGAGAGATCATAAAATGCCTTGGGATAGAAGAGATCATGAATATCATCCCATTCAAACACCTCTGCCATGAGCGAGGTTGGCCCCACCAGATCAGGCTGCCCAGGGCCTCATCCAACCTGACCTTGGATGCCTCCAGGGATGGGTCAAACACTGCTTCTCTGGGCAGCTGTGCCAGTGCCTCACCACCCTCTGAGTTAAGGATTTCTTTCTAACGGCTACCCCAAACCTCTCCTTTCATTTAATTTTATAGCACTGTGACCACTATTGTCTATTAAAATATTTCTAAATTTCAATTGAGAACACAATGTCTGTAATCATATTAGGTAGAAAAGATATGGGAACTTGAAAAGTTTGCATATCCAGATATTACAATTGTAATCAAAAAGTTATGCATACATAATTATAGCTATTTTTTTCAAAGTATGATAACTTTTACAGGAATTACATCTCTTTTCCAGTTAGACGTGAACTGGAAAAGTCAATAGAAATATGAAATGGAAATTCAAACATTTAAAATACAAATCACTTAAAACTAATTACTAGCGTTCAGGCAATTTCAGAAAGCAGTTCCTCTCAAAGTATTAATAACTTTGGCAAACAAAGATAATAGCTTTGTTCATGCCATACTCAGGGTCCAGCCAGTTCAACTTTGTCTTCTTGTGGCCTCACAAATATTTAATGTCCAACACCTTCCCCATCTCCCCTGCCACAGATTCTGTAGAAGGTCCCCTACAGTTTTCTTCATTTTCCCTTGCTGGGTGCCATCATACTTCACCATTTGAATTATGTGGCCTGCTGCTTTGAAAGCAGCACTTCACGTCACAGTTCTTCTCTGTGTACCATTTTTTTTTCTTTTGTACAAGGCAATGCTTTGCTCTAAAAGTGTCCCACTGACTCTGAAATGAGGCTCTAAATAGAGTAGACTGTATTTTCTGTTTTCCATCAAAACAGATTTCATCAAGTAGTATTTCATTTCACTGGGCTAAATACAGATCAGTCTGAATCCACGTTCTTTCTGGTTGATGCTTTACTATTTTCATGGCACTTTTCAACAACTGTTTGCGACAGGGAAAGTAACAACTTGTAACTGTACCTCTAAATCTAAACTTAACTGCACACTCATGCTTATTATGCTCCTTGGAGATATGCATGATTACCTTTCTGTTTGTGGTACCCTCCAATAAGATTAACTCAAAAAAGTTAGAAAAAATAGTCTGGGCAAGCATGTTGGTGTTTTTGGACTTTCTTTAGCCAACATAAACAAATCTATTCCCATGTAGCCTAAGATATGGAGTACCCTTCCTGCACCATCAAAACATCATGTTCAAAGAATTGAGTATTAACACTCTCCTTGGACATATGCATAGATAACTCAGATTTTGCAGAAATTGCTGTATTACTTTAGGTTTGGAATTTTGTTCTGAATAACACTTTTTTTCAAAATGTGTACTTTATTAAAAAAAGAAAAAAGGGGTCCTAAATTCATTGGATTTTATTCACATACCAAGAGTCTACAATTGCTGAGACAAATGATGTTTTCTTTTTTTTTCTTTGTCTGTTTTTTAGCTAGATTCTCATTTTCCTATGTAAATCATCACACACAAGAATGTTTTCTGCATTTGCTGTGGGAGAATTTTCTACTCCAAAAGTGAGGAAATATACAAGCTTGTAGCTAATATTTTTTCTGATTAACATGGAGACAACCACTGGGAATTTAAAGGTTGAAGGTAAGAAGACAAATGTTCACAGAAAAGGAAGACGAAATATTCAGAAAACAATATTTTAAAAGAAGAATTGAGGGGATTGACTTTCTTTAATAAGGGTTAGAGAAGGGTTAGAAGTAGCAAATTTCCTGGAATTTCATATGCTGCCTTGATGTATTACAGTATCTCCTGACTTGAGAAGCGATTAGGTGACAGTCATTCTGGAATGGTCCACGTTTTCTTCTGGTCAGAAGGCAGGACTGGATCATAAGTCAGCAGCTCTGGCCAACTAATGTACCTTATCCTCTTCCCGGGAATACTGCCCCACAAAGTGCATGATGCTTATGACAGTAGCTATCAGCGCTAAGGTAGGAGTCCCCACTTTGGATTTTTTGCTTCCCACAGATACCACCTCCACTTTTAGGTACTTAGTATTTGCTAGTACCCCATTTTTGGCCCCAGATCATAGATTGTAAGATCTTTTATTATCCCTTTCTGCTTTACGGATATATAATGCAACACCTTCAGAATCACCTCGACCTACCTGCCCTAGCCAGGTAAACATTTCTTCTGAGATCTGAAGTTCACAATTCACGCTCAATTAGAGAGTTTTCAGTAGCTTTGATTCTTTCCAAAACTAACTCAGAAATTTTTGTCTGTGCCCTTCAGAAGGTTTTTATTATTTATTTTACCAAATTTAAATGTGTCAGAATTTTTTTCACTCCTTTTTGCTTTGAATGTATGCTACACATTCCTATGGGGCCCCTCTGTTACCAAACAAGCACGAGTACTAAGTGGAGGAAGTAAAATTTTCCAGAATGTGAGATGTGAATGCCTGCCAGAACCCCATGTCAAATATGAAAAATTAATTGGTGTTACTTAATCCACTCCCAATTCATTTATTTTCTCAATGATTTAATCCCTTCTGACTGTGCATGATTAAAGGGTCCAGATTCTTCTCTTTTAACATGTATCTGCAATAACTGAAGAATACTTCTGTTCATACCTTCTTTTCATCTTGAAATATGCTGTTTGTTTTCATAGAGTCAGAATTGTCCCCAAGTGACAAAGGAATATCCCTTCCATTGGCTTCTTTCAGGACTGGGAATAAATCAGACCACCCAGAATCAGAATCTTAAAGAAAAGGATCTCTTCACTGAAGAGATTATTTACAGGCTCCTTTCCAAGTAGGAAGTGACCTTTAAAAATAAACTTTAACAAACTATTCATGCATCACTAACTTAAACAAACACTATAGCTTTAGCTAAACCAGAAACTATATTTCCTTCCTCATGATTTTTAGTCAATTATCCATTGGAACTAACAGGAAGTGGAAGATCCTCAAAGGAAGTAAGAAACAGATGCAACACATTTGGAAAGTTATTATAATTTATGTAAACATTATCCCTTAATAAACTAAGCCTCAGCCAAATAAGTGGCATCAAGCATATTAACAACCACCATTTTAATTGAGCAAAGCTGGACATGTCGCAATATGGGCACTTATTCAAAACAGAAGATAGAATTCTATACAGTCCTGAAGTCCCTTTGCACCCAGTAAATTCACTGGTAACTAAGGAATTCCCTGAGAAGATTACGATTTGGTGTGCAGAACATGGACTCTCCAAGCACTCCAGAGTGCGAGTACTTCAAAACCCTTTCATTTACACTGGAGACTACAGTTCTTTTTCTCTTCAGTAACTACTGTATGCAATCTTTAAAAGAAAATGGCAAATTAAAAGAACTGGACAAAAATTGTTTACTTTTTCTAAAGACTTAAAATTGGTTGGAAATATGTAAAAGCAAATGTAAAATGTCAAGGTAAAAGTGTTCTGCTTCCGTACCTTTACAGATTTCTAAGGGATCCATGTAAAGTTACTGGAATGGGATTTTTATTGGCAGACTGATGTTTAACGTTAAGACTTCAGACCACCAATGGAATGCTTTTTTTAGACCTTTATATGTGCAAAAATGTTGAAATGGTGTGTCAGGAAAACAAGTAAGTTTACAATGAACACAGAAATTCAGCTCAGTCTGTCAGATGTGCCAGTTTGTCTACTAAGAGCCATGTCTACAACAGCTTGAAGAGAGACTTCTTTGCGTCTGTGCATGAAGAAAGTGGATCAGGAACATCACCAGCACCCTGAAAGCAGGTATACAGAAAAAAAAAAAAAAAAAAAAAGACCTGGAGTGCTCTATCCCAGTCTATAACCAGCCTATTTTTCATTCCATTTTCAAAGAGATTCCCGGATGCATCCTTAGTATGCCAAGTGCTGAACTCAAGTGCATCAGACTGCTTGTGCTTTGAGTGCATTTTATGTCAATTCTGATGCTACTCTTTGTGGTCTGATAATTTTCATGGTAGACAAGCCTGGTTTTGGTGAGTTTCTGAGACATACTGTGTAGTGTGCTGGTAACCAAAGCATGCAAATATGCAAATCTTACTTGTAGGAAAACCTTACTCTTCAGTAGTATTGCAAAGTCCTGTGGAATGAAAAAAATCAAGGAGTAGGCTGTTTTTTTCTTGTAGTATTACCTACTGTGGACATCTCCATATTGATCCATGGATTTCTCTGGAAAACTGCAAATTAACATATTAGATTATGATTATTTCTTTAGCACAAACAAAGATCTTGTTTTTACTACAAAACCAAATCAATCTTACGTCAGATGTAGGTCCTACACTCGTCTCTATTGTTGCACAGAAAACTTTCATGCATGTACAGAAAAGAATCTGCAGCTAGAATCGGTAGCTAAAGAATCTGGATCAGGCCCCAGGCAACCTGATGTAACTGTAGACGTCCCTGTTCATTGCAGGGGAGTTGGACTAGATGACCTTTAAATGTCCCTTCCAACTCCAAGGATTCTGTGATTCTATACTTGTAAATTAAATGGATCCAAACCTGTTTTCTAACCAATAGGTACAGAACAGTCCATGGTGGATTCATTAAATTCTCTTCCTCTGCAAAAGCAGGACTAATGGAAAAGGTCTACAAGATTGGCCCAGGAAGCTGCATGAAAAGAAATGAGTAGTGTGCCAAGAAGCATGGACAAACCTCATAGCTGAGCAAAAGGGACAATCATATTCCAGTGCCCAGGAACATTCCCAGAAACTTCAATTTACCAGAATAAAGCTTATATTTATTTTGCATCTGCATATCTGTATTTATTTTAAAACCAAATCCCATTTTGTATGTCAATTTTAAATCTCAAGTCCATCCATCAAATATTTAATTAACAACAAATACACAGGATCCGTTTCTTTTTTTTTTTTTTTTTTTTTTGAATACAGTGGTTGAGTGGTTGCTCTGAGTGCAGCACCAAACCACATTTCTGCCTTGTTTGCTATCTCCTTCTCCTGAGACTGATTTCACTGAGCTGTGTTTTTAAAGCTATTAATGATTCTACTTTCTCTGTGTGTCTCTTTACCAAAGGAAAAAGCAATCACAAAGCCTTCTTATATATAAAACTACATCCACATGTGTTTGAAAAACATATTAAGTTCTTAATAATGTAACAGAAACAGGCAGCCAGGAAAAACAAGTAGATCCTGTGGGTCTGTATAGTTCTGTCTAAGAAAATGCTGCATCGGGCATTTGAATTGAAATTTGAATACATCATTGAATACAAGAGGAGAATTTGCCTTTTTCATTCACAAATAAATTGAAGGTCTGATGCCCCAGTAAAGAGAAAGTCATAAGGAATTATTAGTCTGGGCACTAGTGGAATATTTGATTTGGTTACTGACTCATGTTGTATTTAACTGCTAACTTGTAAGAGATGTTTAATGATGATATCATGGCATGGCATATCTATGCTGTCCACTACACATTGCAGTTTCTCACTTGACTGCAAATGTACCCATTGTAGTCCAAGATATTGGTATTGATTTGCTATGGGTCAGTAGATTAAAAGCCACAAAATCATAATTTCCAGGTGCTTGGAGCACTTGTGAAATACCTGAGAGGTCCCAGTTGTGGGAATCAGATTTTCGTATCAGAAAAGCGCCACCACAATTGGCACAGTTAGGTAAATTGTCCATGAAGCTAGCAGCTGGCAACTTCACAACCTTTACTAACTTGAGTTATGGAGCAAATAGGATGCAAATAACTTAAGAGCACTAAGGGAGAGCTAGGGTAGCAATTTATTTTTTTTTTAACCATTTCTTTGAGACCTCAGTTTTTTTCATTTGAAACTATCATTAGAAATGTTTGAAACTATCCCCAAATGCAAATGTTTATCTGCGTTGTCAAATAAAATCAACAAAATTTAGACAAGATTTTTATAGATAGTTTATTTCATTTTTATGTCTGAACATATTTGCATACAGCATAAATTTCTGTTTTCTCCTCTAAATTAAAACCTCTAAAATAAAATATGAGTGCAGGTTTTTTTCTTCTGAAGCTTATTTTGCTAATTATCCTACTGTTCGGGGAATACGCATCATTTCCGTTTACACCTATCAAAGAAAGGCATAGCCAATGGTCATTTGACAAAGGTTGCAGTCATGACAGTTCAAAAAGGAAAAATATCAACAGTTTTGAGGGATGGTCCTTCCTTTGGGAAGAACTTATGCCTTAACATCTCAAAATCAGTCAGCTCTTACACCTGTACTAAACAAGTGAGCTGCTGAGTTTCCATATAGAATCCAAGCAGCCAAGATAATGAACACAATAACTGGCTTACAGGGTGATATTCACATGTCATAGTGTTACAGCTTTTGTGGGTGAAAAGAGTGTAGCTTATGAAATAGGTTGGAAATCATTGTGGGATCTTCAAAGACTTTTGATATTTTTGCCTCCCATCCTTATCACTCTGCGATGGGAGATGCTACAAACTGCATTGTTCTACAGAGTTCAATCTTCTCACTCCATGTATCTGTTACAATTACAAAATTCTTGATTAAAATGCCAGTATGATAGAAACTTACTATTTCTGATTCTAAGAACGTCTTGGCACAAAAATTATCCCGAAAACCTGCCTCTCCTCTATTTAAAATGTCTGCAGTGCAGTGCTTTTGCTTTCCTGTTGCTGTCACTAGATGATTGTGGATGTCCTTGGAAACTCTGACACAAACCAAGGAGAAATGTAGAAACAAACTAAAGACTTTCTCTTCTTCTGTAGATTAATTACAGAAGTACATAATGGCTGCTAGACTACTTCTCTTCTTATGGAAGTCCTTCACTCATTCAAGTAAATATGAACTTAAACGTGCTGACAACATATATCCTGGCAGAACTTAGGCTGGTTATGGACATAACAACATATATAGCTCACTAAAAGTGGAATGCAATTGTGAATAAAGCCTGTACAGGTTCTTGGTTGTTTGTTTGATTTTTTTTAAGCATGGGTGAAAACCTATTCCCTAACAACATATTTTCTGGTGCCTTTTTTTTTTGTTTGTTTTTGTTTTTGCACAGATGTGCCTTTTTTTTTTTTTTTTTTTTTATCCTACCAATAACATCTGTATTACTTTATTAAGAAATCTTCAAATGGATATTTTTTCATTTAAATAAACTTTTATGATTATTTTTTTTCGTACAGAATAAATGATATTTTTATTTGGCCAGTTCTAGAATAGTAGAAAATTATCTAACCAAGCTATTCAACATATTTTAGGAGGGCACAATAATGTTACCATAAGCAATTTCCCCTTACCTCACCTTTCCATTATCATTATAAAGGCACAGACTACTAACATAGATAATAGCCAGATAAAGAGATATATTATGAGAAATGGACTGTGATCAGGGAACTCTCATTTTTGAGAAGAAATTTTTGTTCGTGTCAAGCAGCAGGGAACAGAGCCGAAGGAAAAAAAGGGTTGCCAGATCACCTACCAATGCCTTACATCTGTTCCCCCGAGCAGAAATTATAACACCACAGTGAACAGTCTTCTGGGGAACATAGTTCTTCTCTTCTGGGACAGGTACCCAGAATGGAACATTAACTCTTTAACTCCCAATGTACTACATGATGTTATGATGTGGAATATCAATAACCAAAAGTCATGAAACCATAACAGAGGTAAATTCAAGTTCCATCAGTATAAACCCTTCTTTGCACCCCATAAAATTTACAATTAAATTTGTTCACATGAAAATTGATATATGATGCTATCTAAATTGTAGAACTGTAATAATTGTGAAATTTGAAATTTGAAAAATTTCCAAAGAGAGATGAGTAACTGAGCTAAATTTATGTTTTGATGAACTAAATAGATAAAATATAATGGTCAGTGCTACCAATGCTACTACACATGCTCATTGATGTAAAGTAATGCTGTAGCTGTTTCCAATCTGATTCAATGTTTACAGCACTGGTTTTATCAGACAATAGTGTATGCCAAAAATATTTAATTCAGGATGCTCTTATGTTAGTTAATTTATTTATTTCTTGTCAGAATTCTAACCTAACTTTTGTTTATTTGCTAGTACTCATGAAGGAGGGAAAACAAATGTGGAATTTACTGTTAACTAAATATTCTGAAGTAATCTGTAATCATGAGTTAGGAGTCAAGACTTAGCTCTACTTGCTACATTCATTCTAGAAATTAGATGAGAAAATCTAAAAGAAGATAACTTTTGCCCTTGGTTGTACAAGGTGATGTACTTTTCATGAAGTTTTTTAAGTGACTCACATTTTGATAAAACAAAAACTGCTTCTCTTAGAATTGTACATGATGGTAACACTGAGAATTTAGAGGAGGAAAAAAAAGGCCTTATTTGTACGAAACATATATTATTAGCTAAAATATTTCCAAACTTCCACAAGTGCAGTGGCACAGCAATCTCCCTCAGCTCCATTGGATTCTCATTTAGATGTTGTTCCTTCTTAGTTGCTGAAATAAGGTGTCTTAAATTCTGACTATGAACATATATCTAGGACAAATGGTGGTTTAACCTATTTTATCTTGCAGCTGGGGAGACTTAAGAACAAGGTAGCTGAAACAGCTCAGTTTGCAAACTAAGTGACCACTTTTGCCCAGTTATGAGCCACTGTTTGAACCACATGGTGTGAAGTTCAATCTGATGTGTTCAGTCAATTTGCAGATAAGAAAGTCACTACAAGAATACATGAAATATACACAATTTCTTCTCTTTGTAATGAGACAGACAGTATAGATCAGTCAGTATACAGTCCTGGGATGCCTCATTCTGAGCAGAAAAAGAATAACACTGGAGAGGTGAAGTTAGCAGACCACTGTAAGGAAGTATCTCAAGGGAGAAAACACTTCTGAAAAAATATCTGGTTGAAGATCAGTAAATAATTTTAAGCACTGAGGGAGGCCTGCTCTGGTAGAGCAGATGATTGGGAAGATAAGAAAGTGTTATTGCTTCCTCCAAACATAAACCTCCAAGAGTTTTCACCTGTTGCTGTCTTCTCTATGTTGTGAATGAAATAAACACATGCTCAAAGGGATCTTCCTGCAGTGGGAAATCCAGAGTACTGGATAAAGCTCAGAAAAAGGCAAGAGCAATTTTGAAGACTCAAACTGTTGCGAGAACAAAGAGGCCAGCTAATGGTTTTGCCTACATTCTTTCCTTCTCCTCCGTATTTGTGATAGGAAATGGGGTTAAAGAAGAGACTGTAAGGAAACCACTGTAATCAGTTTGTGAATCCAATGAGATAAACTTCAAATTGCAATCCTCTCTACTCTGAAGTCGGAAAAAATACCAAGTATTCAGAAAAGAGAATGTTCTGGATTTGCTCCAATTGAACTCTTGAGAAGTTTCCATAATTAATTCTGTGCTTGTACTACCAAATTTAGAGTTTGACTCCTTACCAGGCAGCAGCATGCCCAAATGAGATCCAGCTAGTTGTCATATCATTGGCCATCTAGTCACTGCTGCTAAACTTGGGATCAGCATGTTCTCTGAAGCCATATTCACAATACTCACAGGTTGCACCACAGTCCATCCTAACCACACAGGAACTGAGTCCAGATCCTTTGTCCTCCTACTTTCAGCCTTTGCAGCAGCACACAATTTTTCATGTGTATTTTTAAGCTAAAGAGACTTGGAGAGGAGCAGAGCAGACCCTGTACGAACACAGGCAAAGGATACAAGTGCAAAACAAAGAACACAGAAATTTGTACCTTAACCTGCATTTTATTGGGTTCCCTGTTGCACACACTCAGCCTTGTTGCATACAAAATACAAAATACAGTCACTAAAATCCTCTGCATGAGGATTTTATTCTTGTTTATTTATTATTCATCTGCTCTTTCCCCCTCGCAGTCTTTTATCTGCACATCTCTGATATTCCTACTATGCCTGTCTATTATGCTAGGCTCTGTCCTTTCCCATCTTTTCTTTAGACAGTAGATTATTACCATAATGAAGCCAGTTCTGTCATAGCTCATTTTGGGTGAACAAAATTCATCTTTGCTAATGCTTCCTGGAAACTCTTCCTCACTGAACTTCTGAGGAATCTTTTTCTAAGAGACAGACTTACTGGCCACAAAAAAACCATCACTCTGAAAATTAACACCTAGGTCAGTGAAAATGTATGAGGAAAACATGCGCTTGCTTTCTTAAGTGCATGAAATTCTCTTATTACCTACTAATAGCAGCAACTCTCTTACCCCTTTACCCAATGAGAGGAACTGGAGTTCAGATTCTTATGCCAGAAACCGAACTTCTTAAAATTAAGTGAACGTAGACTTCCAAAGAATTGGGAGTAGCCATTTACTGTTGCCAAAGTAAGGCATAAGAATGAAAACTGACGTAGCACATTTGTGTCATAATGAAAAATAGTCCACGTCTAAATGAGGGGTAAATTATTTTGCTTGTAAGAAAATTGTTAATAACACAGTTGTTTTTTTAGGGCCAAGTACTTCCTGATGGAATTGTGTACATCATTACTTTAAAAATACTGCCCCTATAAACTAAAAGTGATGTAAATTCCTATGAACATTCAGTCTGCAATTACAGTAATTATTACATAAAAAAAAAAAAAAAAGATCTGTCCATATTTGCGGATTATAGAGTACCAAATACTAACATTAATCTAGTTATCTTCAGTCTTCACGAATAATCCTTCTGATATCCAAAAATTAAAGATGACAATCCAAGTTTCCACTTAACACATAAAGGCTGGAGGGATGCTCCACAGTGCACCTCTTTCCCCATAATTTGTTCAGACATAGGTCTCCAGATGGGAAGTGACAGTTCTTCAGTTTTCGTTCCATGAGCGACCAGGGTGGAAACTTGAGATACTTCATTTTAAGGGAGGAGGATCCCACAACAATTAACCATCAGGTATGAAAAAGTAGCCGGTTAAATGCCTTTTACAAATACATTCACATTAATGTCTGCCTGCAGACATTCTGTTGTAAAGAAATCACCTGCATATTTTATAAAATACTAATTTTTCAGAAAGGGTAGAAATTTTATCTACTCAGATCCAAGTTACTTTCTTCTTTTCTCTTCTCTGATTTCATCCACTTTTATTTTTTCATGCTACTTTTCTTATTAAATATATATATCGAGAAGTATGAAGTGAATGTCATTGAAAATTATGCAACATCAAACTAAAATGTACTACGTGCTTTATTAGCACTCAGAAAATATATGATTACTCAAGCAGAGAGATCAAAATAGAGAGCTGCGCACTTTTCTTCTCTCTGGTTCACAGAGAACATTTCATTCAGTAGGTTTACAGAAATGCTCCTGAATTATATAATGTGATGAGAACTTGAATATATTCACCTGACCCCTACCTCTAGAGTTTACAGTATACTTTTGATAGTTTAAACTTGCCTATTGTAAGGTTAATCATTTTTCTCTCCTACAGTCATTTGTTTTCAACAGCTTTAACAATAAGAAAATAGAAGAATCTGATCTTTTTTCTTACTCTGCTTAAAGTAACATTTGTGACTTCGAAGCTTTGTCTTTATAGAGTGTTTTTTATTCCTTATGGTTTTGCTCTGAGCCCTCCTTGCATTACATTGATGCTCCTTGGCAATGTCTTTACTCTCTACTCATTCTAATCTAACAAAATACCATTAAAACTATTATGGTTTATTCTTATTATTCTATTAATTTACTCCATTCTTTTTGGCCTAAAGAAGGACATAGTATAACAGTGTGAGAAAGGTCACAATCTTGAAGAATACAAATTGAAGAGTGAAATTGGAATTGTTTAGTCTGGAGAAGAGGAGGCTCAGGGGAGACCTCATTGCACTCTACAACTTCCTGAAGGGAGGTTGTGGTGAAGAGGGATTTGGCCTCTTCTCCCAGGCAATTAACAGAACCTGGGGAAATGGCTGCATGCTGAATCAGAGGAGGTTTAGGTTGGACATGAGGAAAACTTTTTCTCTCAGAGAGTGGTCAGGCACTGGAATGGCTGCCCAGGGAGGTGGTGGAGTCACCGTCCCTGGCAGTGTTCACGAGGTGTCTGGATGACGAGCTGCGTGATGTGGTTTAGTGCTTGTGGTGGCAATGGTGATGAGGAGACAGTTGGACTGGATGATCTTATATGTCGTTTCCAACCTTGTGATTCTATGATTCTATGATTCTATGAAATCAGTACTGCCACTGTTTCCTCAGTGAGGCTGAAATACAGATATACTTGTCCTGGGCAACCTACAAAAATTAATTTTTGCCTTCATTTTCCATATGTCAGCTAAGGATAATGCACTTTGCCTCGGTGAGAATTTGGATGATTTTAATGCAAACCTTATGTAATAACTGGGATTACTTTAAGGAAAACATTTAAAGGATCTTTCTAGTGAATAAGTAATCAATAGCTAGAGGTTTCAAATATACTGGACAAACTGTTTTTGAACTCTAGTATAATAGCAACTTCATCAGAACAGCTGAATGAATTGAATTTTGGTACCACAGATGAGCAACAATAAAATGTTTTTATTAAAATAAAAGATTTAAATCTGATTTTATTTCAAGTTTTTTTTTTAATTATTGTTATGTGAAGATACACTCAGATAAAACTGAAAAAGATATCTTGAACAAAAAACAGTATTTTTTTATGTGCTGAGATTAAACTTTCAACAACTTCTTCCTGTTTTGCAGATAACGTCTGACATTCCAAATCTGAAGTTTTAAGAAAACGCAATTTTATTCCAAAAGTTGCAACCAGTCATGTTGATCCAAAAGAGGCTTAAGATTACATTAATTCCTGGAACAATAAAATCTGGGAAAGGTTTTCTTTCTATTTGTCTAACCAAGTAACTTTTTGAATGATTGCTGAAATGCTCCTGGATTACAGTAATCAATGCTGTATGATAATTATGCAATTAATGTCTTTCTATTATTTAAATCCAAGTAAGCAACATATGCCTGCTAATATACAACATTAAAATGCTAACAGATGAAAGTGGCTGTGTCACGACTCACTGGACACATGAAAATTTTACCAGTCTAAACATTTCTGCTCCACCTTTCAGATTTTCACAGAAACACTTTGGGTTGCTAAGTAAAACACTGACAGAGACTCCTTTGGATTGCTGGGACAGCCTTATATACCACCCAATGATGGCAACATCCAAAATCACATTTTAATGAGGATGGAAGAAGCAGTTTAGGGGGGTCTCCTGCTGTATGCCCACCTCCAGCCTGTCCAATATAGCAGCCCCTCCAGGCTGTAGAGAGGACTCTGCACACTATAGCAGGGTCTGTCTGCATGACATGTCACATCAGGGAGGTCACTTGTGCCCTGCAGACAACCAGATCTGGGCTCACAGGAAGACAGTTGCTGAAAAGATGCTATGTATGGTAGTGAATGAGCTCATCACCATTGGATCAAGTGTATTTGTTTTTGCCAGTATTTATATGATTCATGAATTGCTTATTTTTTTACTGTTGGAAAAAGTGTTAAATAAGCAAAAACTGTCATCTGACTGCATCTAGAACATTCCTGTTTTAGAAACTCTCCTGGATTTCCTGAGCTTGTGGAACAGAGCGTTAAATGTGTGAGGTGGCTTGAAGAATGGGAAAAATAAAAGGAGGATGATGATGCAGACTAGCACATGATACTCTTCACAGGGTGATAGTCTCTTTAGGTAGAGCTTTCATGGGAAATGAGATGTGAATAGTGCTTTACTAACCAGCAACTTCGCATGAGAAGCCACAAAGCCAAAGATTTTAATTACTTCAAAAGTTTGATTCCTAAGTTCGTTGCTTTATTATTATCATTATAAACATGTAAATCAGTAAATTTACAGGTAAATTCACCAGTTTACATGTTTATAAATAAATAGTTTAGAAATAAATTTACTAATCACTTTTCTATATCCCTTGCTGCTGAATAAACAATGGCAAGGGTCAGAGATAGCACAGGGCCTGGAGATGTAAATAAATTAGCCATAAAGCACGGGAATATCAAAGTTCTGAAAAACCCCCGAAATACACAGGGAACATCAGCCTTTCAGAAATAAGGGAGTTTAGTTAAACATGTCTGGCAGTTGGTGACTGAGGCTTTCACACATTTTACGACCAGAGATTGTATTCCTCCCTGCAACTTTCCAACAGGAGGGACAGAGAATCATTTCTCTCCAAGACAGCCTGTAGTCCTGTTCATTCTCCAGTGGCTGAAGATCCATTTTGGGGAGTATAATCATTATCCCAAAGGGCAGATTAATGGAAACCTAGGTTTGTTTGTAAAATCGGTCTTCTTCACCTCTGAAGGAAGTAGGCATACCACTATGCCACAGGGCTTGCTTTTGCTTTCTAGTATTAGAGTTAGGCATTGTTGTAGTGCAAACTCTAAAAACCAAGGGATTCCACTCTAAAAGAGCTTTTAATACTTGTTAGTACCAAACCTAAAATCTAATGAAGGTTTAGATATGGATGGGTCTTGGCATTCACTGGCTTTCTCACTATGGTAACCCTATTAGGGTTATGTGCAGTTGCTGCCCTTGTGAGAGCCAAGCTGCTGGCTCTGCTCGCTGCAGCTTGTAGACATGTTGGGGAATCTCTGCACTGTACTGCACTGCACGATATGGAAGTTACTACTGATCTTATGAAACATGTTTCTTATGTTGAAATATAAACATGCCAAAGGCCATAACTCCTAATAATAAGCTAAATAGCTGTCCAGCACCCCAGGCAAATGAAACGAGATAAATGTCCTAGACTTTCATTTTGTCAGTGCTTGTTTACACACCCTCTGTACTTTTATTGATTTATTCCCAGCTGACTTCAGAAGGACAATTTACCAAAGCAGGAACTTGCTTGATTTTTGCAGTGGTAATGTCATTGGTCAGAAGAAACTGAGAAAACTGATAGGGAGGAATAGCAACATATCACAGTCTCATTCACTTATGGATTAACTGCACTAGCATGTAATTAAATGTGAGTTTCTCTCTATCCTCAAGTCAGCATGGTTATCTCTTGGCAGCAAGGTTATGTTCAGAGTGACCTTTAAAAAATGGAGATTTTCTGTCATTGTGTCCGTGATGATAAGCAATTATTAAAGCTCTGATATAAAATATCCAAAAATACTTTAATCATAATCTCTCCCAACCCTCTCGAAAGATGCAGATGATCTGCAAAACTAGGAAGCTTTTTCATCTGCTTACCTTAATCAGGAAACTATGTGTCCAGGCAACCTGTACCAAGACAAAAAAAGAGAAACTCTGTGTCATTTCCCTAGGCTCTTTCCTGAGCCCACGTATTTATGTTTTAACTGAACTAAAAATATATGCAAAATTGTGCTGAGTTTTCTCAAGCAAAGGCTTTAAAATGTCCTAATTCATCATGAGAGAGCCTGCAAATGCTGAAATAAATATGCCCCTGCTATGTCTACCTATGTCCACAAGAGGAGTTTCAATTACATGCGTTCCCTGTATCTTTCCTTGTTGGACAATTAATATAATGCACAGACACATTCTAAAATAAATAAATGAAGAAATGGTTCTCGTTGATCAGCTAATTCTTCTTTTCTATCCATACCCTGTAATATTAAAATCCTTCCTACCTCAAAGAGGGGACATAGAGAAAGACAAGTTGGAGCAATGAGCATAAGAAAGTAAAATACAGGATAGGGCATGTTTTGGAAGAAAGCTGTGAACAGGGGCAGAAGACACAGGGATCCAGCTGGCTCTGGTCTCCGGCCTTTTTGTGAAGACTTGAAGTTTTGACAGATTGATAAAAAGTGCAAGGCAAACACAGGGAGTTCAAAGGGCAGCCAACATTTCTTTCCTTCTTTTTCTGAGGGATGACCAGTCATAAATCCCAGTAATCAAAATTGATAAATTGCTCTGAAAAGATGGCTAACGGAAAGGGAAAGAAAGAACAGTATATTTAAAGACAGTAAATAAGAAAGCAGCAAAAAGCTCTGATGAGCAGAGAAGCAGAATGTCAGAGCAGTGAGGTGAGGGCACATCAGGACTACAGCATTAGAAAATGAAATTTGCACACACCCACAAAGAGACAGTGAGACAAGATATAAAAAAAAGTAAATGGCTCAAGCATAAAGCAGATGATGATATGAGCAGCTTTCCTTCTTCTGGAAAAAGAAAGCTTTTCCTTGAAGAGAGCCATGAAGCAAGTAAAATAGAATAAATGTGCCAATACATTTTTATAAAAATTGAAAGCACATGTGTTTTGTTAAAACATAGATTTTAAACAAAGCTTAACTTATAGGAATCTTTCCATTGAAAGAGAAGCTTTGAGCCAGTTGTACATCAGGTGGTAGAAAGGGCTGGGAGCAATCTGAATTCCCCACTGAGGTCTGTGCTGGGAAGATCTCTTCCCTGCGACCCCACAAATTCTTGCAGTGCTGCTTGGCTCTGCAAGGAGCCATGGTCCTGTCACCAACACCTGGAGCAACTGTAGGAAAGGGAAAACTGCAGTATTTCTGTTTTTTGTTATAAGCACTGCAGTTCTCATATCATCCGTATTTCACCAATATGACATACCCTCAGCAATCCAGCTAGATGTGTGCCAGAGTGGAGAAAGCTGAAGTCCCAGATCACCCACTGCCTACTGACTGCTTAAGCATAGGTTAAAGGAAGTTTCGTTAGGATGGGAGGAAGGCTTGGCGCTTGTGGCAGAAGCCTCTCTGAGGCTCTAGGAAGAGACCTGGAGCGCTGTGCTTCCTCTGGTGAAACTCAGATAATCTCTTTGCCCTGGAAAATATCACATCACTTTTACCAGACAAAAACATGGCTATAGGTCCATATTCTATATAGGTCATATTCTATAATATATTCTATATTCTATATATATACATATTCTATAGGTGCAGCTGAGAACAGGTCTGGTGATTCCTTGATGTGAGATGGATGGGAACTGTGTACCCTGCACAACCATGTGCCTATAAAAAGTAATATTAATGTCAAGTTACCATTAGCTCTTTGCGCTTCTATGAGGTTCAGCAAAATGCAGTCAAATCTGCTTTCAGGAGTTAGCAGACACAGCTGCACATCTCAAGACAAGAATCTTTAATGCATTTTCCATAGAATCCGCAGAAAGCAGGGAGGAAGGTCTCTTGTAAAACTCTCGACTTGGGTGATACATTTAAAACGTGCCTACAGACAAATGCTGAGATTGCCATGAGCCCCATTGTGAGGCTGCAGGGAAGCGATTTGCACCAGGAAGTTCAGCCCTAAATGCAGTCCTTTATGAGCAAATGAAACTTTCTGAAAGTGCCAATTAAGAAATTTATTGCCTTATAAAAGCCTAGCCAATACCAAATTCAAATCTTGTGCGAACGCAGTATAACATATTCATTAAAAAGATATTGTGCCACCCTGTAGTTTATTTTGTCCCTTGCTCCACTTAAACCTTCCTCCCAAACTAATCTGAATGTGTCCTCACTCGGCCTAAGATAAAATATCCTTCAAGCTCAACATTGGACCAAATTACGTCTAGTCTTTAAGTTTCCACTGGTTTCAGACGTAAGGCATTATGTGTCTCCATTTCTCTGTTACTTCAATATTTATGGCATCCAAAGCTGGATGTCTCAAAGTTGCTTAATGTTTAATTCCACTCCCATAAAAACTGGTGCCCCTCCTTTGGCAAAATAGGCAGCCTGTCCACTGCTCCTCCCACTATTCCATTTAGATGGGGATTGCTGCACAACTGCTGAGGAAGCCAGTCATTTTAATGCTCAATGAAACTTTCAATTCAGCTCTGCACAGGGTGCTTAAAAGCCATTTATATTACTTTATAATTTAAGACAAGAGCAACATGGGTTTTCTTCCCTGCTGATGCTTATTAATGTTGCCAGTTTATCACGCCACCAATTCACTCTTCGGCTGACAACTCTGAGCTATATTTTGGCCTCTCGGAGGGAAGACAGGAGGCTCCAGCCAGCTCAGTACCCAGAGGCAGGTTAATCACTTGCTCAGGAAACTATTTTTCTTGATTCATTTCTCATCTTCCTTATCATTTAGTAATTTGTCCCACTTGCAACAACACCTTTATCGTTATCTTGTTTCCTATTCCACATTCCCAAACAGAAAACAAAGAGACCCCCTCCAGTGTGAGTTGCTGATATCACAAGTCTTGTGTGCTTAAACCACAGCTAAGTCTTTTTTTTTTTTAAGAAACATTTGAATATTCTGATTTCATAGCTTTTAATTGCTTCAGTTATCCTTCTCCTCTTTGTACAGAAAGTTGAGATGTTTACTTGTGTACCAACTGCAGAAAGTGCTGATATGTAATTATTCAAAGTACATCTTATCTGTGTGGTATTTTCTTTAGCTTATGCCTGAAAGATGGGAAAGGTTTTGTACCCCATCTGGGATCAACTGCCAGGTTGCAGCATTGTGGCTGTCACTACAACCCAAAGCAGATCCTCTCCTCCAGACAGCCTTGAGGCCCAGGCTAAATCCAGCTGGATAACCAGAACAAAACTCTGTTCCATGCAGGACTGGACAGTACAGACAATATTAAGGTGAGGTGAACATTATTAGAGAAGTCAAACATGGGATTGGCCTTAAAATGAGAAATAGGCAAATTCATGTTTTCACTTGTAGGTCTCAGAGGGCAAGTTTCTTTAAAAAAGTATATCGTTTGGTATTTGTATGTGTCACTGAGAAATAAAAGAACTGAAAGTACATGATTTTTCTGAGGAGAAGAGACAAGAAAAAGATTGATTTACAAGGAATCTGTGCAGCCTGATCTTTAAAGTAAAAGATTTGGCATTGCTGAATGAGAGCTGAGTCCATAATTATAGGAGAAGAAAGGGAAAGTGCTCTAAAAATGCATTTCCATCACACTTAAAAAATGGTATCATTTTCCTTACTGCTTATTGCAAGTCACAAAGACTGAAGTTTAAGACTTTTCCATTAGAATATTTTATTCCTACAAAGACCTTTTGAAAGAGTAACTTCTTTTGGAAAGAAACAAAAACAAAAACAAAAATGGCAGTGTCTGGACCCGCAAAGACTTTGACGCTGATGTGTGCTAGCACCATTGTGCACAACCACTCCCTGACTTCCTGCCGTTGCTCTTTACCATTAACAGAAATGGCAGAAGACATCTTGCAGTCATTAAAAACAGATTTAGACACTTTTGCTCATCTTTGTATTTTCAGAAAAGTAGAAAATATTTTATATCCATGAAATAAAGTTCAGAAGATTCCATCCCAGCAGCCAAAGTGAGATAACTGCAGTAGCTCAATACCTCTGCACATTGCTATAATTTTATATTGTTTCGTCCAGCTTCGTGCAAGGAATTCCTAAGGTCTCACTGACCTACAAGCACAGCAGTTAGTTCCCTCTCTCTCTCTCTCTTTTTTTTTTTTTTTTTTTTTTTCTGTGTGTTTTTTTGGTGCTTTCCACAAAACTGAACAGTATTCAGTATTGTTAAGCAGTTGTGGAGGTTTCATTCTTTTTCTCCTTAGCCTGCCTCTCTGGCTTCATGCAAATGGTCTTTTTCCTCACATATATGGTAGATTTAGATCACAAGTATAAAAAACTGTCCTTTTTACCGTAGTGAAATGGCATGAAATTAATACACTATTAAACAAAACAAAACCCTTACACAAACAGACACACACACATGCACACACACACACACACACAAGCAAGAATCCTATATTTCAACACAAGCAGATTTGCAGAGCAAGTTCTTGGAAATTTACACAGCTACTTTTTTCCTAGTATTTTAACATTTCTGTTCAAATTTCATCCAGGTAGGGAAAGAAAAAAAGTCAGCAGAACTTTTTGGAATATGAACTAAAATAGCAGCAGGCTCAGAAGACCAGATTACTGATTATAATAAATGGAGAAAAAAAAAAAAAATAGAACAGATTAGTCTCTTTGAATTCTTTCTTTTTGATGTTGTTTTTGTAGGTTGTTTTTGAAATATCTTTTTGTTCCTATACACATTTCTTCATACTAAATGCACAGGAGAGGCTATGCACAGCGTTCCCATCATTTTTTGTGTATCAACCACAGCTTTTTTCATTTTGCAGATCATTACAGATTTGATAGAGTGATTACACAGAGACAAATGGCCATATCCTACATCATTCTCCATATGTCAACTGGATAAAATATTTTTCATGTCTCGGCTGAGAGGTACATAGTTCAGAAGGACCTGTGAGTGATGGTAAAGCATGTGTTCTTTTGGTAGGATGTTTATCGTTAAATGTTATATTGTGTACTGTTATTTAAGTTGTAATCAGTGTTGAGTCCTTTCTAAGTTAAACACTAGCAGTAATTACTCCCATTAGTACACATTTTACAAACAAGAACAGACGAACAAACAAACAAAAGGAAACTTAGTTAAATCTTGTAATGATTACAACTAATTTGTATCTTTCAGCTGTGAATGTAGAGTGTAGTTATGTTTTTTTCATTTTTACAGAAAATTTTACATACAAAGGTGAATTAGATATATTCGGAATTGTCACTCAAATTTTCAAGAAAGGGAGAAAGGAAGACCTGGGGAACTACAGGCCAGTGAGGCTCAAATCTGTCCCTAGGAAGATTATGGAGCAGATCCTCCTAGAAGACATGTTAAGGCACACGAGGAACAAGTGGGTGATCTGACACTGTCAGCATGGCTTCATCAAGGGCAGATCGTGCCTGACCAATCTTTTGGCCTTCTATGATGGAGTGATGATATCAATGGACAAAGGAAGGGAAAATTATGTTGTTTATCTGGACTTGTGCAAGGCCTTTGACATAGTCCCACACAACATCCTTATCTCTAAACTGAAGGCTGGACTATTTGATGGATAAAGAGTGTTTAAATTGACACAGCCAGAGGGTTGCTGTGGTAATGCACTGACAAAGAAAAGCTGTGGATGCTCCATTCCTGGATGTGTTCAAAGCCAGGTTGGACAGGGCACCAGGACAGGCTGATCTAGTTGCTGGCAACCCTGTCCGCAGCAAGGAGGTTGAAACTAGATCATCCTTAAGATTGCTTCCAAACTCATCCATTCTATGATTCTCTGTTTTTTGTCAGATGAGAAAAGAGGTTTTGGGGAAAAAAAGTTCCAAACTGACCTCCAATTGTGCATCATAATAGATCTCATGGACCAAACCAACCCCAGCTGCCCAGACTGAGGCCAAGCTAGGTCCTTAATATGGCTCCTATCTGTCGCAGGGCTCTAATTTCTGAGGAAACAAGGCACTAGGAACCATGTACTCAAGCCTCACTCTAGGACAGAGGTAGGGGACAGCCAAGGTAGGTACTTGAGAGCTCACTTGGGAGCCCAGACCCAGCCACTATTGGCAGCACAATGGATTAACACATTTACTCACACCATTATATTCTTTTCTCTCCTGTCTCTGGGAGTTGAAAAGTGTCTGGGATCTTATGGATTATTTTCACTGAGTCAGGAATCATGATTTTCCTTGAGACAATCCTGCTCATCGAAGTAAATGAACATTAACTGCTATTTGCCAATAAAAACATTGAGAAGAGTCGCTGTTAAAAAAAATACATTTACTGCATACTTTCCATGAAAATGTATGTGCTGTGAAACAATGAGGTGTCTGGCAGTCTGCACCTCCATCACTGTCCTCACAAAGGCAAAATGGAAATCAAACAGAGCATTGTCTGCAGGAGATTTTATGGCTGGATTAAGGCTCTGTTTCAGGCTAACAGGAGGAATGATGGATTCAGAACTTGGAGATTGGCACAGTGATGTGTTAACAAGGGATTCATTGTCTACTTCTGCTGAGACTGAAAAGAGGTAAGGATCCCACGGCTTAGCAGTTGCTTCAGTGAAAAACTGTATTTGGAATGTTGGGTTGTTTTGAAGACTATTTGTGCCCAGTAGGAGTACAGTCCTTAGAGGTGGTGACATAAAAATTAGTTCTTGTCATGGATCTTAAGTCTGTAGAAAACTTTTTAAGGCATAAAAAAATGTCTCAGGATCCAAATTTACAAACCGGGTAACTAAGACTAGCCTTTGGATGGAAGAAGACAATGATGGATGTGGAAGCAGCTGGGTAGAAGATATGAATCATAGACAGAGCAAAAATATGCTTTTTGTGAGTAAAGTGTGAGTCAGTAAAGAAAGTTTTCTTAAGTTGATAGTAACGTGGAAGACAGATCTCAACATAAATTTTTACTTTTCTTTTTATAAATAAAGCTGACATCAATATACCTTTGAATAGCATATACTAGGAAACCAACTTCAACAACACATGATGACTCGAAGCTTGGACAAGCTCTCATAGCCTGTGGACCCAAATAGGTCCACACCTAGGAAGAGGAAAAAGTAGGGGCACCATATCAGATAAAAGACTGGTCTAGTGGTTGGCGACCCTGCCCACAACAGGGGATTTGAAACAAGACGATCTTTGAGGTTCTTTTCAACCCAGGCCATTCTATGACATGATTCTGTGATTAACAGAAGGAAGAATACAAATTCAGGATACATAAAGTAACTGAACATTTGGTTTTGTAATTTCAGTCTTAGAATTTTATTTTTCTGTTGTGGCTTTAATCTTCTTATCTATATACATAACTAGAGACTTTACAGAAAAGAAACAATTTAAAATACCCATTCAACACAAGAATAATCTTAATTGTTTTCTTTCAATAGCATCATAATAATTTTAGATAAATCGGTGTCTTTTTTTTTTTAAACAAGAGAAGTTACCATCTTTGAGAAAAAAAATGAATAGCCTATTTTGAGTTGTTTATAGCATTCAAAGTCTTAAAAAGATTCATTATTCTGTATTAGTGACTGCCGTGTGTCTATGGCATGAAAATTTTGGTGAATTCAGCAGTTTAAAATACAGCAGTATGTCTGAATATTAATTAAATATTCAAATTAACAAATAAGAAAATATATATGTTTTCTTCATAATAAATACCTAATTTACTGCAAGATGTTATAACTGTGAACACTGGTACATCAGTACTTTTTTTTTAATTTTTAATGAAAGGTTTTGCAAAGAGTAAACTGCTGTTTATTTATTTAAATCAGGAGAAAAGGCCTTCTATATACAGCATGCCAAAGAGATATGAAGACCAGAATGATATCAAGAGAATATTTTCCCTGGCTTAAATAAGGAAGTGTAGTATTTTGAAGGTGTTTATTATGGAAATTATAACCAACAGTGATATAAGCAGTGTCCTAAGATGTGTGTTCAAACTTTTTTTTTATTTCAGAAGAACTACTTGCAAACTACTTTTTATCTCTTTATTTGTATTTGGTTACAGTTCAGAAGGCTAGGAAACATTACAGCCCTCTATAGGGAACAATTTGCCACTAACAAAATCTGGAAAAA
Source organism: Lagopus leucura (assembly GCF_019238085.1). Taxonomy (NCBI): domain Eukaryota; kingdom Metazoa; phylum Chordata; class Aves; order Galliformes; family Phasianidae; genus Lagopus; species Lagopus leucura. Next base: position 25,609,985 of record NW_024962252.1, read on the forward strand.
GGCAATGAAAATGATTTCATTTACAATAATTCACTTTCAAATGGAAAGGGACTTCCATCAAAACCCCTCCTTTCCCAGTTTTGAGGACTAACAGTACCAAACAAAAACCTTCCTGTGAGACTGAAGGAGAGAAATTTACTCAAACAGCTTCACAGAATCAAATTTGTTTTTCTCATTCTCAACTGAGGGAAACCTGGGCACAGGTCAGAATTTCAGGTACAGCATCATCTTCTTTAAAAAATAAAAATAAAATAAAATAAAATAAAATAAAATAAAATAAAATAAAATAAAATAAAATAAAATAAAA
>NW_024962252.1:25610301-25710557 GCF_019238085.1 Lagopus leucura
AATAAAATAAAATAAAATAAAATAAAATAAAATAAAATAAAATAAAAAAGGGCTGTGAAGATTGAAAATTCTCATTTATTATTATTTCAATTGCTTTTAGTGTATGTGGTATTGGTAGGACTCATTGCTGTAACAATTTCAAGTATGCAGTGCCCAGTGTGGAGCATACTACAATGAAGCTCATACAAAGAACACTTATGTGTGCTGACCTCCAGCTGGAAAGCTGGAAAAATTACTTTCATGCAAATATTTTCACTTGTTTGTCTTTGATCTTATAATTTTCCTAAATGTAAATGCTGCTCATGCGTTTTCTTTTTACTCCTTTACTAATGATATCTGTCAGTTTCGAGCCTTTGTGACCAGACTGCTACCTCTGCAAAGACAGGTTCGATTACAGAAGAAAATGCACTACATTTTCTGAAATTTCCTATCCCCGTGAAGGATAAGACATCTATTCCAAAAGATCTATTCTCCTATCATCAGTTTGCAGGACAGAAGAAGTCAAAAACATCAGCAGAGAGTGGTTGGAATGCCAGTTATGGTAAATGCTATCTTCATGTCATTACTGGGATTAATAGGGGTCACCAAAAAGAAAAAGACAGCCAGTATCAGAAATGAGCTCCTGGGATTCTCTGATGTTTCTGAAGGCAAAGAACCAGGACTACGTATACAGACAGAAATGGAGTAAGGCTTTTGCAGTAGTAAGTTGCAACTAACTACATAGAGCTTTCAGAAAAATCAAAACAGTGACAATATTGGGATTTCTTGCTTCACAGGGGACCTGAAGCCAACATCCTGGGCAATGGCTAGAGATGCAAACTGAGCTAGCAGTACTCCCCACAGCAGCTCTTGCCTTCACACCCATCAGATACTTCTGCTGAGAAGTAAAAGGCCATTAAATGTTCAGCCTTCATCAAACATACCAGTGTTGTTGAAAAAGTACAATTTGGCGATGTTATAGCTGTTGTTGTATCAGTATATTTCATTGTTCTATACAGGTGTATTTTATGGGGGTGCTCCATCCCTGGAGGCATTCAAGGCCAGGCTGGATGTGGCTCTGGGCAGCCTGGTCTACTAGTGGGTGACCCTGCCCACAGCGGGGGGGTTGAAACTAGATGATCATTGTGGTCCTTTTCAACTCAGGCCACACTCTGATTCTCTGATTTATACTGGTGCAGATGCAGCCATACCAGCATTATACTAGTATAATCTCTGTGTTAAATAACTATATTCCTCCAGCTAACATCATTGCCAATCCAAAATTTATTCACTGAAAGTGTTATAAACATATTTGAGAAGGCTCTAGTTGATGACATAGCAGAGAGTTACTTGTGTAATGGCCATGGAATCAGCTGTGAAGTGAGAATTTCAAATGAAAAATAAACAGAATAAAAAGATATTCATTCTGAAACATGATCATGTTTTTATGCAGACATCTCTTATAAATAAAATTCAGAAATCGTGTAGAGAAAGCCAAGACCTTTCTAATACTGCATCTGCAAAATTGTTTCGAAACAGAAAGTTTTCCAGAGATATCCCTGAGGTGTCAACAGCTCTTTATAGTATATTTGTTTTAGCAAAAAAAAAAAAAGTTGTTAAAATTGGAGAGAAGTTAAACTGACATCACAACAGGATCTTTTACTGGGACAAGGGAAGAGAAACTCCTCAGCTGCCAGTTTGGATGAGGAGATGAATTTTGCCTGTATGTGGAACCAGTGTTCCAGTGCCTTTAATCCTGGGAAGCTGATAGTGCTTTAACTCCTGCTCATCTACCAGCTAGTTCATCATTGCCCTGACTCTTTCCCTACTGAAATCTTCAAGTTTTTAACTGAGCGTTTCATGCCAGCTTTTCTCTCCCCTCAAAACTTCAGCACAGTAGTATCTTAATACAATCACTATTCTGCCTGGGTAGAGATTTGTTGTCATCATCTTTGAAATAGAAACGTTCTACTGGACCTTAAACTGGCTATACAAAGAAATAAATTCTTACTAAGGTAAATAACTACTTAAGCTAAAATTAAAACTTTTTTTGAGCAATGGACAGGCTTTGTTCTGCATGGTGCCTAGTACAGGGAGAGCGCATTCCCATATGAATATTATTATCACTTCAGCATGCACTCATAATAAACATTAATTAGATATTATAATTGTCCCTTATGCCTATACTATTCTGACTCATTCTCTTCTGGAATATTTAATGAATGTAATAGCATGATATTTTCACTCAGAAAAGAAAAGTCTTGAGAACCTAGTACTGCATGATTATACTTAATTTTTGACACGGTAGACACTGAAAGCTACAGAAAGCACCACATTCTCACTGAATCATCCTGCTCTTCATAGATGTGATTCATTGATCATAATTACTAGCTAGCTACCAGCTGTTCCCTTATCGTTCTTGTTGGTGTGTCACATAAAAGACATGGAAATGTCCCTGAGCAAAGTTTCTTTCAGGAAGGCTGAAAGTGTTAAATTCCATCATATTTTAACAGAGGCAAAACTATTTGTTCCAAATTAGTTTTCAACTGTTCAGAAGAGTCTCAAACCAAGAGAGACCTTGTGGAGAACACATCTTCAAGTTTTATAATCTTCTTTTAGCAAAGCTCAATTATTCAGCTGCCAAAGTACATACGCAATAAACTCAATACAAGAAGCTTAGTCACGGGATGGCTTAGAGAAAAATAAATCACAGACAGTAATGGAGGGAGCAGAAAAAGGCCCACATGTATTGATCATTTGCTGCCTTAGAGTGTTATCAGTATTGAGTAATCAATTTAAGACTAGTGAATGCAACCATATTAAGGGATTACCAACAACAGAAGTTGGCTTCTGCAAATCTTAAAATGAAAGAAAATAAAACCGCAAGGACCCATTCAAGCTACAACTGTTTCTATTTTCATGCTTTTATGCTACCTAATAGGCCTGGCAAAAATAAATAAATCAACAAATAATCATTGGACCAAAACAAAGCACCCAGTAGATACCTTCTCTTTGGGGTTGATTTGAATACTGTGGATAAAATTCTACCCATTCATGTAGATTAAAGATCAGGGTTTGCTCTGAATCATGGACAGACAAACTAGGATTTAACATTGCATGTTTGTATTTTTGTACTGGAGTGCAGATATGCAATAGACCAGCCCTTATCAGCTCTTCACAGCCCAGTAATCAGCAGGAGGGAGCTGATGATGATCCTACGGTGCCCACTTGCCCAAAGGGAAGGGCACAGAGCATCACGGATGACTTTGCAGATTTAGAGAAGTAGGATATTGGGGAATCTCTCTCAAAAACTACTATAAATAAGGTGGCAGGAGGGAACAGTTAAGTATTCTCAGTATTTGAGCAATAAACAAAGGCCTACATGTCACACTCATAAAAACCTGCACCAGGGGAGGTGACCCACTGTCATCACTGTTGAAATGTACCACCTATCTCCTCACTGTGCCCATCCACTGTTTGGGCTCCATATGCTTTCAGCAAGCATCAGTGCATTGTTCTTACGTATTATGCCACATACACACAGAGAGAAAAACCACCAGCAGCAGAATACAGCATAACTCATTCCAACCACTTTGGTAAAGACAGCAGTCAGCCAGTGCCATATAAGTGCTATTCATAAGGCAGATGCTGTAACCTCCGTATGCAAGACTTTGGCAATCAATCTCAGTGGTGCAGTAATAGACTGACTCCAGTGGCTTTATGCAGACCATGATTCTTGATCTTTCGTGAATCTGTTTGAATGCCTTGCAGCAACCCCATCTCCAAAACTCTCTGCTGCTGCTACATTTCTGCTCCTAGACTTGACGTGGGTCTCTCAGGATCCATGTGACACAGAGGACTTTACATTGCTTTTTGCACTGTGATGTATACTCCCTTTTGTGTTTTGATAACTCTCCAGTGAGAAAGCAATTGGAGCTTAGATAGAAAATTTTGATGTTTCTCATAGTTCTCATTCAAGTGAACCGGTACAGCAAACCAGAAGAAAAATCTTTACCTAATCTTTGTGTTTGCAACCTGGGCAGAAATCTCTGCAATGCTTTGCATAATAATGCTATCAAGGTTCACTCTGCTGCAGTATACAAGGATAAAGTTATGGTATAAATCACTAACAAATAAGAACAATGGCTATAAAAGCCTACCCTAACTGCACGCCTTGTGGATGAGAAGAAGCAATGCCAGTAGAGATATGGATGGGACTCTCTAAGTCCCTGCTGACCAGGAGTGAATGCTGCAAGGAAACTGAGGCACAGCAAATCTCATAGTGTTGCTCCCTTGAAAAACAATAACATGCACAGGAAAGATACAACACCTCAGAAAGGAGTTTTGAGATCACAGTAGTCTGTCACACACATGATCTTAACGTTGCCCAGCTATGTGACAGTACAACTTCTAATGGTATGAAGGCTAAGTGACCTTATTAAAACTGGTCCTATTCTTATTGCTAGAGTCCTACATGTGCTTAAGGAGAATCATATACATAACTGAAATTTAGATTTAGATTTATTTGCAGGGAAATTGAAGGTCTCATGTATAACATGAATTTCTATTGGGATTTCAATTCATTTACAAAAATTATGTGTCCATTTGTCATGAATGCACATGAGAAAACATGGAGGATCTCAAGACTTACTGAGCACCTTCTCCTTATTATAATAATCATGCCTGGCAGTGAGCAGATCTTGTGACCAGACAGCAGAATGCCACTGAGTGCATGGTGAATGTTATCCTGACACACCAGATGCATTTCAGAACACGGACTTTGATGGAGAAGGAGATGGGCTGCTCCTCTCTTAAATGCCTCTGCAAAGCACTGCATGTAACAATTCTACCTTTACCATGTAGCCAGATAGAAGCATCTATGTTAGTTAAGTAGATGGAAAAATAAATAAATAAATAAATAAATAAATAAAAAGGGTTAATGGTGATATGAAAGTATTTAATAACTAGCAGATCTGAGATATACACAAAGAATCCAGATCACAAAGATCCAGAATTACCATTATTTGTGACACAACTGAAGAAAACTTATTTTATCATTGTTTTAAGGAGAAACGCATGTTACCCTTGCGTCTAGAGGGCTTTCCTCACATTACAAAGAAGTTAATGACTTAGTCAATTAAAGAACAACTGACCTGAGAGGAAATATTTAATTAGTGTAATGGGGTCTGAGTTTTCTGAAGAGTTTCACAAACTCTGATCCGATCAGAAGATTCAAAATTCCTTCTGATGTCAGCACAAGCACTTGAGACAATTAAGAAGATATTTATTTCACAAAAGGTGTATAATCTAATTAATCTAATCTATTCATCTTATCATCTTATCATGTCTTATCATATCTTATAATCTTATCATAATCTAATGATATAAACAGAATCAGTGACATCCCAGGCTTCTGTACGCTGCATTATGTGCCCTAAAGGTGTGGTTTACACAGACACATCTATTCCTGCACTGTTATCTTATCTGTGCTGGAGCCTGGATATGATGTGATTACTGATGCCGTACAGTTACTTCTGGAAGGTGTGGATGAAATGTGGTTCATGTTTCCTGGCATCCTACAGAATAATGTCTTCCTAGGAAATAGTATGTGGTACACTGTGTGAAAAATACATCTCCCTGAGTCATAAAATCAGGAGACCCCATTGGAAGAATTTCTCTTTACTGTAGATAAAGTGCTCATTTATCCCAAGAGACACTTAAAGGTGGTCTGGAAACATAAAAGGCCACTGAACCCAGAGGATGAGGTCAATACATTTGTAGTAGACTTGGCAGAAATTTTTGTCAGTGTTACTTTATCTATAAACCTGTGTTTGTCCATTTTGGCTTATTTGTTACCAAATAATTTAGTTTTATAGGCGAATTTGCATGTTCTGATACTACAGTAGCACCTGTTGATGTATAAGGGGCCATTCATTTTCCATCAAGAAAGACTAGAACATAACAACTACTGAGAGCTATAATAACCTGTTAATAGCTTCAACTTGTTGCTAAGAGTCTCCTGCTTACAGTTACCGTCACCTGTAGAAGAAACTTGAAAGCTGCAAAGCCAAGGGAGAGAGCACAAATGGTGGATTCATTCCACAGAATGGTCACAGAAGGGTGGATTAATTCTATTGCTAAATTCTTAGCAGATGCCTATGAAATTTGCACGGACTCTTTTCTTAAGAATTTTGCAACTGTCCATCTGTTAAAGGCACTTCCCCTCATTAAGACTATTTACATGCAAAGTTTTAAACTGCAGCTGCTTTTGCCATGACACCATCAAAATATTTTGAATGATTTTTTTTTTTTTTAAATGGTGGAAAATGTATTTTCCATTTACACTTGGCACTGTATTACTGAGAATTTCTTCTGGTAAAAAATCAAGTTGAATTTGCTGTAGTGGCACTAGCATAGCTAACAAAGTTTGGCCTAGCACTATACCCCTAATCATCTTAGTATGTTCCAGAATCCTTTTATGAACTGAATAAAGGCCTCTCCTTTTGTCTGAGTAGAAGGGAAAAGAACCTTGAGTATACATCTGTTTTGCCATTCATTTGCTACTTATTGAATTTTTTTTTCCTCTCTTTAGATGCAAAGTTTCTAAGACCTGGGACATGTATTTCCCATTTAACAGAAGACTCAGTTCCCTTTACACTAAAGGCAACTATATTTGTGTACTCACCACAATAGATGTTTCAGGGAAAAGTTTGTAACTCATTATCTGTCATTCTATAAGGTTGAATACTGTCTGTATTTTATCTGTGGCTAGCTTAACAAACTGACTTGCTGTACATATTGATAAAAGGAAGAGTGTGTTCTGATGACAGAATAAATTAGAAAAAAAATGAATTATTGCTAATAGCTTTTATAGTAAGACATAAAATGAGAGAGTGAGTGTCATCTCACAATAATATTTACAAAAGAGTTCAATTGTTAGGATCAACTCCTCGATTCACAGCATTTGGAAAAGGCGGCATAGCAAGAAGTACATTTAATGTCTTCTTCACAGGAAAAAAGCTCCAAACTTTCCAGTCCAGATAACCAACAGTGTTAAAAGGATCCAGGGAGAAAATGTTGCTGCTGGTATGAAGTTCCCTGAAGCTCAAAGCAAAGGAAAGATGTGACAGTTCAGAAAATTATGGAAAAACCATGGACACAAGAGACAACCTTTGTCACATCATGTTCTTCTTCCAGGACCACTGAGACAATCAGAGTGTAACAGACCCCATAATATTTTTCTTGTATTGAAGGGGGGGGGGGAACAATGTTTGCGCAGTAACTCAAATACATCTAGTAATTCAATATTAATAAACAAATAAAGAATAATAATTAAAGAAATTTATGTTGATTTCACTGAACGTTTGCAACTTCATCCTTACCCATTATCCCTGAGCATGCAATTTTCGAAGTTATGTTGCATTGTACATCTTAAACTTGTCTCACTCCAACTGTGTAACTTAATACAAATACAAATACATTACAACTTCTTCAGAGTTAACAAGGTAAAAGACATCAATGTCCATTGAGTTTTGTCACAATCCACAATATACATGCAAAAATCCTTTCAGATAGCATTGCTGGTAGATGCCCATACTCTCTATTTTTCTAGTTTAGGTAGTTTTCATTGTTAGAATAGAAAAGAAAAATAAGCCATAGAAGCAGTCCTTAGGGACAAAGGAGTGGAACAAAGGTGGCTACTCTTTAAGGGTGCCCTTCTGAGAGAGCATGAGCTTTCCATCCCTCAGAATAAGAAAACAGGCCAAGGAGGCAGGAAACTGGCATGGCTTGACAAGGACCTGTTGGTCCCTTCCAATCCAAGCCATTCTATGATTCATTATTAAAACCAGAGTTTTAGAAGAAATCTGGCATCAGTTGTGACAAGACTCACATAGTAAATTTGAAATGAAGGCAGTTTACCAATAAAGGATTCCAAAGCATAGCTGTTTTGCTTTTTTAAATGGACAAAAAGAAATACTGTATTTTGCTATGTGAAACACGTATTTTGAAACCTGGAAAAATGAGTGTTAAAGTGTAGAATGGGGGAAGAGTCCTAGAATAACGTGCCACAATGACTGGAACATTTCATTTACAAATTATTTTTAAGCACAACACAGAGGGATCAGTATAAGAAGATACATGTTCAAAACATGACTTTTCAGCTTTGAAGATGTAGTCAAGCTGGGTGATGGCTGTTTTGTTGCAGAAGGAGCTGTCATGAGGGTCATGTTTTGACCATCTGACAAAGGGGATAGCTATTAGTGCTTTCAAGTGGAAATGGCTCCCCTTACAAAACAAACCAATCAACAAACAAAAATCCTTCTTAGAACAGCTCCTTCCACCAGCCTATCTGACCCCACACAGAACATCAGCTGGTTCATTTTAGTGGAATTTGTTTACTTATTCAGTCCTATTTCAGCGTTTCTTTCTCTGATCTTTGATAACAACGCTACAATATGTTCTTTGCCAAAAGGTGGGTCCTCACCAGGCTTCATATTAGGGTTCAGCAGAGAAACACCAAAGAAGCACAAGCAGGAACAATCTGCCCAGAAACTAGCACAAATGCAAATAGCTCTAACTACACTAATTTTGCCACTTACCTGCCCAGAAGAAGAAATAGATTGCAAAAAAAAATCCAGATACATTCTCTTCTGTTAATTTTGCACTAATTTTGGACACATGCTTTGGATCAAATGAACACATGCTTCTCTTATTTAAAAATATAGAAGTACAAATAAACCATGTAATTGAAACAGTAAAATTATACCAATTTCCTTTTCTTTCCAGAGCAGTTGTATACATAACTCACCAGCAGATTCAGTTTCAGTCAAGAATATCAATGCCTGGCATTGAAATGCCAGCACAAAATGAAGCAATTTCAATTTCAAGTCAAATATAGGAAAAGTGATGTTAGTTGAGAGTTGAAAACTTTTGAGCTTAAAGACAAATGAGTTCAATTGTCAAGATAACAGACAACCAGAAAGCTCTGTTCTGTTAAAAGTTTATTATTTATGTTAAAAGCATCAGGAAATGTCTGCCTTTAACAAAATCGTGTTTATCTCCAGTGCAAAAATTTTCCTGAAAATTCAGGGAGATCAGAATGTGAGAGCTTTGACTTTCCTGAGGAAAGAAAAGAAATGGGTGTGGAAGAAAGGAAGAGAGGATCCAGTTCAGTCTGGATTTGGATATGGTTTTTAAATATCTTCCTCTATAAAGGTCTTGATGACTTGGCCACTCACTATAGGTAAGCTATGAAGAGCTGATCCCACTAAAGTTAATAAGGCATGTATTTTATGTAATTTTTCCAATGTGAGCGAGAAAATTCAGATTTTGTCACTGATAAAACTGCAGAATTGAACCCCTTGAAATATTCTGACAGGAAATTTCAAATAATCCCTGAAAAGACATCTTTCTCCAGGCACATCATAGTCATAGAGACAAGATTTTATTGACTTTTACTCTCTACCATTTAGGTTACAAAAAAAAAAAAAAAAAAAAAAAAAAAAAAGAATAAATAGTGGCAGTAGACACTAAAAGTACTGAAAAATGAATAAATTTTGATTGTGGCATGGCATTAGATTTGAAAAAAGAGATTTCCTTAGTTTCTATGTCTTTGACAATATGAATAATTCCAAGTCAGTTCACCATTTCAAATCTCAGGTTTCCTTTTAGAAGACCTAGATAACCACTAATCTGTTCCAAATGATTATTATCTGATCTACTCTATCATAAGCAGTATCTAGATCAGTCCTAACAATTTATCAGTTGATATGAACCCCTTAAACTTTCTATACAGACTATTTGTGAGAATTTGGGTCAAAAAATATCCACCATTGGTTGAGCACTTTTAGCTGCTTGACAAAAATTCAAAGGTTATCACATGTTAAGTTCTACAAGGCCCCATCCAACCTGGGCTTGAGCACCTCCAGGGATGGGGCATCTGCAGCTTCTCCACACAGCCTGTGCCAGTGCCTCACCACTCTCTAAGCAAAGAACTTTCTCCCAACATCTAAATCTCTCGTTTTATTCAAGGCTATTTTCCCTGGTATTTTTCCCTTCCTTACACACTGCAATCCCCTGCTGTGCTGCAGTGGAGCTGATCACTTTGTAAAATTGATAATATATTGATTATCTTCTCAAATAAAAAATTCATAAAGAGACAGCATTTCCACAAACCGGTGCATATGTAACTGGAAAATCCTACCCTTGGTGTGTCTATTGTGTTACTTTAGCATAATAATTAAAAATGAGATATTGAAAGCAAAATTGTTTCAGACAGAGAGAAAGATGGAACAATTAGACTTTCTGGGTTTCTGCAGCCCTGAAAAGACAACAAAGTAAGAGTTTTCCTAACCTTTCACCAGAGAAGTCCAGTGAGATTGAAAATAAAACAATGCTGTAGAAATAGCATTTCTCAGGAATCTTTATTATTTTAATCTTCAGGAAGTAGGTGCATGTGTTTTTTTCCAAAAAACTGTTAACTATAACATTTTTTTTTCCTGCTTTACAAGTAGTCATACAAGTAAGTGAAAGAAACACCTCTTAAAAATAAAATTGAAAGTTGAGCCTATCTAAATGCTATGTTAAACTTCAAAGTATGAAGAAAATGAAGCTAGAAGACTTAAGCAGACATCCATGGATGCATAAAAACCTGACCTCTCTGTGGAAGGCATGTGAGATCCCCATCCAGCACCTCAGATTCAGCACAGCACTAAATAATCCACAACAGCCAGACAAGAGAGGAACGGATATTTCCAGGGTCTGCAACTTTAGTAAGTAGTTTTGCAGGAGGCGCATAATGTTTTTTAGTTATGCATTGTTACAGTTTAATAGTGAGTCTACTAAACCTGAAGGTGATCAACTCAGTGAAGAAGCCAGAATAATGGTTTACTTCAGGAAAGGGCCTAGGTGCATACCTTATAGTTTTCGGTGTTTTCATTTCTACCCCTTACATTACTTAGAACACCTCCATGAAAACAAAGTGATTGGCTTTTAGAGATGATTTAATCAATCAAACAATATTTTACCAGATATAATTGAACTGCCTCATACGTCTGATGTGATATACAAACAACTACTCATTATCCTTTGTCACTGCACTTAACATCAAGGAAATGAATTATGTATGACAACAAACAGATTCTAGAGTTCATTTAAAAGGATGAAGTTAGAGGTTGAAAAATCAATCCAATTGTGGTTTTAGCATAAAGAGTTAGCAAAAGTTCTTACTGAAATAGAATATTGCCCTCTGTGAAGGCTCACACAATATCTACCAGCGCTTTGGTTATCCTATTTCTCTTTTCTTTGTACTTTTTGTTGTTTTGCTCTGGAAAGGAGATATGGATATCCTTTGACACAGTAATGCCATTTTCAGCTCCATATTCCTATATAATAATGTAATAATATATTCCATATTCTGTAACAGGACCCTAAAGAAGCAACCCTCTGAGCTGGCTCAGAAAATCAGATTATGACTCAACAATATCTCCAGTTGCACACAATACAAAAAATAACTCAGCTAGCACAGAAGGGTGTTGTCCCCAAGGAAAAATATAAAACATCTGAAATGAACTTACTGAATAGTCTTCATGGGCAAGAAGAAAAATATCTGTACAGCTACTTGAGGCAGGGTCTAAAACCTGCTTTTTCATTGCATAAAACTTGTCTCCATAAGATACCGACAACACTTGAGCTCCACTGATTTTAAAGGGACTCAGATGTTTCAAGGGGCGTTAACTCCTGTTTAGGAAATCATCTGCTGCAGAGGTGTTGCATGTTCAGAAGCCATCAGGGTATAACTATTAATTCTTACTGATATATCCAGGTGCACGCTGCCCTTCATGTCAGTGGCTAATGCATGATGTCATTAAAGGTCAAAGTGACTAATAAGATCTGCACATTCAGAAGTCATTCCACATATGAGCAACTCCTCCAAATCTGTATTGTTTTCATGCTAATCAGGGTGACTAATTGCTGTATTTCAAAGCTCTGCCAAGGTGCACCAGTGTGCTTAGATCTGAATGAACAGGAACAGGGAACTAAAAAAGAAATGTGGAAACTTTTAACTCCTAGTCTAGAATTAAAATGTGGCCCAGAAAAGGTCTGTTATTGAATGGGACAGATATTTGGTTACTATAGTGAAACAAGATGTGGTTCTTATTTTGGTTCTTAGGAAGTCCAACCTCACATGCCAGCATTCACCAGTTTAGCTAGGAACTAATTGTGGTGTCTTCTCAGAAGGAGCCAAAATCCAAACAGGCATGACAAGAGGGTGGAAACGGTGCACTCCTCTGGCACAGAGAAGCACACAGGCTGCTGCATGCTCTGGCTTGAGAGATTTTTCAAAGACATAAATCTTGTGCATTTCGTTTGAAGTATAAATCAATTGCTATTTATGGAGTCTAAGGAATAACTGAATTTATATAAACTGTTGTATGTATACATGGCTAGGTCCCAAACTTCCCTCAAAAATTTTCTAAATGCCCTTCGGTTATGATGACATGGTACACTATTTCTTGGCCCAGTGAGCTGACATTTATAACAGCACTGTCATTTTTTCTCTTCAGAGAAAGAAATAATACTGGTAAGACCTTTCTTATCCAGTTTTATTTTTCTTGATTTTAAGAAAAATCTGTTTTCTTGGACTAAAAATAAACAAACATCCTTCAAGCTCTTCTTCCATATGAAAACACTATCCCAGCTGGTTCTGTTATATCCCACAGAGTCCTTGGATGTTTCTCCTGAAGCCATGCTCAGTGGTTTACCCATAACCTTGCTGTCATTTATCAGTTCTGCTTCAGGCAGGCACTGCAGCACAAGAACAGAGCAATCTGTATGCCTAAACCCACAACCATGCTGCTTCCAGCTGCCTTGCAAGACTTCCCTAGCTCTCCCCATTCTTACCCAGACTCACAGCTGCAGAGAGCTCTTCAAGCTTCCAAATCACACTGGAAAACTACGGCTTCACTGCCACTCTTTTCCATAGCCTGGGTGGTAGTTGGGTTGAGAGGCATGCAAGCAGGATAGCCTCAGTCCTGAAAAATGTTGCTTCAATCAAGTACATGTTGTTTCTTTAAACTTCTCTTCACTCCCAAGCAAGCTGAGAAGCAGCTTGCATTTTCTACCATTGCACTAGGGGCCATGCCATTGCTCCATCTTCCCAAACAAGGGGAAAATGGCTAGTGAGTCCAGTTCTTCCAAAGAGTTTCATACTGTCCATCACTGAAGACTTTCTACAATTGCCACTATGGTCTAGCCTGGTGATGCTATTTCAAGGTAATATAGAAAATTACTCTAAAATCATCACTTCTACATGCACAAACTTCAATTTCATATACTAGAAGAGAGTACTTGCCCAAAGAAGCTGACATTTCTTGGGAATCAACTATCATCTATCTATCTAGAAAAGAAGCAGCTCGGGGAGACCTTATGACTTTCTACAACTCCCCGAAAGGATGTTGTGGTGAGGCGGGGATTGGCCTCTCCTCCCAGGTAACAGAAACAGGCAAAGGTAACATCCATAAGTTGCTCCAGGGAAGGTTCAGTTTGGATATTATGAAAAATTCCTTCTCAGAAACAGCAACGAGACATTGGAACAGCCCAGGGAAGTGGTGGCATCACTGGTCACTGTCCCTGAAGGTGTTCAAGAAACATGTAGATGCAGCACTGAGAGACATGGTTTAGTTGGCATGGTGGTAATGGGCTAATAGTTGGACAAAATGATCTTAGAGCTCTTTTCCAACCCCTGGTGATACTATGATTCTAATTGAATACATGTTTACAGTAAATCTTACCTGATGTAAAACAATATAAAATTTTATAATTTCTCCTAGCTCTGATAGTATTGTGGGCTTCTTTTCTGCACAGAATGTGACTTTACTCTCCTAAGCAGTTAAAATAAAATATCACAGTTAATCTTACAGTAACATTTATTTAATAATTGTCGCATCTTTGGAAGAAGGAAAGAATGGAAATGAGCAGGTCTTCATTTGGGATATCATAAACTGCAGTCAGAAGAAAACTGACCATTTTTTGGAAGAAAACTAATGCATCATGTATAAATGTTTTCCATATATAAGCAGTTTGATTAATAGCACTGCTAGTACATTTGTAGATTTTTTTTTTTTTTCCCAGCAATTTTTTGGCAAACAATACATGTTTGGAGTATCACATTTTTTACAGGATGGTCACCAGCAGCCTCAGTACTGTTACACTTAGCCTTGCATCCTACTGCTGTCAGAGCGTTTCCCATTTTCTGTCCCTTCTTTAACAGCTTTTTTATCTTTATAGTAGAGAAAAAAAATCTAGCTGAACAAATAATGCCATAGATAATGGCAGTCTAAGCAGCTGATGAGCATTAAGCTGTAATATATATACAGGTGTAAAACTTCCAAAGCAACAAGTAGTTGCTGAGCAGATTGTTCTCCCATCAGTGTTGATATTGTTGGAGTTCAGTACACAGTTTTAATGATAGCTAGATCTAATGTCCAACCCTAAAATAGAAGGTGTCTCTATCAGTTCCTTTAACTTATGTGATTTGAATTGTGCATCTATTACATCCTCTTAAAGCTAGGAAACATCCAACACATTCTGTCTTGTGAAACATTTTAAAAGTCCTTCAGCTGTTCAAAAGCTTAGTAATGACAGAAACCTGGCTAAGTTAAAATAACTTGCTTAGATTTCATGAAATCATTCAACTGAATATTCTTTAATGTATGATGTTATCTATAGATAGTACTTGCTATTCAAGTTATTTGTATCATGTGGGGTCTTCTGTATCTTACAGTTCTCAAGGAATTACCCCTGGAATAATTCACCTAGAGTAAAAAAGATTTTAATTAAATTGCAGTAATTCAAGTTTCTAACCTGTGGATTACAAAGGAGGGCAGAAAGAACAAAGTAAAAAGAAAACAAAATTTGAAAGAATAAGAAATCCACCTCCTATACATGGCAATCAAGATACTGCCTTTTACAGTCCACAGAAAGCAGATGGCGTGTGGCAGGCTGTGTAGCTGGATCACAAGCAGAGCACAAATTGTACAGCTGTGCATATCAGACAGACAGATGTTGCATTTAAAGCATTCTAATTAACCAGGCCATTCTCAGAATAAGGAGAGAGATATTGCCCAAATTGGTTGCACAACTTTTCATTCTTTTTCATTTACCCATTCAGCTAAGTGGTTCATATGCCAATAACGTCAAGCATTTGTAAAGAATGTGGATTATTCATCCAACAGCTGGAACATCTGAAGATATTTCTCAAGTATTTGTAGCTATCCTCAGTGATTCCTGGTCAATTCATGACATTGTTTTTTTCTGAATTACAGTGGGTAGATATTCAAATTAATATTAATGATATTTACTCACAATTGTGCAGTAGACTGCCAGAAAACTTGTCAAAACCAATGATAAAAAGATTTGCTTCCAGGGCATATTTTTTGCATAAAAAATGTAGCTGTCCAAATTTTATTAAATGATGGTGCAACCAATACTCTCTCTTCAAAGGCTTACAAGTAGAACATGGTAAATCATAAAAGCATTTCTAGTTGGAAATGTCTGATTGTTTTGTAATGAAATATCATGGACAAACCTCAGAACATTTGGCTTAGATCCATTTAAGTAAAAAAAAAAAAAGTGTTCACGCTTATTCCAGTCTGTAAAAACTGGGATGCATATGCTTTGATAATCATACATCACGCGAGGCATCTTGTAAAGCTGGAAATTCTGTTAGAGAAATGTCATGGTGTTTCATCCCCTCCACTTTTGAATTGTATTTCCTCTAACACTTTAGAAAAAGCATATGCTGCACATATGATATTTTTAACATTCACTAACTGCAGAAATACTTCAGTTATATAAGTAATTAAATCCTTACAATGTTTGAGCAAACCTGTCCAAACTGGAAGCCAAAAGCTCCTCACTTTCAGAATGATCTTATTTTAAGGTATGATTGTCTGGACCATTTCTCAAAAGCATGAATTGAGATTGTTCCCCAGTTAATTTACTCCCCAGCTGTGGCCATCAACAACTGCCATTCTATTTCACCAGCAGCCACAATATATACATCTTCATTTAAAACTTCAAAGTATAGCCAGTTTGGAAGGTAATGCCAGACAATGACACTCTTTCAGGAAAAGAGTTTTTAAACAAGAAGTATATCCAGATCTAAAAATAATACAACCGTACCGTGGAAGTATGCAGCTACACTTGCTCATATCATCACAAAATTTCTTTTCCAGTCAAATGATTCCCTAGCTATCCTATCCAAAAGGTTTATATGCTTTCAAACAGGAGAAATAGTAATCAAGACACTTGATCAAATCATCTTTCTTTGTGGAAGGAGAGAAGACATACTTTCAGAGGAAAGCTTTTTTCGTTGGTTAGAATAAAAACAGCAAGCATGGCTGTAGAATAAAGTTTTGTCTATCTAATTTAACTTGAATTACAAATAAAATGATCTTATTATCAGAACTTTCCATAAACATGAGTATTTGCAATTGCCTTAGCAATTAAGAACACAAACTCTAAAAAAGCAGGATCCTATTCAGTGTAAACTAATGCAGCCCAGTTTAAATAAGGCACCATCAACTTACACTTGATAAGAATTTGACCTCAAAAGGAGCTGCAACTGTGTAAGAAACTATGAATAAAGGATCTAGCAGGCATGTATAGTACACAGACGAGGGAAAGTGTACACATTTATGCCAAAAAATACTTTAAAGTTTTAAAATAAGCTGATAACAAAGGCAGACCTCACAAAAAAATTAAAAAGCACAGAAATCTCCATTGAAATTAGAGGAATCCAACTTGGGACCATCAAGTTTTGAGCAAACAAGCTAAAGAAAGAGATGAAGGAAGAAAAGGGTCCAGGGTCTAAGTTACTCCTCTCCTGGTGAAGCTACCCTATGCAGAGATGCTGATGCCTTGAGTGCTTAGGTGATGATGGTTGCTCACAGAAGGGTGGTCATCACAGGAAGCAAGGAAGCCAAACAACTGCAGCTGAAGGAAAAGGATGTATTCAGAACTTTCAGCAGATATCTTTATTTCTGCAAATAATAGGAAAATGCTGAGTTCAGACAGATAGCCCCAAATTTTCCACTAAAAAGCAAATGAGACTTTTTTCAGGTCTGCATCTGACATCCCTTTTTATTTTTGAAGTGATCCAGAAATTATCATTGGAGCTGATGATTGGCACATCTTCATAAGCCAAAAGCCTATACTCTTCTTCTACTGATAAGGATTCACACAGGACTACGCAAAGTGGGACCTACGCTGACTGAACCTGTACTGCACCCAGCTCCAGCATCAGGTGTTAAAGCACAAGAGAACTACTCGGTATTTTTAACATGTAGTTACTACAAAGTAATATAAGTGCTGGAAAATATAGGCCAATTTTGAGAAAATAAATATCTATTTATTTTAAAAAGCTGGCAAAATATCTCTTGAATAAGATTCTTCTGGAATTTTCATTAAATGTTTTGTCCTATTTGAAGAATAAAGCAAGTAGGAGAATATCAAAGTTTCCTCTGGGACAGAAGTTACAAATTTAGTTCTGCAAGAGTAGACAAAAATAGAGCTGTCACAACAAGGAAAGATATATCTTTTCCATGCATACATACATTTCAACTCTCCTGTCTCCCTGTTTTCCAAGATTTTTTCTACTCTAAATGGCACTTGGCTTTTCCTTGTTAACCTTTATATCAGTCTATGTATTCATGGTTCTCAAACTCAAGAAAAAAAAATTATGATTTGTATATCAAAGAAAATTAAGATATGCAGTAACACCAAGCTGACAGGTAATGAACTGCAGTTATTTGAGTGAGCTACAAAAAGGAACTTCTACCAAGCCAGAAAGCCCAAAGACCAAGTAGCACTGAAAATAATGCCCTCCATTTATTTTCCTGAACACCAGGTCAGAGACAAAAAACACAGTAACACTATTAGATAGAGCAAATTCTCAGCTCATAAGCATCTGCACTAGCAGAGGTGACCCACAGACACCGTTGCCACTGCTGAATTGCACCTCCCGCAGCCTCACTGAGCTCACATTCACTGTTTGGCCTCCATAAACAATCAGCAGGTATTGATGAATGCCAATGAACACTATTTATTTATTTATTTACTTACTTACTTAATATTTATTTATTTCTCCTCAACCCCGAGGTCACCTCTGGCTTCTTGTTGGCTCTCCTCACAGGAATAGTCTTGGCTCTTTCTCCCAGTAGAAGTGACACACATTTCAGTATGCAGTCACCCTGCATTGCAGTGCCCGAGGATACTGGTGCATGGCAAGCTGGACATAAAGCCACAGCGTGCCCTGACAGCCCAGAAAGCCAACTGAATTCTGGCCTACACCCAAAGAAGCATGGTAAACCAGGAGAGGGAGTTAATCCTGGCTGTCTAGTCTACACTGGTGTAACCTCACCTGGAGTACTGCAACCCAAGGTGAAGTCCTTGATACAGGAGAGACATGGACCTGTTGGAACTTGTCCAAAAGAGGGACACAAAAGTGATCCAAGAGAAGGTAGGTAGGTAGGTAGTCTGCCCAAGAGGGCACACTTTCAGTATCTAAAGGGAGGGAGTTCAGGGTGGGTGGAAAAGGGGGCTATTAGAAAGAAGGGGACAGACTCTTACAGATTCTTTAAAAGGGCATGTTGTGATTGGACAAGGGGAAATGGTTTCAAACTAAAAAGAGGGGATATTTAGATTGGATGTAAGGAAGAAGGTGGGTTTTTTTGTTTGCTTTTTTAGGATGAGAATGGTGATGAGACAACGGAACAGATTTCCTTGAGGTGTGTGAATGCCTCATCCCTGGAGATATTCAAGGTGGGGGATCTGAGCTGTAGGTGTCCCTGTTCATTGCAGGGTAATTGGACTAGATGACCTTTAACGGTCCCTTCCAATTTAAATGATTCTATAAGAGAATGTTGGGAGCTCTACAGGGAGACTATATTAGGGTAGCAAATAACACAACTCAAAGCAGTTCCCTGTTTACAGTTAAAGCCTTACTCTGTACCAATTTATATGAGGCCAAAAGAGTTTTGAGTCAGTTTAATTTTTTTAAGTTAATACAGAATTCATACTACAGAAAAGTCAAGGCTGTGAATTATTTTAACACTACCCAGCACATTGTACAATATACTATAACAGTTCTCATATCCTTGGCATGCTCACGTACTACCAGTTACACCCTGAGCAGAATGAGCTTTATGTTATCAAAATTGCTTTTGCCTGCCAAATCTGACTTTACAAGCTTCTGATGAAATGCTAAACACATCATTTATAGAGTATTCTCATTTGATATAGATACTCGGGAGCTATTTCAGTTGCTGTGTTTTCCTTCTGAAGCTTCATTATCTGACTGAGAAAACCATTTGCCCAGCATGGTTTTGGGCAAAGAAAACCTCATGGGTGTACACCATAATATCTCAAACAAAACATAAACCAATAGAAATGTCCTCACTATTTTTTTTGTTGGCTTTCTTTTGTTAGTAATAGTGCAATTCACACAAGATGCATGACATAAGCTACTGTTTGGAGCCAGCCTTCAGCATTGGGCATTTCTATTCCATAGTCTGTGAATACTTTTTTAAGTTCCAATCAATTTGCCATCTCATGTGATACATCAACACATGGCCTTTTAAACGAAAATGTCTATGATGCAAGTTGTACAGCTTGCATTAAAAAAAAAACTATTTTCTCTGCACCCTTCTGTTTTATTTTGCTAGTAACTCAATTAAGACAATTAGAGCAAGGTACTGAATATACATAATTCTGCCATCTGACTACAAATTGAGATTGAAGAGACAGCTGTAGTGCAAGGCTGGGACAATACTGTTATGTCTCTCCATTGCCAGGTCAGGAATCCTCAGACCATGGAGGCACTCCCACCAGGTGATTCTCAGTAACCAGATAAATCAGAAGTTCTGTTTTGTTCATAAAGGAAGGCAATAGACAAGGCAGTCTTTGTATACCTTGTTGAAATATCTACCAGACAAATGCAGAATAATTAAGCATTCTCAGCTGATCATTAAATGACATTTGGAAGACTCGTTTTGTCTACCCATACTCATCATTTTATCTGCAATTAAAATAAAATAAAAAGTATTTCCATACTGAAGTCCAGTAGATTATATCATAATGGTTATAATCTTCCTCAATTTTATATATATATATTTTAATGTACATATATCTACATGTGATAATTTTGTTTGTATTTTGTTCTCCTCAGCAGAACAGCATTAAAATCATTGACTGTTTAAACTGAATGAGTGGATATTTTTGTCTAAATAATCCTATTCACAAGCAGCTGAGATTAACCACAACTTTGGCATTTTGGAGCAGTTATACTGACATGGATCATGCAAACCTTTGAGTGACAAAATCCTTGTCTGGAAAGAGAAAAAAGGAACCTTGGGATAACTGATTACTCAGAGGATATTTTAAAAGGTCCCAGAAAGAAAGACTGAGATTTAGAGCTTTACCATTCTTCATTGTATTTGCAATAGTTCCAGATAAACAAAACAAAAAAAAAAAGCACAACAAACACACAAAAAAGGAAATGACAAGAATCCCTGAGATTGAAGGGATGGAGCCGTTTCTGTGACCAACTACAATCCAGACTCGCTGTTTTGTATACCCACCCTTCTCAGTGATCAGAAAAAAAATAAAATACACCATTGAACCATGGAAAAGTGACTGAATTATTTAATAACATAAAGCAAATTCTTATGTAAATGAAATTATGATTTAGGTTTTCAAAGTCCATGTTTGTCCTAGACTGGAGTTATATGGAAACAGGGTGTAGGAAAAAATGGGTTTACCTGAAATATCAGTGCTGTGGGAAGGGCAACCAGGCAGAATCTCAGTGTACCTAGGAAAGTGCAGAAATACCGTCCCACTGTTGACCAAAATTACTATACTGATCAGGCACCTACAAAATTATTAAAAATTAAAAACAGTAGTTTTGAGGACCATAATTTGAGACTCCAGCTTTCTGTGCATGCTAGGTTACGTCAGTTAAATTTAGAAAAAAAAAAAAAAAAAAGAGATGAAGAAAAGTAGTTCAAAGATTTCAAGGATTTTACTAATTCTTTCTCTAGTGTTACATAATTTACTAATACAACGGGAGTAAATGGAAGAAGAAACTGTGCATATTAGTAGGATTTAAAGTGCAGTTTATTTCCAATTCACAACATGCTTGTTTAGATTGCCAGATTTTGCCTGCAAACTCTTATCAAAGGGAAGTAGACTAATGTTGAAATATTGCTTTGCTTTATGAAAAAAACGGGGCTTTTGAGTGTCTGGTTACTGACCATAACCTGGTGGAATAACTGTTTTAGGAAATATGATGTTTGCCTATAAATGTAATTGCCAAGAAGTGTATTTATCTAGCATTATCTAGTGAAAAAAATCTGAACATGAAAATAAGTCATTTTTGCACAAGACTGGAAGTTCTTCCATATTCCCACCATACGAAGCAGCACTGACTACCAACAAAGGAAAGGTGTTAAAACATGCGCAGATAATGTCTGATGATTGTGCAGAGGAAATTATTAAGCAAACATAGAATATTAAGTAAATTAAGTGTAATAGCAACAGGCAAAGATTCACTAGAAAATGAATCAAGAAAATATCCCCATTGAAAAGAAAAATACAGAACTCAGCCTGCAATATCAAAGCATGCACTTTTTTAAAAAGATCAAGCTGAAGACTTGTGGAGAAAAAGTACAAGAGGAAAACTGTTTGAAGTGGGAGAGTAAGACAAAACAAGTTAAAAGACATACTTCTAGCTGAGAAGGTGCTTTGGGAGTTAAAGAATTAGGAAAGGTGGTAAAAACAGAAAATGAAGAACTCCAATGAGGAGTGCAGATTACATTGTAAAGTGAGAAAATTTTATATCATAGTATCCCTGAGTTCATTCATGTTCTTAAAGCTTGCTCAGTATTTCACTAAGAGTGGCCTTTATAATAAAGAGACAAATTAAACAGTAATTTCCAAACTGGTTTGAAAAGCCTTCTATTCACTTCATACTCAGTTATTAGTTGTTTTGTAATCAACTTTGTTTTTCTCACAGTAATGTTACAGCACAATCAAGAACTTCCAATTCTCACTTTACAGATGGCAAAATTATGATCCTTAACAAGAAGAACATATTTGTACTATGAGTTGAAATATGCTAAGTATGAGTAGAGGGACATCCAGCATCGAATGACACTTCTTTATGAAAGCATTCTGCATGACCTACTTTCCTTTCCAGTTGTATCTTGGCCTGGTGCTAACACCACTCCTCAGCAAAATATAGGCGTTCAACATCTTTGAAACAAAGCAGGTTTGACAGCTGAAAACAAGGACTGAAAACTAGTTCAGTTTGTTTTCAACCACAAGTCAGCACATGAAGACAAGTAAGAATCACTCTCCTGACATAACAAAAAAGATAGTTAATGGGTATTTTTGCAAAGCACTGTATGTGAATTTAAGAAATATCAGAATTGAAGCTTGTCAATTACTCCAATAGCTATGTGCATAATTTATTAAATAACCATATAAATCCATTTAAAAATGTTCATAAATTCACTCATATATACTACTCTTATGTAAGGACACATCTTGCATTGTATGCAGAAAGTAGAAAAACAGAAACACAAATTCAGACTTTCAAGACTCACTGTATGATGTCTTCAAGCCAATGGTTTTATTTGCTGTTGCATTCACTCATGAATATTTAGGTAAAACTTAAGTAAGTTTTTGCTTCCCTTTCCTTGTCTTTTAGACTTTTATTCCTAAAAAATTGTTTGTTTAAAAAGACAAACTGGATAGTATTTTTAAGGATTTCCAAATACTTGGTACATTGTTTAATGCATTTTTATTCCTCATTTTTTCCTCTAAAATAATCAAAGGAGCCTAAAAATATTTAGGTAAGCTAAAAAACTTGAAAACCTAATGTCTTTTCAGTCTGACAGAGATGTCCAGTGAATAGATAAATATGATACCATTGTGCAGCATAGATAAGTAAGTAATATCCAAGTTCAGTTCAAAAAAGCATCTATAAGGGTAGCTCTGAATGTAGCGCCTCCTGTTTTATTTTTTTTTTGACCCACAATGTCAGAAGCAGATATCGGTGGTATTATAGTACAGGTTGAACTTTCCCATCATTATTCAATTACATTTTGTTGTTTTGAAACAGATATCAGCAGAGGGACTGTCTGATGTGGAAGCGCAGATGAAGAAAAGGTGTGTCCTTGAATTTCTCCGCGCAGAAAAAAATGGCACCCATTGACATTCATTGACGCTTGATGAGCATTAGTGAAGCCCAAACAGTGGATGCAAGCTCAGTAAGGCTTGCATGGGTGATGCCCTTCAGCAGAAGTGACAGGAATGGTGGATCACTTGATCACTTCTACTGGTGCAGATGTTTACAAGTGTGGCATGCAGGCTCTTGTTCCTTCCTGATGAAATGATATAGCTAATAGTGGTGAATATGTTAAAGAAGTTTTTTTATAGCTGAGAATATGCTCTATCAAATAGCGTTCTTCTGTCTTTATAACTTGTAGTTTCCATGGAATTAATTAAAAGGCATTACTTTCAGTGCAATCTACTATAAAGTTTTACAACTTCCCTAATATTTTTTCTGAGCTCCTAAATGCTTAAAATTACCTAGAAACCACAAACCCACTAGTTGTGCTGGATAAATGCATTTAAAAGTTTAAAAAGTTAAAAAAGTTAAAAAATAAAAGTTAAAACTGCATTTTCTTCATTCAGTTACATTTTAAAGCCATTTTAAATTACACATGCTTTCTTAATACAAACTGTTTTGCTTACTAAGAAACAAAATTGATTCTGACATGTTCTTGGCAATACCAGGTATTTGCAGATAGGCCAACAGTCACACAGAAAGAAGAGCTGAACTCACCCCACTGATAAAGGAGCTCTCTGGTGATGCATCAGTCCTTCTCAGCAAGCAACATAGGCCCAAGAGATGATCTCCTTTCAGTTGCTGTCCTTACATGAGCACAGGGTTACTCCGCCCTGAGTCCACTCCTTCTGGTCAGGTTGGGAGCACAGGTGGAAACTATGTGTCTGTACTCCCTTGGCCAGCCACACATCTTCACCAAGCGCTCAATCACCAGTTTGAGCCCTGACCTAACAGTTCCCCTACACTAACATATATATGATGCAAAGTTATGAATTTAAGCAAATTTAGTATAATGATGTGAATATTTGACCTTTCAACTTCAACAATCTGTAAGTATTTAAAACAAATCAATAAATAAAGTATATTTATGTTTTTAAAGTCTTGCAGCATTAGCTCCTGACCATCACAAGTCTTCAGCATTTTATTTACCGGTTAGTAGTAGGTACTACACATTAGTTTGTCATATATTTAACTCTACTTATAAATAACTACTACTGTGAAGAAAAACTGTCCCATGAATAGTGCTTTTATCAGGAGAGAGCAGACCTCTCTAAATTGCTGGGTGTTCATCCAGACCTCAAGAATAACTTCATTGCTTCCAGGTATAAAACAGTGAAACTACAGCTAGGAAGACCCCACGAAGATATTTAGCCTATCCCAATGCCAAAACAGGGTTGTTTTGTCCTACTTGATACTTCATGTCTGAAAGAGAGCCATTCCTCAGGAATGGTTGCAGGTCAATGACCAGTTCAAAGGCATTTTGATAAATCCTGCCAAATGTTCTATCATGGAGGATGGTGATCAATTAACCTAACCAACTGGCACAGTAGCATCACAAGTAATCAGAACTTTCTTCTCTGGTACAAAAAAGTACCATCCCTCAGGATGGTTGCCATCTTCTCTTATTTTTCCTTTTTCTCACTTGGCATTACAAAAATCTCAAAAAAATATCCCAATATCTTCGTCTGATCTGTTTCCATATCTCCATTTCCTGAATGATTATAAAAAAATGTATCTTTTCAATAAAATTTGTTTCCATTACAGTCAGATTCATCAATTTGTAAAGTTGGACAGTTCCTATAAACAATCATTCATTCCTCCATCTTACATGATTTTTATTAAAATTTTCCTAGTCTTGTTAACAGACTCTCCTCATATTTCTGTGGTTTGTTCATTTCCAGGAAGAGAGAATTATTTGTTTTTCTGATTTTCTGTGGGTTGTTCTCCAGTGTCCCTCTTTAAGACTGCCCCAAAGTTCGATGCTTTGTTCCACATAATGCAAAGCTTTATAAATCTCTTTAGTCACTACCCCAATCTTTCTCTAAAGTCATTTGAGAACTTCCTTTACTTTTCTGCAGTGGGATTTGGGTAGGGCTCTCCTTTCAAAGCCTGTAGCGGATCAGTCTGCTCTTTTTTCCCAATTGTTACAGTTCAGTTTGAAATGTACCATCACAGACTTCTCAATCTTACTTTCATTTAACCATGTAGTTGAAAAATCTTGGCCTTATTCCCACCAGGACTGTTTTCTTACTGAGTAGCTGTATACATTTTAAAAGGCCAATTCAGCTGAAAAGATATTATAATGCATGTTAAGTCTGAAATGACACTTCTCCAAATTCCTGTATTATTTTCTATTCTCTACCAAAAAGAAAAATAAATAAAATCTGTAACAATTTGGTTAATAGATGTTGAGATCTCACAAAGGATTTGTCACAAAAACCTTTTAGAAAAGAGATTTTCAGGTAAGGCAAGATGTGTTCAGGTATGTACTTGGTCCAGCTTGTACCCTGTTGCCCTGACTTCCAGCTCTGTGCCATAGCTATAGCATCATGATTTCCCACCACGACTGAATGCTTATTAAATGGAGGATATTTTATAATTGCAGAAAATGCCAGTATTATGGGGTAATAATTAGTGATACTGCAATTTTTTAGAACTCTGATAAGAAAAAAAGAGCTTAAAAAGCTAAAAGCAGATGGAGTTAAGTAAGGGAATATCATCTTGCAAAGGCTGAAAATCTGTGACAAAACATGTGCTTTCATTTGTGTAAGCATACAAACTACATAAACACACATGCAAGCAATTGCTTTTCATTCTGGCTTTTCATTCTACCTCCATTTCCAGTGCTCCCAGCTGAAATTCTGCTGTATTAATCTGATTTCTTCATGTGTTACCAGCATTAAAGATGAGCTTGCTCTCATTAATCTCAAATATGGATTTTGCTACCCCTGCCACAAATTTGAAGTTAATGTTGTGCTCTCTTCTCAGTCTCACACACATTTTAAGAAACACACACATAAATTGTGATTCAAGATTACTGAAGGCCCTCCTGCCTGGTTGAACTCTCCTAATGATTTTAATTATAGGATATCCCAGTAACTACCAGCAAGAATGAACAGTTATTGTTGAAATGAGTCTTAAAAAAGTAAAATTTTTGGAGTCTTGGTTAAAACTCAATTGAAAATTTTTTATTATGTACAAGGAAAAAGTTGAAAATTACCTCTGTTCATGCATGATTCAGCCTGGAAAAACTAGCAGTGCTAATGTTTAGTCTAGAAACAAAATAAAACCTAACCTGTACACATTGTCAGCTAACATACATGTTAAAATACACATATCTACTTTTGTAGATTCCCCTCTCTGAACATTAACTTCCATTTCCCACTGATTTTCCATCTGAATTATCAAATGAGCCATTTGGTCAGCTCAATGACAGCAAGGAGCCACAACTAAAACATCCGCTAATTCAGTGGGAAAGTTTTATGTATCCTGCAGTTCTTTATCTTTAGGAAAACAATCTTATATCCTGGTGTTAGGGAGTCTGTCACAGTACAATAATGTTATTTTCATCAGTGTAGACACAGTAAATAACCCTCTGACCCAGCTTGGAAGGTGCAGCCATACACATATACTACACATATATTAACTTATGGTAATGCCTTGAGATTTGCACTTAGGCTTTTAACAGTACCATTATGATCACATAAGTGATTACCTTTTCTTACTCAGAGGATCCTCTATTTGCATTTGAGATGTAAGATGTTTGCTAAAGTTGGTGAAGATTTTGCCATTGTTTTAGTCCTAATGACATTATGAGACAATATTTTCTGGGAGCATCAACAAGACTCTCACTTCTCACATCCATTTAGAAAATTTAGGCTGGTCCCAATTACTAACCATTTACTAATGCTGAAATGTTAAGTGCCAAAGACTCTCTTTAAAATTTCTAGCCAAGGATTTTAGCAGGCAAGAAAATTACCGTTTTACTAATGTATTAAACCCAAACTATGTTTAAGCTGTTGAGAGGAAAGAAGAGGAAATCATGGAAGCTAATAACATCAGTGGTACAGTGGTGCAGCATGCACCACGCACAGAATACATCCACATGTTTAGCAAGGTGATGCCAAGTGCTTTTCTAGCTTCTTACTAACTTAGTAGTGGCTGTGCCAAGGAGTGGTGGAGGACCTGCCAGCTAAGAAATGATGATACTTAATTCTACTGTCAAAAGAAATCAGGAAAGTTGCATGGAAACATCATGGACTCACTTGTGAGCTTTTCTTACCAAAGGGCAGAGCAGTCACCACTGTACTGAAGGTAAGATACCCTTGAGTCAAGTGAAACAGCAGAACTAATCTTAGCATCAGCAGGGCAGCCTGCTCTTCCTCTGCTCTTACTTTGCAGCACTGAAATGCCCTTTCTGGAGGAGGCAGTCGTCCCACTGAACATGTGCTGGCACAAATACTCATCCTGCAGTAAAAGATGGCAGAGAACAAAGAGAAGGTACCATCCCTTCGTTTTCAAGCAAGTAAAGCAGCAATCTTCTGTTGTGGACCACCCTGGGACACAAGGTGCAATTCATCCTCTGCCCATGGTAATAGCAAAAAACACAAT
Organism: Lagopus leucura; assembly: GCF_019238085.1. NCBI lineage: Eukaryota > Metazoa > Chordata > Aves > Galliformes > Phasianidae > Lagopus > Lagopus leucura. The sequence goes on from NW_024962252.1 coordinate 25,638,086, forward strand.
GGAAATAATGGCATTGAAAAAAAGCAGAGGTGATTTCTCAGGACAGGATCGGTAAGTAAACTTCAGAAAAGGCTGTAACCATACTCATACTAGATACATACTCTGACTGGGAGAGAATAAGGAGTTTCAGTCCCCCTTCTGAGCCGGTCATGGTACAGGAACTGCTGTCTGGTATGATTGCCTTCCTTGTTACTCTATCTACAAAAATAAAGCACAACAAAGTGGGTGAAAGAAAAGCAGGAAAATACACCTATGTCTCTCACTGTAGTGCACAAGGAGAAGGGCAAACTTTGAGATGTGTGTTTCCCATCCTTCAGGGCTGAAAGGACCTTCTGTTGTCCCAAGACCTTTCATGTATTACTGAGCAGGATACACTCATCACAGAAATCTTTGCAGGCAGTGCAGAATTTGCACAAGTAAGTGCCATCATTAGGAGAAAACAGAATTACAGAATTAGTCAGAAGGAAGCATCATAAAAATCGGAGATACATGCACTTCCATAAAATTGAAATAGAATAAAGAATTCACTGCAGGAGGATTAACTGAAACAAAATGAGAGGTTTATTTATGTATTTTCAAATGCAGCAAATTCATCATAATGATTATGCATAAAAATTAATAAGTGGTTCTGGAAAATAGCATTCCTGCAGCAGTTGCTGTGTTCTTCAGGTATTTTCTATGAGAAAGCCATATCTGTTTATCTACAGCGAAACTGGCAAGTTTTTAAATGAGGTTTTGCCAAAAACTTTTGTTAACCGTAACATATGAGAATGTAAGAACATATGCCATGTCTTCTGGGCATGATTATAGTCTAACTTATGGCAACATAAATCATGAGTTACTTCAGAGAAGCTGAAAAGATTCAGTTAGAAAGAAAATCAAAGCCAGAGTGCTCTGAGCTGATTGGGATGGGATACAGGTGTGAGGGTGTAACAGCTCTGTAACTTTCCCTAAGATATCTTTTATTGAAGGGACAAAGTTGCCAAGAAACTGGCTGTTCTGTTGGGAAAAAAAAAAAAAAAAAGAGGCACAAATGTGAAGAGGCAGCACCCCATGAATTTTGCATCTCCCTGTTAGGTTTTCTTCCTGCCCTAAATGCCTTGTCGCTTTTAACCTGCTGGTCATGCACCCCGTTAACCAAGTGGGGTCATGTGTTTAGCAGGCTGTTTTGCTTCCATCACATCTAAGAACCGGACTTCAGAACTAACACAATTTGTTAGTTCATATGTTTGGCACCATATGTTTGGCTAAGGACCTCTCTCTCTCAATATTTTATGGTTGAAATTGTGAATAAAGTAGGAAAAAGTACTTAATGCTGAATCACCCTCATCTCTAAACCAACATTTCTTTATGAATGACTGAAATTCTCCTGAAGCATGCAATGCTGGGAAGTAAAATAATCACACTCACGAATTTCCATGTAGTCTTGTGAGAACAGCTTAGCTAAAACCTTGGCCAAGATGAACTAACTCAAAGGTATTTGTGTGTGCTAAAAGTAAAACAAAAATCTGAATATATTTTCCCTCCCTTTCACTGCCACCCCTTTGTCAGCCTCCCAGAACATCCTGTGTTGTGGGTCAGAACTTCAATAAGGTGGCAGGGTGGTATAAATTATAGTGCCTTTCCTCCATGAACAGTGAAGAATAAAAGCAAAGAGAGTGAACTGTAAGTCTAGCTGACAGTTTTGCTAACTCTGGGAGCCACCAAGGATAGGCATGGTGGGATTTGTGGGAGCACAGGCTCCCATGCTCTGTTGTCACCACTCATCCACAGCATGGGAAGGGAAGGGAAACAGGGTTAACTTCTCTTTTCCTGGCCTTTCAAAACTCAGAGAACAAACCTAAATGATTCTGGGATAAAAAGAGTCCATCAAACCACAGCATATAAACAGTTTTTTTCTCTACAGAATCTGTTTGTGCACTGTTTTTTTCCAATAGCGTTTCATGCTAGCCACTGCAACCTATCTTCTCCCTGATGTAATGAATGTCAGCTTGTGCTGGCCGGAGGCCACCACTCTGCAAGATTCCTCTCCATGGCGCTGGGGATCGGACCAGAAACACAATCATTTCAAGATGCAAAGCACCGAGAGGTGCCACCAAATGCAAACTCAGTCAAAAAAAAACATCCTCCCGCAATAACTTTGCCACAGGCTTTAAGTGAGACTAAGTATCCTATGCCCTCCAATAGCCTAGTGTGAGCACAAAAACTGTGTCCTGCATGAGTTAATCTGACAAAAATGCAGCTCTCAGCTCAGACTGGCTGTGGATCAATCCTTCCCCGGCAGGTGAGAAAGCCAGGCACGGAGCTAGACCGTGTGGAACCGCAGCTGAGACAGAAGTTTGGCGACAAGCACAGTATCACTCCGACAGGGTGAAAACATTTTGACAGATGAGCTTTACACCAGAAATTTCAATTCCTGTCAAAATCAAAACATCTCAAGGGAATGTGTTATTTTTTAAGACATTTTTCTGCAAGTGCCAAAATCTTTTCAGCTCTCTTTTTTTTATTTTTGCATTTTAAAAGCAACAAAATGTTGTGTTTAGATACAGCAAAATTTTTTTTTCTATTTTCATCAGCTGGTTTTATGACATTTTTTGTGACACCACACAGTAAAATGTGAATTTACTGTAGCTGATAATTTTATATTATGATATGTCAACATAATCATAAAACACTGTCAAAACATTATGTTTCCTCAGTTTTCATTTCATAAAGACTTTAAGACTTTCATTTTACTTTAACTCAGGATGCAATAAATGAAGTAGTATCATAATTTATCACCGGGTAAGGATTCTATTTTGTGAACTGTTGGTACACAATATTACTCCTCAATTTTATAATACTGCACTTCAGAGAGTAACACAAAAACCCTCCTCCACCTGAAAATGACTGGAAAAGGTTCTTTTTTACTGCTAAAACAACATGAAAACTAAACCAAAAAGGATAGATATTTATCTTTTTTTTTTTTGTCAAGTCTGAAAAGACTAAGTTTCAGATAAGCCATGTGGTAGACTGGAAGAATTCAGTGTTTTAGGGATATTGATAAAAAGTAACTGATAAAGAATTTTTTTCCAATTTTAATTCTATCCCAGTGACTTCTGCAACACCCATAGCTCTGGTCTCTCAGAATTGCTATTCTTTCCTGCTTCTGATATGGGCTCAGATGTGAAAGCATGTGAAGTGGAAAGCGATAGTGAAACCTACTTGAGGAATAAAATAAGCTTTGCAAATGAATAACAGGAGACCATTCAGGTGATTAGCATGCGGATTTTTAAGCTTTAGTTAATATAAAACTAACATTTCCCTTTTTAAATTTTGCATGTTATATACAAAATATTTTGAGGTGATTATTCTTTTTTAATATTTGAAGTAGAATTTTAAACAAACAAACAAATAAAAAAAAAACTGGAGATGAATTAACTGTTGAGGCCACAACTTGATTACTGTGTTCAGTCTGGGACTTCTCACTACAAGAAAGACATCAAAGCCCTGAAGCGTGTCTAGAGAAGGGCAATGAAGCTGTGATGGCTCTGGAGCACAAGTCTTATGGGAGTGGACTGGGATTGTTCAGTCTGCAGAAGAGGAGGCTCAGGGGAGACTTTATTGCTCTCTACAACTCCCTGAAAGGAGACTGCAGTGAGGTGGGTGTCAGTCTCTTTGCCCATATAAGTAGGAATAGGACTAGAGGGAATGGCCTCAAGTTGCAACAGGAGAGATTCAGGTTGGATGCTAGGATTGATTTATTCCCAAAAAGGTTCTGAGGTGCTGGAATGGGCTGCTCACGAGGGTAGTGCTATCACTGTCACTGGAAGTGATCAAGAAACTTGTAGATGTGTACTAAAGAACACGGATAGTGGACATGGTAGTGGTGGGCTGGACTGAGTGGTCTTAAAGGTCTTTTTGTAACTTAAATGATTTCATGATTCTGTGATTCTGTGAATTAATAGATTCACATCTTTAGTTTTATGAAGAAATCTGCTGAGGACACTAATTAATTATCAAGTTAATATCTCTTTCTATGCAGTAAACACAGACAACCAGCTCAAGCCACTTTGTTCCTACACTGTCCTTACAAGTTAACGCATCACATCTCTATCCAGATGTTTTAAGGTAATGGGATTCATTTTCCATCTTTTCTTTTAAAGGAATGTATATAAATATATATATGTGTGTATATTTTTAACAGTGCAAAACAATTTCTAGCTCAGTGACCTCAATTCTTACCCTAAAGAAGTGAAAATTTTGCCTTTTCCTTTTGTCACACTTGCCAGACTTTATGAGTAGGAAGCAAAGAAGTAGACATTTGTCAGACTTTCAGTTACCTAAAATACTTATTACTTAGAGTTACTTCAGTGTCCTTGAAATTTCTAAACCATAGGAAGTAAACTGTGCAGGCATGGTTTGAAGAGACAAGGTTTAAATGGTGCTTAATTCCTCTTCCAATTTTGGGAAATGAGATCAAGGATGTTAAGAGAAAGTCCTTCTCACATCAGAATTGCTGATGTGTCATCAAACAGGAAAAATAATATGTTGCACATCCCTGAAACACAGTAGTGATCCTTATGTTTAAATATCATAGTCCTAGAGTTAATGTCTTGTTATATGGCAGATACACTCCATTTAATGCAAATGTAACAGATGCTTTTCTCTGCTAATGAGAGGATTACAAGCCACTAGGAAGCTGTTGTGTAGGACATTAAATACCTGTTAAGTTCATCACACATTTTCCCATGTCCCTCACTTGAAACCAGTCAGATAACCTCAATCAGTTTGTGACTGAAGGGGGAAACGCCTCCTGTAAGTAACCCACTCTATTAATCTTTTTGATTTTCAGCACAAAATACGAAAGTTAAAAAAAAAAAAAAAAAAAAGGTTTTCAGTTATTTTTGTTAGGCCCTGAGCCAGCATGCTATCTACTCAAGGAATGTTTCACCATCCTCTAAAGCAAGGACTAAAATGGACAAACTTTCCCACAGATTCTGCCAACATGTTTCAATTCTGCCTATAACAACAATCCTGCTATTCCCAGCACCCGGTTTCTTGTGAGCAGACGATCTCAGCCCAGCTAAATTTATATTAAGAATTTATACTGAAATGTAAATTTCAACTTCATTTCCCTCTCTGTTTTTCATTTCCCTCTGTGTGAGATATCTATGCAAACACTGCTAACTTCACCATCAGCACAGCAAAACCATGTGGCTTTAAAACAAACAGGAGTCTCTTGTGAACAGGGACAAACAGTCTAATTAGCTATTAGTATTTCAATGTCATGCAACCATGGGAAGACTTGGCAGTGTCCACACCTTGCTTGAGCTGAGCAGAAAGTTAGCCTAAACATGATTGAGTCAAAGGTAATGGGGAAAGGTGATTTCTACCTGGAAGGGAATAAATCACATCATTTTTCATTTTCTGCTTTGGAAATCCAGAAACTGCATTCAATATTATTGAGACCCTGTTGAGTGTTGTCAGAGCCTTACAGTATATCTCATATGAAGTAAATTGTTATAAATTTAGGAAAAAGAGTGATAAATTTAAAACATATCTAAACTTTCTTGTTTGCATTTAGAAGATGGATTATTTTGTTTATTGTAATGAGCTCTGACTTTGCCAGGAATGGCCAGACTATGTACACTATCCACTTTATTTCAATCTGTCTATGACAATGACCACAATGACCTTTTGTCTGTATAATTCATTGTAAGAAAATATTTTTGCATGACAGTATTGCTAAGGAGAAAAAATAACACTGAAAGCAGAAATGTAATGGGTAGTTCTATGTAGATGTGATAGCAGCATGCAGATTTGAGTTACTATGGTTTTAAATAGAAAATCTATTTCATCTTCCCACTTGCACCCTTAGGAAAAAGTACGATGGATCTAAAATAACCTCACACAGTGACCTACACTTTTTTTCACTACTGGAAAATAATGGAAAAAATTACCTGTTGTTAAATAGAAGGTGTTATTTCCTTTATGCTATGTAGTCATTCGTTAATCCAGCAGGTCAGATTTGCACCTACGTAATAGCTCAGTTGCCAAATTCCCATTTCCATCAGGATCCAAGTAGCAGCTTCCTGGCCAGGTCCAGCCACTTGACACTTCCCCCTGGCCCACTGCCCTTCCCTGGGAGCCAACAGGAACCTGCAACATAAACCTCTCTTCCTGCGCCTACAACAAGCCAGCAGCTGTGAGTCTGAGCTGCAGTGAGCACCTCCACGTGGAAGGAAGGCATAGGGCTGAAGGGCTCTTGGTCTTCCATGTGAGCATGACTAACATAGAGCAAACCACAGTGCAATCCAGGACATCTCTGGTATGGTTTGAGAACATTCCTGCACCCAGTACATGTGCACTGGGCAATGTGCTGCAGTTAGATGTAGGCTGGAAGAGTTCAAAACTTCTCAGGCTGAAGCTGGTGACAAGCACTACACTGAGAAAGCCACAGCGATGCTGTTAAACTCTTTTGGATTTCCATTTGGGCCCTACTCATTACACACCTGGCACAGGCCCAGCGTACAGTTCCACTTAGCATCACATAAGAAGCTTAATTACTTTAACTACAGGTTATGAGAAAAGCAAACAGGATCACAGATATAGCCAGTTGCAGCCAAAACATGTTCTGCATCCATCAACAGCTACGTGCTTCAGGACAGGTGAAGAGAGCAGCGTGCTTGGTGACTCATCCTGGCCAAAGACTTCACAGTGTGTTAGTGTATTTTCTGTGCGTCTATAGTCCTGACGGGGATATTTTTTTCTGGGGTACATTCTTTCTCTTTTTCACATGCTTTGAGAGCCATCCTCGATCTCATCAGAAGATTTAAGCAGAGAAAAGCATGTGTCTAGGAGTTGTCTCCATGGGTCTGCTTTCTTCATATCATTCACACAAAACACAGTGCAGTTACAAGTGGCAGATATAGATCAGCCCCTGCAGATAAACAGCTTTGTAGAGTGGAAAAGAGTTGGAGAGAAAGACTCACTATTAAGGAGGTAGCCTACACAGAATTTTCTATTTAGCATTTGATTGCTTTTCGTAGGATTTATTCTTGCAATGCCATACAGATTAGGCATGCCAAAACACTGGCTGAGTTTTTTTTCTAAACATAAATCCTACAGAGTGTAATGAAAATGTCAGTAGCGAGCCTGATCTGTTCCGCATGTGCATGCTGCAGTGTAACCCTAAGTGAGTTTGATAAAACTTAATGAATTCTGCTTTCTTCAAGCATGAGGGATGGACTTCCTTCTCAGGACTTCTAATTGCTTTGAAGACCTTCAGTGCCTAATTTAATAACTATACAGGGGGCAGGGAGAAGGGCTTGGGAAGAGGAGAGAATGAAGATGTCACAATTTCCCTGCTGTTTTCAGGTCATATTTTTTGTGCTATATTCATCTGAAAACAGAAAATGTGGGAGTGGAATAAAATGTTCCGAGTAACTAAAATGTCATTGTGACTGATGCCTCATGCTGGTTTCCCAAAACGCTGAGAATGAGTTACGGGACAAAACTGAAGGACTTCAATCCCCACCACCACATTCAGCATTACTGCCAACATGAAAAATATTTGCCATTCTGCAGAAGAACTCCTTGACTTAGTCAGGAGTGACTATCACCACAGCTTTCTAAATAGATGTAAGACATCAGCAGTATCTGATTTCAGACCTGTACATAAATATACAGATACATGGGTAACAGGAAGAAAGGAGACATTTATAGTCTAGAAGAGGCACACTCATTGAATGAAGATCAGGATGCTTCTAACACTCTCAGAAGATTAAAAAAGGAGATTTTCCAAATAAAGGGCTCCTCTTTTACAGACAGCTTTTTCAACTAAGATAATATATTTAAGAAATTTACATGTAACTTGTTATTGTCTTTTAAGGCAATTTTAAATTGGGAGATATCATTTTAACTTTGAATTTTCTCCAACCTTAATCAAAATTCCTTGTGGTTTCTCCAAGGAGCATAAAGACTGAAATCCACCTTACTTTTACATCTCCAGGTGCATTCATTCTGCCTCACATAAAAAGAGAAATAAATTATTGTTTAATGACAGATGAAATGCTAGGATAAATAATTTCTTTCACAAAATACACTTTAGGGAAAAAGAAAAAAAAAAAAAAAAAAAAAAAAAAAAGGCAGAAACAACAAAAAAAACCAACAACAGAAAGAGGTCTTCAAAAACAAATGTCCAGCTCCAGATACAACCCTGTGGTGATACAAAGGAATCATGAGGGAAACTGAGGTAGCAGAGTCACTCAGTCTCTACAGCCCAGGTGGAACAATGGAAGACAAACAGTACCAGGATTTTACCCTGTAGGAGCTATCTAGGCTCAGCACTAACATGTGATCAGCATATTAAGACACAAGACTCTGATACTGATTAATGATACAGGAGACTGTATAAATAAAAATTATACTTAAAAGGATTTCTGAAGGATCCTTAGTATGATTCATTATATTTTTATGTTAATAGTGAAGTAAATTTATTGTCAATATCTGTATTACAGCCAGAAAAAAAGCAATACTTCACTGAAACAATCACAGCCAAATTACAGTTCATATTTCTTAGATGGGAACATGTACTCTCAGTGTTCTTCTAGCTAAAAATCAGGAAAGAAAAATGAGACTTCAGTTACTTGACAAGATATGGCTTTTCAGAAAACCAATTTTTATTCTAATAAAGAAAGAATAAAAGAGCCAAGAAAATTCTGATCACTCAGAAAAGAATGTTATATTCATATTAGTTAAGAATGGAAGTGATAAGATTAAGATTAAAAAAGATAATCTAAAAAAAAAGACAATCTCCGTGGTGTCATGCCACTGTTTTCTAATACCCTAAATGTAATACTTCACATTTTTTTCTTGCATCTAATAAGACTTCATAACAGTGCCTAAATGCATTCACTGAATTTACTGTCCTTTATTTTTCCCTTCTTCATGAAGGCTAATCATTATGTTTCTTTGCAATAATTGCTAAACTCTTTGTGTCTATGATTAAAAATAACTGTCTGAGCCATGACATCTGCTCCAGCCACTGGCATAATCAACTCAGTACTTCTTGTATGATTTGCTCCATATTTTCTTTATTCAATAGGCACAGAGTAAGTAACTCTGGACTGGGCAATTAGTGGGAAAATATATGAACATTCAGTTTTATAAAATAAGAAAAGTACAACAGTACAGCTATATGAGGTCAAAAATGGTAGAAAGAAAAGTTTATAGCATTTATTTTATTCTACTTTGTATCTTCACAGTGCAGTTTGCAGTATCCACAAGCCATTTTGAAAGCAGGTCATAGAATCATAGAATCACAAGGTTGGAAATGGCTTATAAGGTCATCTAGACCAACCATCTTCTCATTACCACTGCTACCACAAGCTACTAAACCATATCTCGCAGCTCCTTATCCAGACAGCATCCTCCCAAATGTTTGTGCAAATAACTCCAGAGGACCAAAAATCAAAGTTGTGATGTACACTGAAGGGAGAACAGGAGGAACCTGTTTTGCTGTGTTGGTTTTGCTGTGTTGCATTGACAATTCAGGATTACTGTAGTAAACCAGAAGCAAAGTTTACACTCCTCCTTCTAGCTCTTAGTCTTCAAATTTTTGAGGCTCATTTATTTTGTTTCCACAGATGCAGACAGATTATCACTTCATTAATTCTTCAAGTCATGTCCATTATTAATCAAATTCATTGTACTCTTTGAAGTGTACCAGTTGTCTACTGGATTTGTCTTCTCTCTAGGTGCAAGGAGCGACTGAAGGAATTGGGGCTGTTTAGTCTGGAGAAGAGGAGGCTGAGGGGAGACTTTATTGCTCTTTCCCAATATCTGAAAGGCTCTTATAGAGAGAGCGGGGTTGGTCTCTTCTCACTGGTGACAGGTGACAGGATGAGGGGAAATGGCCTCAAGTTGCACCAGGGTAAGTTTAGGTTGGATATCAGGAAAAACTTCTTTACAGAAAGGGTTGTTAAGCACTGGAATAGGCCCCAGGGAGGTGGCTGGGTCACCATCTCTGGATGTGTTTAAAAACCTTTGGATGTGATGCTCAGGGACATGATTTAGTGGAGGATTGTTAGTTAGGGTAGTATGGTTAGGTTGTAGTTGGACTTGATGATCTTTAAGGTCTTTTTCAATCTAAGCAATTCTATGATTCTGTGCTTCTATGAATATCTGGAAAAGAAAAAAAAAAAAAAGGTGAAGTTAAAAGCCATTTTTCTATTCCAGTTTAGAAAGACTTCCTCTTTTCATTTTTCTGTGTTTTAGGTAACAATATTCTTAACATGCTTGCTTTTGCAAATTTATTTTAAGTCAGGTGGAAGCTCCTTCTGTAAGATCAATTCTATGACAAAAGGCACTCTGCCCTGCCCACAACCACTGCACTTGCTAAAACACTGTTTGCTGAATGAATCCTGAACTGTTTTCATCAAAATGTGGTTACTCCTTCAAGTCATTACATCGATCAACTGATCAACCAGCTGGAAACAGTCTTTCATAATTTTGAGGGAGGAAAGGATAAATATTTATACCAAATATTTAAAAATATTACAAAATACTTGTCTGCAATATAGGTTTTGATTTGTACCAGATTTTTGGGAACTACTTCATTGTTAAAATGAAATTAAAAGAAATATTGGTCTTTGCTCAGCAAATTCAGAATGCTCTGTCCTGCAACTGAAGTTTTTGAGAGCTTTTACCACTTCTAGTTTTGTGTTTCTCTGGAAAGAAGCTCAGGTTGTAGGCATATTAAATAAATATGCCTTTTATAAATGCATGTGATATTTATTGTTCTTTTTCCCCAACTACCAAATACACCAGAGAGAACTACATCCAAAGTAAACTATATGGATCAGCCATAAAATTGCAAAGTTCTCATTCTGCTCTCTCTCTAATGTCAACCCAGTGTTATTTTTCTATCTCAGTTTTGATTAGTGGATAGGGCAGATAACAGTCATTTTCTGTGCTGTTTTTGTATGTGTTTGTACACGTTCGTGTGTGTTATTTTGGGGGCACTGGAGGACAGACTGTTCTGTCACTAATGGTCTCTGTACCTAAAAGATGAACTACTTTTTATGTTTGAGCAGCAAAAAAAAAAATCAGACTTCTTTACAAATGTGAACCTTTATCTCAAAAGCAAGGTCTGAAAATTGATCCAGAGTCCAAAAAGACTTATCATGTAAATTGATAGTATTGTCCCTTTACTGTCTCATGAAGGCCTAGATTCATCTCTACGAGTATCTGCTATCCAAAAACAATTGTGTTTGGATAAGATATTCATCCGGATTCCCTCTATATTCAGCAGAAGGTGATAAATACCTCACAGTGGTTTGGTCATAGATGACTACACTTTAGACTACTAAAGATAGTACAGTCAATTCCCTCCCTGTATATCACCATCCCATTCAGTTCACTTTCCAGTGAGTTGTTTTCTTCTCCTTTGAAATTTGGAATTTTTAAGAATTTTCTCTTTTTGACATAGCAGACACTTTTCTTCCTTCTGACTAAGACTGACTCTGGTATACCAAGTCAAGGAGAAAAATGAAATCATGAACAAGTCCAGAGCATTATCAGCCTCTGTGTGAATATGCAAAGGCTAAGGTGAAGTTCTCTCTCCTTTTGCACACCCTCCGTTAACTTACCTGGCCTCCAAGGAAAAAGGTAAAACAGATCTAGAAAGTTTGTTCTGCTGCTGCTTAGCTGGTTGCCCACCTGTTTCTTCTCTGCACCATTCTGCACCCATCCAGTCTAGATGAGTCCATGCAGCTCCTCTGAACCAAACATGCAAGCTATCTAGAAGACCATAGCTTAAGACCATTAAAACTAGTTTGAACAGAAACTTTATATGTATATAAAAAGTACATGCTTTATATGTAAGTAGTAAATTTATGCAATACACACATACAAAAGATAATGTAGGTTGAAACACGCAAAGCCTGTGGCTAATGAAACCCAGCTCCTTACAATCTGTCTTGCAATGCCTTTCTCTGTATGCTATGCCCTAGTAAGACTCAGCCAGGGAAAATGCTTCATTTATAACCAAAGCCTTTCTCTTGTCAAAGCCTTCTAATTCTCTGGTCCAAAAAAGGTATTGGTTAGGTATTTAGTGTATTCTTTTATCCACTTACATCTAACTCAGTTAACTCAGTCTCAGAACAGTTGGTTGAAATCATATACTATAAATAGGGTCCTTCCACTTCATCTGTGTGAAGGTAAAGTGCACTTTCCCCACTTAAAAGTAATTTCTCTAGCCACTACAGGATTTTATGCTGTTTGCCTCATAGAAAAAAAGAAGATTTAGAATACTTAAACCCCATAACTTTCTCTGTGTTTAGTACTTTGGCCAGAAGATCTGTACGTGCTCTAACAATCATCAATTTACACACAAAAAAACCCCTTGCAGCTCTGAGGTGTTCAGTGACATTTTCTATTCTGGCCTCATCACTCTCACTTGTTCCCCTTGTCTGCTATGTAAGCAAATGGAAAGAGTGAAAATACTGCCATTGAAAATTCACTAACTGAGTCCTAGTAATTTCATTCCAAATGTTTTGGAATGTCTAATGAACTCTGAAGCAAAGTTCATTGTCTTTCAGCTGCTTGACATACTTCTCATCCAATTTAACATTTATAAACACAAAGAAAAATAAGTTCTTGATGTTATATTTGCATGTGAAATCCTGGCTGTGCTCTGAGATTGTTGTTTAAGAAACACCAAATTCTCATTAGTGGAGAACAAAAGTATGAGCAAAATCACTGTTTGTTGTATAAATAAAATTAAAAAATGAACCAAATATATGTGGACACCCACACACATAAAGACAAATAAACAACGATTCTGAACTTTCTGGTGGGAAAAATGTATAGTATTTCTGCTAAAATTACTATGTGAAAAATCATTTTTGCAAATTAATTATTATTTACATTTTAAATCACTTGTTACATTACATTTGCAATTATCATATACCTAAGAAAGCAAAATCATTAAAGAAAGGCCTTTTTTGTGTAGATAAAAGGGGAGCAAGTACATTTGAACTGCTGGTATAAAACACAGAAGTTATTTAACAGCTGTGAGAAGAGAGAGTAGACGTTAATTTATGGTAGGCTTTTTTTTAATGTTACAAGTTCTGCTATACTACTGGATTTCTACCGGTTTAAAAAATCTCTTAATGTGAGTAGGAATGTAAGAACTTCCATCATTCTTCTGGCTGACAGGGTCCACATTGGTAAGAGGAATTACCTATAGGTGGAGGAAACTGCTCATAAATGAGGCACTCACTCTTCATAGATGTCCTGCTCCACTGTCCATTGGATTTCATTGCTCCTTAAGGCAGCTTAAAGATATTAACTTTGAGATCCTGAGTTCATCCAAAATGAGAGATTCTAGAACAAGGAGAAATGTAGATTTATCTGTGTATGTGGAGAGGGATAACCCATTGGGTAGTACGAAATTCTGTACCAAGGCCTAGACAGTGAAAAGTGACCGGAAGGAGGTGACATAATAATCTCTGAAGGAGAAGATTTTCCATGCAATACGATATTGTACCATAGAAAATAAGGGCAGGGAACAAAATCAGCAAAACCATAAACTGCACAGAATCAAGGCAAAAGATATCTGCCACATTCCCTACTGGCAGTAACATGCAAAGCAGGGTGCTGTTCTGTTGGGTGTAATTAATGCCTTTTACACCTTTTTCAAGAGTGGCACCTTAAAAGTAAATCTCTGAGGACTCATTTTTTGAATTTTATGTCGCTTTTCCGAACAGTTTAGTTTGGAAGTTTCTTAAACATAAAATAGTATGCAATATATTTTGCTTCTGTAATGTCGTGTATAAATACATATATTTTACCTTAGCATAGTATGCTCCCTTGAGATGCAGGGCTGCCTGTGGTTGTGATAATACAATTTTGAAAACATACTAAACATGCCATATAACAAAGCTTGTGAATGGCACAGCACCAGCACAAAATTTGTTCTGACTCATCTACCAGAGGGAATCACTCTATACTTATTAAAGGAGGATGCTTACAGACTACCTGGAGAGAAGTAGAGAGACAACTAAATAATAAGGGGAAATTAAGCTGGAATCATGGCTTCTGCCTCTGGGAAGGAGTCATCCACTGACACCAGTGCAAGAACAGATGGGCTTAGCCGCAGCCAGGGGGTGATAAGGCAGATCTGCCTCTAATCTGTGGTGAAATCCCCAGAGGAACATAATCCTTTAGGCCTCCTGGGAACATATATCATTCACCCATACCACCCTGAATCATTCATAAAGCCAAGTGGCTGTTGAAATCTGCTGAACGCACATGGCAATCTTCTATCCAATGGACTTCTAATGCAAAATGTTTCAGCAGAATTAAAAGCAAATTCTTCCTGAGACCCCTTTTTTTTGGCTGCAAAGCCAGGCTTATTCTAGCTCACTTTCCTTCAAGGCGTTCAACATGTGTGTGGTGCTTAGCTTTCTCTTGAAGAAGGTACAGGCCAAAGGTTTCAGTTCCTTGAGACTGAGGAGGTCAGAGCACCCAAATTCATCAACACGTGCCTAACTTCAGACGGTGCTATTTCCTGCATGTAACAGGAGAGCCCTGCTCAGTTAGGCACATAACTTTCAAACAAGAGACTGTGGTATCTGATTTTCAAGTGTGCAGAAATCTCTAACGAACTGCTGACCTCAAACGCACACACCCTAAGCCCCAGCTGCCTTCCCGCCTGGCAGGAACAGCTCTTGGTGCATAACTCCCTGACGCACTGAGGTTTCTCTCAGTGAAGTCAGAACAAGCAATCTTCAGCTACTTTCACATCTCCATGCTAGGATCTTTTTGCAGTTTAGTGATTGTGAGTAGTAACAAAATGAATGTGGGACATAACGGACATGCTAGAAGTATGGTCCTAAGGACAAACATAAGAAAAAAGAGGGATTCTGACCATCCAAGCTGCAAAGATTTGTGCATTCTTCTAGAATGTTAGGAGGACATTGATGCCATTTCTCCTGGAGCATGCACCAAAACAATGATGCTGGGTTAAATAATCCATTTGTCCAAGGTGGCAAGATAATGCAGTTCTGCCCCTGGTCCTCCTGACTGCAGAGGCAGGTTCAACATGTGTGGTGGGGTCAGAACAAGTTTGGTTTATTGCTCTGCTCCAGGGAGGCTGGAGAGGGACAATCAAGAAGACTTAATTGCACCATGTATGTGATTTGGCTTATCTGTTCCTGTTTTTTGACCCCTGTCTCTACTCTTATCCTTGTTTTTGCCATCTCTGCCCTCAACTAACGACTAAACTAAATAATCAAAACAACTAAACTAAATAACAACTAAATAATCATAATTAGCTCTGCCACGTTGATCTCAGTTTTGCTACATCTATAGCCAAATTTGGTGCTTCTGATACAATTACCTAGGCATTCCTAGGTTTGTATATTTCTGGTGCGGTTCAGTAGATATTCTACTCCAACTATCTGTGAAATCCAGCCTATACTTACATAACTTGCTCTTAGACATTTGTGAAATCCAGCCATCCTTCACAGCACTATCTGTATCCTTTGTCAGGTTCCCACGTTGTTATCTGTCACATCCAGCAATTCTAACTATGCCATGTCCGGTGGCTTCTCACATCCCCTTCAGTTGCCTTCATCTCAGGACAGGATGCTGTCACCTGCTGCAGCCCTGACACGGTTAATATGTCCCTTGGCACCTAAGCAGTGCCAGACATATGCTGAATGGATCAGACAAACAACGAAGAAGATAAACTAGTTGTGCAAGGGAAGAATGGGTAAGTGTAGAGTATCTTTGTAGTGTTTTTCCATGTGCAAGTCAACAGCCTAAGGGAGAGAGATGTTGTCTTTTCTTGCATATTTTGAGAGCAAGATTTTTCTAATTTAACATGAGATATCTATCCATTAAAAGCACCTTCATTTTTTTCTGCATTCTAGAAAAAAAGGGTAGGTGGTTCCAAAGGGTAACTAAGACATCAGTTCATGTGCAAGTTTCCTCACCCTGTTGTTGATTTCCCTCTACTAACAATGGAAAGGGGCCCAATAGGCAACTTATACTAGTTTTCTGACTTTCATATGGGCAAAGGACATCCATGCAAAAGAAAATAATAATAATAGTAATAATAATATATTTAAAAAAAACCACAACTATTTTTATTCATCTGCTTGTTTGTTCAAGTTTGTAATGCTATGAACTCCTGTTACTAGAGTAAATAGCAGTGCTTGTATCATCTACTTCAGAGTGTACGTACAGTTCCAGAACATTTTGGGGAAGCATGCAGAAAAAAACTAATGGCAAGTAAGGAAAGTAGGAGGAATGTTTCTTTCAGCCTGACTCACAAGCAAGTTCTGAAAGAAAGGAAATGGTGGATCTGAGCTTGGAGCAGATGAGAGAGTTTGATAAAAGGCAGAGAGTGACTTTTTCATTGATGCAGAGGAATTTTCTTCCCTGACTGATCAGGAATCACCTTTTCTTTGCAAGCTGCAGGCATCCTCTATATAGCCACACTGCCTCCTGTGCCATCATTTGGTTTCCACTATGTGAAAATGCCAGAAGGGTTTAAAAAGAGACAGAACTGGAAACAAAATCTTGGGCAGTAATATCTGTGTTCGTAGCTTCTAAAACTGGGGACTAAGAGAACTGGGAAGGAAGCAGTGGTTGATTTCTATCTATAACTGACAGAGCTGTGGCCTTATTGCAGTTTCATAGTTGTGGTCATCATACTGAGTGCAGCTTTGGGGAAAGATGGTGGAACTAAGACAGAAAAAAAAGAACAAATGACTAGTGAGAAATACCAGAATAAAAACTTGTGGTTTGCATCAGGACAGACCACTCCACCCACATCAAACAATTTAAGTGATAATCTATTTAATATGAACTTAGGTTTTTTGTTAATGGCTTATAACATCTACAGTCATTACTGTTCAGAATTTAAGTTCAGAATTTTTTCCTCCGAGGCAAATATTCTAACTCACAAGGGAAAAATTAAATCAATTTTGCCTTTTATTTCCACCTAAATACAAGTTGAAAGATGGGAAAATATTTTTACGACATCCGTTTATTCCAGGGGTGGTAAGGAAAATTTTTAACAGTTTTTAATATATTCTTCACTTCTTTGGCAACCATTGATTTCTTCTCTTTCCATTTGCTGTGCAGCCTTATAAGACTATGTCATAGCTACAAGGTGAAGATAAAAGATTTTCAGATACAGAGATCATCATCCACTTACAAGGCTGAAATAACCATCATTAAGGGACATATCTCAAATACAGCCTTATTCATTCACATAGAGAAGAGAATCACAGTACAATAATGTGGAATGACTGTATCATTCAGGTACAAATTTGGAAGCTATTTTCTGATTGATGCATCTCAGTGAGTATGGAACTAAAGCACTGTGATGTGAGAAAAGAAGCACAATGAGCCAGAATAAAATCAGTTCTTCACAAGAGGCCGGTAAGTATTTCTTTCACCCTTGGAAATTCAAATAGAGTGAATTCACACTGATTTGCATCAGTTGTGTTCATATATGCATTTATACAGTACTGATTTCACATTTATTCTGGTTACAAAATGTTGATGGAAGCAAGTATTGATTTTACTTTTTTTTTAACTGTAGGCAGCTATCTTTGAAGAACTGCAATGGAGTGAGTTACAAAAGAGCAATAATAGGCCTTTCAAAGATCTCATCCATCTGTATCCTTATAAAGCAAACTTCATACAAATGATTTTGATCTTATTTACCTTGCTACCAGGAGATTTGTATGCATTTCAGTAAACTCACTAATATTTAGTGGCAGATTAATATAAGAGTATCATGTATTCTATATTGTTAACCTTACCATCAGTGTACTTTTCCTACTGCTACATAGTTCAGTTTTTAACTGGAAACTCCCTATCTATTTATCTAGACTTACAAATACATATAAATAACATATGTGTGTGTGTGTGTGTGTATGTTGCATACCACCATTTTGCTTTTGAAAGACATATATGGCACAATAACAAATGATAGTATTACCGACAGTTGTGCAAATTTCTCACTGATAGTGATATACAGAATTAGTCTATTTATTCTGACGACAGGAATGACTGTGATTACCCACACAGACATTCACAAAGGTAATGTTTTACTGAAAAGTCTGCATAAATACTAATTTTTCTCAACCTTAATTATGAAGTAGATAAATATTAGCATTATTTTTCACATAGTTGAAATGAGACATTACATTGCTTATTTAAGAGTGTTCTGAAAGGAAATGGGGTACATTGAAGCATTACTTAAATTCGCTGTGGTCTCAGTTGTTATACCATGCTGTTTAGATTGGGTTTGATGTGATTATTTGTCCTGGAAAAATTTTCCAACAGATCAACAGGAAGCTTTTAAACAGAAGGAGGCTTTCTCATTTTCAGACAATGGGGCTACAAACATGAAAATTTAGCTAAAATAGTAGCCATTGTAGCATTCTTGTCTTGTCCTTAGAGGACAGACATTTGTTTATTTTCTTTGCTGAACAACTTCCTATACAGGGTTACCCCTACTGAAACTTCTGCCTTTTCTTTTACTTTACATGCATCAATCTGAAAGTAAAGTTTTCTCAAGAGTTAACCACTCAGCCTACACCTGTAGAATAAACTCTGTATTCAACATTCATCTGAAACATCATCCCACGGCTCTGAACATCTCAGTATCATGACAACAGCCTCTTAATATCACCTACAGAACTCTTCATCTTCAGGATATTTCCATTTATATTTGAAACTGAGTGGATTTTTATCTTCAACTGGGAAAAGTGAGGTGAATGCTACTGAGCTACTCATCTCTTTCAGATCACCCCTAGATCTTCACTCTGCTGAGTGCTATGGTTCATAGAAATCACCAGTACAAAGCACTACCTTAGTTGCTGCTGACTCTTGGCAGCCAGAGTACAATGTCTCATGCAGGGCTCTTGGATGACTGCACTTTTTGTGTACTTCTGTCTGGGTTCAGTCAGCAGATGAACCATTCTTCCCAGGAAGAGCTAGTTTCTGCCTCTGCCCACTGACATCATTTTTTCTTTTTCTTTTCTGAAGGTCTATATCAGAGAAATTCACTTATTCTCAAGGGTTTTTCCCTCCTGGCATTTCTTCCCGTAATTTTTTCAGGAAAGAGCAACTCTTATGTGTACCTCTAGCAGTTTTTCACTACCTGGGACGCATCTCCTTCATCTAGAAGCCAGCACCAACCAAAACCATCTGACCTCAAAATTGCAGTTCGGGAACAGACCCCACACACGCCAAAACAGGCAAACTAACAGTGAAGCTCAGAGACTTATTTTCCCAGTTTTGGTGGTTCTACTTGCCCACATCCATACAAAGTTTTTAAAAGTCCCTTGCCTTCAATCAGAGAAGGACCTGGGGGTCCTGGTAGACAACAGTTCAGCCATAAGCCAGCAGTGTGCCCTTGTGGCAAAGAAGGCAAAGGGTATCCTGGGGTGTATTAAAAAAAGCATGGTCAGCAGGTCAATAGAATCATAGAATCATAGAATCACCAAGGTTGGAAAAGATCTAAAAGATCATCCAGTCCAACCGTTCACCTATTACCAATAGCTCCCACTAAACCGTGTCCCTCAACACAATAGAATCATAGAATCACCAAGGTTGGAAAAGACCTAAAAGATAGGGAGGTGATCCTCCATCTCTACTCTACCTTGCTGAGGTCACATTTAGAATACTGTGTCTGGCTCTGGACTCCCCAGTTCAAAAAAGACAGGGATCTCCTAGAAGGAGTCCAGTGGAGGGCCACAAAGATGGAGGGCCTGAAGCATCTCTGATATGAGGAAAGGCTGAGTAGCCTGCGTCTATTCAGCTTGGAGAAGTCTTAGAGGGGATCAAATAAATGTTTATAAATATCTAAAGGGAAGTGGAAAGCAAATGGATGAGACTGGGCTGTGCTTGGTGATACATGTTGATAGGACGAGGAGCAATGGCCAAAAACTTCCATACAAACATGCAGAAGAACTTCTTTATACTAAGGGTGTCAGAGCACTGGAACATGTTCCCAGAGAGGTTTTGGAGTCTCCTTATGTAGAGAAAACAAAGGCAATGACAGAGCCTTTATTTGAGAAATAGGTACTATAGGAAAAGATATCGAAGAGGAATTAACTCACCCCTCCTGGTAACAGTTTGGAGAAAAGGACGAGCTGAGGAATGTGACCCTCCCCTGTTCATACCATCATGCTGCAGCAGAGAAGGGTGGGGAAAAAGTGGGACTCACACAGACTCAGATGGCAGGGGAAGTATCGCAGAGACAGAAAGGGTGGCTCTAGAACCCCCCAGGCACTCACGTACTCATGTAGCTCACCCACTGTTTCAGGCTGTGATCTTGGAATTCCACTACACCTTCTGTGGAGGGATTCAAAACCCATCCGGATGCCTACCTATGCAAAATATTGTAGGTAATTTGCTTAAGCAGGAGGTTTGAATTCTGAGGTTACTTCTCACTCCTTTTATTCTGTGATTCTAACTCACTCACTCACAATGCTGATTTGTCTGCTACACTTTGCTAATACATACTTCTCAGCAAAATGCTTCATTTGAAGCCTTTTTTACATAGGTCATCCTGCCCTTTATCCTACATTAATCACAACTGTGAGCAATCTGGACTCCCAGTGCCTCCCAGAGAGCAAGCTACAAACCACTGCCAGACATGGCAAACTCACCTCCAAGAAATGGTTTGGTTTGCTCACTACAAACTTCTTCACTCTGCTTCATAATCCCATGGAGCAACATACCATTTCCACTCTGATTTATTTTCCTGAATGGAGAGTTACGTGGGATATGCCCACACTGCACAAAACAGCTTAGTTAAAAGTAAACAGAGATGTGTGTAACTAGCCAGCTTTGCTCACTTTCTTCTTATTACATTGCTGTCATGAATAAGAACATCAAAAATAAAGACAGAGTGAGAAAGAGATTTTGGTCTCTCTTTGGTAAAAGTTACAAATGGAGGACTGTGAAAAAAAAAAAAAAAAAAAGTGCTACCATATGTGCTGATAGAGCACATGAAAGATTTATTGGGGGCAAGCTACACAAACTGAATAAGAGGACTTTTGTCTGGACTGACAACTAATTGACAAGAATTAAATTACAAGATAGCTGTCTGAAAAGCTCTACAACCAAACCTGCTAACAGAAATACTATTCAAGGAAAACAATGTAGACAATCAGGAAAAATAAAAATAGAAATTAGGCATTACTTTGTGTCTGACAGTTTTAAAAAAAGCCAACATGGCTCTGTCTGAGTGGAAGTCAATTCAAAAAATGCAGCAAACAATTTTATCATGGGAAAACATGAGCGTTATTTGCAACTGTTGTATGATCATAGCTGGCCAAATTCCCCTCTCCACTCAGAGAGTTGCCTTTACAGAAAGTAGGACAGTGTTTTACCCTTACAAAAACTGGTTTAGGCGGGGGCACGGTGTTAATGTGTTTGAGTGTGGGGCGGCGCTGCTCTTCCCCTGCCTACAGACTGCAAAGCACACAGTGGCCCTATGGAGGGGCAAAAGCATTTGCTGCCCCTGAAAACCTGGAATGGAGAGTTCATATCTGAAAAAGGCATATTCCATTTTATTTAAAACTTAGTATCCTCATATTCATATTATAAAGTAGAAAATAATTCAGAAGGAAATCCTACCATGAAGATGGTCAATACTGTAGTATATGCCCAAAAGCAGATGCTTTGCTTAAAATTGGTGTTGGGTTTATTGCTTTCAATATGTTTATCTCCTAAACATGAGTTTCAAAAGTCTTCAAGTGCTTTAAAAGTATTTTTTGACCTCAGTGTTCAACTGTTTTCTTCCTCCTAGAATTTCATGAGAATTGATTTTATGAGCTCAAAAAAGTGCATAAAGTTTTGTTTCATTGAGATGATTATAATACACAGAGTACTGTGATTCAGAAACAGCAAAGTGTTCAACTTCTATGGCAATTTTAAAGGTATGTGTTGGCTTAGATTTGAGTATGTGCTAAAATGTTTACCAGTCTATAAAGCAACTCATATCATTCCTTGCTCTCTTCCTAAAGAGAGATTTTTCAGAGTTTTTTCAGATATTTTCAGAACTGTTTGAGACCCCTGTTATATAAGAAACAAATAAACAAACAAAAGACCTTGAAGTCATACTAGACAATCTATTTCCTAAGAGACTATCTGGAAAAGTGAAGCAAATAAGCCACGTAGCAAATAAGCACTGACTTTCTCTTCATCTGCTCTTCTGCCCAATATGTTTCACATGTATTTCTTCCAGAGACAGTGGAAGAAATTTCAGCTGAATTTTACCAAATCAGTGGGTTTTACCATTTACTTCAATAGAGTAGAGTATTTTTCAGACAGACGTCTTTGCTTGCTCTCAAAAAAGGTCAATTAAAAGGAAAAAGAAAAGAAAAAGAAAAATGATTCACCAGAAAATGGTGTACATGAAGCAAGATAAATTCATTTTTCTGTCATTTACCTTACTATTAGATCCACAGGCAAGAAAGGCTTATACAGCATTTTGTTTTTGACACTGATTTTAAAACTATTTCTTGTTCTGAGCATGTTACATTTGGATAATTGCCTCTTGTATGTTTTTGTATTGTTTTGTTTTTGTTTTGCTTTTGTAAACTAGAAATCTATTGCCCAGAGATACAATACCATTATTAGCAACATATGAAATACAGTTTTGCTATGCTTGTTCAACAGAGTTGGCCTTGGCATGCTAATTTCAGCTAAAGCATGAGTAAATACACTTCATCTATTTTTGGAATTGTGTTAAGAGCAAATTTTATACCAGGGCTCAAGCAAAACCATACAGATGGAATCCTAGAACACTCCTCTCCTGTGGTGAAAGTTCCTTCATAATACTCCATTCAGGGAGAGGAAGCAAGGAGCAGAATGGCTGTTTCATGCAACCTCTGACACTTTCACAGTTAAAAGTTTAGCTGAAGCATCTCAGCAGCACAGAGTAGAAACTAGTTGGGAAGAAAATAAAATTGAAAAACAAGACTGTTCATGTATCTCCAATCATGATTTATCAACATTTACCCGTGTGCAGTTGTTCACACTCACCTTGGGCAGTCTGGTAGGTACAGAATCCATGATGCTATGTTATCAGACCAGTCTGCAGTCTCTGCAGGCAGAGCTACCATTTCCATGTGCCTTCACCACTGCTCTCTCCCTTGTGGGCAGAAGTAATGGCAGTTGTGGCTGCTGAATGAAAAGAGCACTGATACTTGAAGACTTGAAGGAATTCATGGTTAAACATTTATTTCATGTTCACTCTCCTGGGATGGTAGTTAAACAGTCATGATATAAGAAAAAAGCTGCGAGTAGAAATGCTATGTTAAAGAAAGAGAAGGAAACAATCTTCCCATGAGGCAAAATTAATGTACAGTCAAATTATAACTGGGAATTTGAGAGCCTTACACAATGAAAGCTTATCATTGGGAAGGGGTCAAGGTATGGATCTACAAAGAAATAAGCAACTGAGGTGGATATATAGCAAACCACTGGAAACCTCCCTCAGAATATACACAGTGATGAAAAAAATATATTTTCTATAATAGGTAATTCTGAATATGTATTATGGTACCTAGGGCAGAAGTGTACATACTTCCAGTCCTATGACTTGTACGCCAGCTCAGCACTGGGCTGAGGATTAGGCATGTAAGTACTAGGATCATCAAATTGCAGAATTATAGAATGGTTTGGGTTAGAAAGGAGCTTAGAGATCATCTAGTTCTAGCCCCCTTTCATGGGCAGGGACAGCTTCTACTAGATCAGTTTTCTAAAAGGCATATCCAACCTGACCTTGAACACTTGCTGAGATGGAGCACCCACTGCTTTTCTTAGGCAACCTGTTTCAGTTCCTTATCACCCTCATAGTGAAGAATGGATGGTCTATCAGCATTGGATGAGATTGGCTCTCCATCTAGTCTCCCTAATGCCAGATGAGGCTGGGCTGACAGAATAGCTGCTGTGGAGGGCAAGTAGTGCCATCCTATCAGCCTAAGTGTTTCTATAAGCACACTTTGTCACATAGCTAGGGCTGAAACCCTACAAGAAACTCACAAGTTCTGCATGAGTACTGTCCCACTGTAGTTGCTGATATATCTCCAGCACAGGAGGTGCACCTGGACAGCCACAAAGGTTCAAGATCCACAGGTTAGTCATGTCTGTACAGTAGCTATATTCAGAGAAGACAGATCTGTGGTTAAGCTGTTAGTCTGGGACTTGCAAACTCCAAATTCTCCCACAGACTTCTCATTTGAACTTAAGCAATTCACTTTGTCCAGTATACACTAACAGAATTTTTTTTCTTACTTGGCTATCTTGTCTGTTCAGAGTGCAGCATCTTTAGAATGCAGAAGGTCTTGAGGTACTCTTATATACAAGAGAATGATTTTTAGACACTGCTCTCTAATAAACATGTAATTATTGCTGAAACCTAAAAGTCTATAATAAAAGAACTAAGATGATACTAGCTGAAGGGCAAGATATCTTCCAGAAAAGTAAATATTCCAGAAGATATATAATGTGCTTTTTGTTAAACTAAATATTATCTCTTATTTTTGAAAGGATTAAATATGGGTTCTTAAAATTCAAAATATTTACAGAGAGACCATTTGACAGCGTAGTGAATTACGTGTATACGAACTTCTTCTAACATTATCCTTCATTAATATCTCTCCTATTTTAGCATCTGGAAACATGCAATCAAAATCAGGGCTTAGTGATACAGTGTACAAAGACCTTATGGCAAGGACAATGCTTATATGTCAAATAGGAAACAGTACTCTCTCTGTGCAGTTTATCAAGGCCACTCAGAAGTTATGATAACTAGCAGAATGCAGTTCTTATTCCGGGATTCAAATAGTTTTTTATTGCACATTCAGCATTCTGGGGCCAGGACTTACAACTGAGCAGTCTCCTTCTGTTCAGCAGAGGACAGTGGAGATAGAGGCACAAAATTATGTTCAAGGCAGTTATTTTTAAAAATGAGGCAGAAATTCCCCTCACACCACGACTTTCACTGGGTGTAAATATTTCCACCAGCCTGTAACTGTAAATATGAAGTACAAAGAGAATCTTACAAAGCATTTTAACACATTCCCAAATGAAAAAGACATATCTCTATCACTATGAAGCTACTAGATTAGATTTCCTCTGAAAACTATTCCTCTCTGAATGCTAGTGTTAGCCCAAATATAAATAGAAAGGCTCTTTATTACAGGCCTTGTCAGTCTCACTGTCAGCTCACAAGAGCATCTAGATGTTGAGGCAGAGCTGGCTGCAGCATCCCAAGCTCCTGGAATACTTTTTGCCTCAAATTGCATGTCTTTATACCTAGTCACTTGAGGTCATCCATACAGCTGTTCAAAAGAGGCTATTCGCTTTCAAATGCCTATGGTTGCTTTTGTACTGACAGAGAATTTCATGTATTCCACATTTGCTTGCAGCATTCCCCACACCTACATTATCAACATGATATCTTTCTTCAAAGTTGTGGACTAGATGTCATGGGCTTGCAAATCTCCCAGAGGAATATAAATGAGGAAATTCTAAAAAACATCGACAGCACTGGCTTCAGTACTGTGTTCCTACTGTCTTTCCTTCCAGTTGGAAATGTGAAGAGGGAAGAGAGAGCACTGACAAGGCTGGGAAAAGGGGCAACTCTGTCCATCGAAATTCAACCCATTTCTGTACCTACAATATTGAACTAAGACAATATTAACAAATTATTTCAATAGAGTCCAACCTCATCCAGGTCCCTCTCAAATCAAGGACTTGGAGTAGGACACAATGTTTTTTGATTTACAGAATGCTTTGTCTACGCAAATCTGCCTACTGTCCTCTACGTAAGTCTGAATAAATAGCATAGAGGAAAGAATCTGATTTACAGTACTCATGTGACTTGCTTTTTTCACATCTAATAGAACTTAATAAAAGGCAGGCATCCCAACGGACGGATAGGACCTACCTATTGGTCTCTCCAAGGAGTGGAAATGCTGCACTTAAGGATGCTGGCCTCCACCTGGACATAGAGACATTGACAACAACATTTTGGCTGCAACCTTCCAGCTAATTCTTTATCCAACAAATAGTCCATCCTTCAAATCCTTCATATGGTTAGGCTAGGGATATGCCTGCATCATAGGTGGTTATTTTTTAACTATTCTGTTAAAACATTTTCCAGACTATTTTGCAGATCTGAAGTACAGCTGTGTGCAAGTCTGTATAGGCTGGCAGATAGCTGCTTGACCCTTCCCCTCCACATTTAGGCACTGACAACAGACGTCCTAGCCAGATGAGACTTTCTAGTATGCTTTATATATGAGCATCAATAGCTCCCTCTTTGCAACCATTTTTACTCTGCAGAAGTTCCCATTACCATAGCATTAATACAGGATCAATGACTGTCAAACCTCCTTAAGATTGCTGTGAATACTGTTGTTTTGTCTGTTTTGTCCTGTTACAGAAAAATATTAATAAAATTACCAGAAAATTAATAAGCATGTTCGTTGTCAAACTGTATTTTTCATTGCTATCATCAAAGTTTTCATTGTCAATAGAATTTATAACACAACTAAACCTTCCTCTGTTCAGGAATATTGCAGAGACCTACTTGATTTTGTCAAGATATTGACTAAATAATTACCAAGCAAGTATATTCTATTGGAAAGCATATAAGATTAACTTGCCTGCACACTGTTCTTTGTTGTTTCTAACTGACTCCATGTGGATTGTTCTTTTTCATCTCATATGAATGATGGCAACTTTGTAGGCAAGAGAAAGGCAGGTAACAAAAATTACAAAGAACAATAATTACTCTAGATGTAGAGTAGAATTTTCTTATTTTAGTAAATATGTCTCTTTGTAGATATCTGTATAAAGAAATCTATACTTGCATGAGCGCTTTAGAGAGGAGAAAGAGGAGGCATGGACAAGGCAGCACTGCTGCTTCTGACTGCAATATGCCTAAAGGTTGATAGAAAAATTTTAGTCACATTTGTGCTTTGCTGCTTTCCTTCGAAGCAGCGTCTGCTTAAGATGTACAGGATTATTCCGTTTCTTACTCAAGCTTCCAAAATTGCTTCTAGATGCATACAGCACAGTCTTTTTGGAGGCAATCAGTTAAGTCCCTCTGGTCGAGATCTGTAACACTGAACAAGGGTATGAATCAGGAATTGTTCCATAAACTTTAATGATAGTGATAATGAAAGAGTTGGAGCAAAACCAGCCCAGCTTTCATAACTTATTTGTTGGGATTAAGATCTGCCACAGCCTTTTTGTGGTGACAAATTGCTGCGGCTTTAAACTTCTAAACTTCCTAAATTCAGATCTGGAAATCACAAAGATGAATGAGCAAGGATTCCCAAGAGACAAATGTGCTTTGCAGACCATAACAACACAGGTTGCCTTAAAGAAAATAATTCTCACATGTAAGGAAATTCTCCTTCTTCAGGAATTCATCCTACACTACAGCACACACATTCTGTGGCTGGGTTATTCTGTACTATGTTGTCAGACAAATATGACTATCTACAAAAGGTGGGGCACTCTTTGGATATCTAAATGACATAAAAATAGATAAGAACGGTTACAAAGTAGGAAAATGTTTAAAATGTATGACATGGGCTCAGTGACCAGATCACCCTTACCTGAGCAATTTTTTCATATATACTTTCTGTTTATGCAGCACATTTGTTGCCACATGCAAATGTGACATACATAATAAATCTGCAGCCTGCTTCCACGTGTGGCAGAAATTAATTCAAAGCTGTCACCTGTCTTCTCTTCTGCCTGTCAGTTTTCTGTAGAGCAAGGATCTGTTTTCTGCAGTACTCCTCTGTATTTTTGTCACTTTGGTAGAAACAGTAGTGCAATGCCCCGTTTACCCCTGGACAGCATGAGAGCAGTAGCGTGACAACAAATTCCATGACTCATTTTCCTTGAAGTAGGAAAGGAAGCATTGAGGAAGCCCTTACAGAAAGCCTAGCCTGTACTGGGGACTTTGGTGCCTCTTCCAGAAGTAGATTTGGATTCCCTTCAAGCCTACAGGAGTGTCTGTCACACAGATGAGAATTTCCTTGATCTTCTGTTCCTGCATGGCTGGTGAGAGGAGCAGAGTCTGTGCAGGATTCGGCCATTCCGATATCACACGGTGAACACTCATATGTATGAATGTGATTACATGCATACAGCTCTTCAAAACTACTTACAGTTCATTTGAAAGCCTCTTTAGAGCTAGTAGATTTATATAGGCTTTTCATGAATGAAAATAACTCTAACAGGAAAAGAAAAAGATTTCTCTCACTATGAGCTCTTAAATATAACCTACAGCTTGGGAGCAATGTGTCTGGTTGCATTGTCAGAGATTTCTACTGATGTATTTTTTTGTGTTCTTCAAGTGAGATGTAAAAATCATGTGGAAGTCTTAAAAGCTCCCATTGAATTACTCAATTTATGTTCTTTCACATACATTAATTTTTAGTACAGTGCAAATATTTGTATTGGCACACTATTTCCCTGCTCTGGAGAATTTAACTGGATTTGCAAATTGTAACAATATCCCTCTGTCAATTTAATCCTTTTACAGTATATATACTGGGGAGTATGTCTCTGTAGCAAGAAAAGATAAAGAGAAATTTAGCCTGGAAATTAGATAAAGGCTCTCTAATCATTTCAGAAATTAAATTTTGAGAAAAACAAACTAAGAAACAAAAGCCTTCTTGTAGCTTTTTTGATTGATTTCTCTCAGTTACCTGTAGATAGTATTATACACATATTGATATGGGCCGCAACAGCACAGGTCTAGACCCAATGGCCCAAAGAGATATCTTCTGCACCTGTGTTCCAGTAAAAACACCATCAAGTTAACAATAACAGCAAAAATGCAATGATGAAATTACGCTTGCTGCTTTTTTCCACTGCACATAAATGCTTTTCCTCACTATCTATGGTGAGACTGAGATTGAGTTTTACCTTTCTTAGTTTCAGTGAAAATACAATTTAAAGTGCTTTCTGTAAGACCAGATTTTTTTCTCCAACCAAGATATAAATAGGAAGTGTTTGTTAAGCCTTTTTATTATACGTTGTGCAAATTTTTGCCCTCACACTTTATTTCTATTTTTGTTCTTTCTGTTGAACCCAGGATGATCTCAAAGCGGTCAAGCACACATAAATGTTAAAAGACCTTTGAAAGGGTATCCTGCTCATGCTTGTAATCTCCTCTTACATCTCTCAAGCACTGACTAATAGGCTCTCTCATATTGCTTTCAGGTATCATTGATCTCTGTGTATCCCTTTTAAGTTTCTGAAAAGTGCCCAGGCAGGAAAATGAAAGTGTCAAAAAGGAACCCAGCTAAGGAGAACCCTGCAAACAGTGTTGTTCAAATATTTGTTTTTCTCATCTTGAGGCCTCCGGTATGTTTGATTTAAGGCATGAAAAAGCAATCAGTCTAGCTGGTAGAAATTTTTTTACTAAGCAAACAACCACAAGGATTAGAACCCTAAAAGTGTCCACATTGCATCATACTTGGTAGTGGCTAAAAACTCCCCTCTAACTAGCTCAAATGAGTTGCCAAATCATCTGCGGTATCTCACAGTTTTGTGACACTATACTAACATCTCTGATAAATAAATAGACTCCATTAGAAAGCAAATGCCAGTTTCTAGAGAGAAATCATGTTATTAAGAGAGAAGACATACATTTGCAAATATTATCCATTGACTTACTTTTATGAGAAACCAGCTCTGCATACAAACATTTTGAGGTTCTGCAAGACATGTTTAACAGCACCAATCTAAGGAGAAGAATCAATAGTTGCCTATACCAGAAGATCTTTAAAGGTTTTGACTGCACATAGAGAAAAAAGGAATGGGAAGCATGGGAAAAATCCTGTAAAAGCTAATTGTAAAGTATGTGAAAGTTTACTTATTTCATGAGGAGAGGCAAGAATTAAATTGGTACCCTACAGTAGGATGGCACTGAAACACGATGTCAAAGAAATTATTCTGTTTTTATTCGGTACAGGTGAGAAAGATGCCAGAGGTGTGATATACCAAGAGCCTGTAGTCACAGGGCCAGCAGCCTTTCACTTTCCACCAATACCAAAAACTAACCAGATGAGCTTGTTAAAGATCAGAATTCCCAAGTTTCATCTTGTCTTTCTGCACACTTTGCAATCTCCCACACCAGTAATATATAGCAAAATTAAACAATGTTCTTAATTATTTCTCAGATATTTTCACCAATAATTTGTGTATTTGTCTCTTAGACACTTCCTTGTGTCATATGCTCACTGTAGGAGTTTGGGAATATGTAGGACAGACATATTTTTCCTTTGAGAAAGCTGCAAGTAAAATGAAAAGGTGGAGTCTTTTAAAGGAGATATTCTCCTCTAATACTCCTAAGAAATTCAATTGAATTCCTTGAAGTAAAATGTCTTGCCCTCTTTTCTGCATAAAGAAAACAAAAAAAAAATTTTTTTTTTGAAATATTACAAGCTGTAATAGCAAGATATTTCTTAAGAGTCAGAAAAGCAGGAAAATGTCTGGTCCAGAAGCATTAGGCTCCAACAATGGAAAATTTTTGCAATACAGTTAACTGTTCTTCAAAATTTTATCCTCTTCTTTAGGGCAAGCTGAAATGATGCTTTATCTCAAAGGTGGTTTTTTGTTTGTTTGTTTTTTGTCAATGAAAGTGATAGCGAGAACAGAAAGGTTGTGGTATCTGAAAAGTAAAAAAAATATGATTTCAATATGGTGAAACTTTCACCAAGGAAATCAGATAGGAGTGCACTGAAAATTAAGTATATCAGATTATTGGGGGATGAGCAGCACAATCCTCTACTTGCTAAATAATATTCTCAGTCATCTCAGTAACATTTGACTCTTAAAAAGCTGCAGTAATTTGGTTACAGCAGATATGCAACAAAAATCAACCTAGTTGGTGGTCCTAATTTTTAAGGCTGTTGCTTTAATGCAGTCAAATAGAACAAATTCTGGTGATTTACTGTTGGACTAGATTTCACTCTCCAGGCAAGATGCCATGAATCTGGGGTCAGGGCTTTGTAGGCTGCACTAAACATATCTTTTTCAACCAACAGGCACGTCTCACCGTTAATGCAGTAATCATTTGGTTTTCACTAGCCCTATCCTACCTGTTGTTTACTACAAGCCTCTGCATGTTACAAATATAAAAACAGTAACTGTCAATTAAAAATCACAGTATTTTTTTTACCTATGATCAAATGCGCATTACTGGCACTGAAAATAAAACCATGCGAGCATGAACAGAAAATATGCCATTACACTCAAGGATTTAAAATAATCTGTCTCTTTAGTATTTCACATTGCAAACTCCAGTATCTTAAAATGTTGGGACGTTCTTCTGCAGTCTGAGTATTCTCTGTGCACAAAGACAGACCTAATGTAATGAATAATTGCCTCTTGAGCGTTGTACTGAGCCTGCTATTGCCCTACTTGTTCTCCTGTGATGAGTGAGCTCCTTGGGAAGGGCAAATACATCCCAGGAAGTCACCACAAGGGTCAGAAAGACAGATCAAAGAAAGCTATCATTTAGAAGAAATGACCATTATCTCGTAGTGATCAGCTTTATGGTCATTGTAAAAGGAAAACAAAAACACCCAGAAATCTCTCCCAGCAAGGAACAAATAAATAGCCTTCAGAGTCACCAAACCAGATCTCCTGGGATGGTGCATTAACTCAGCACTGCCCTCTGAATAACTTTGCTGCCAAGATTAGATAAAGCAGCTATCTCCATAGCAGTCAGCTATGCATAAACTGCCCTTGCTGAGCACATCAAAACTACCTGAACTGTAGTTCCTGACTTTTGCCTGGCGCTTTCTACCACTGTAATTATGCTCACTAATTCTATATATTAATAGAGAATTTACTATAATAATAAGGGAGCAAGATGCTAGCCAGATTTCCAGTTAGAATCCTTGTTCATTAGAAAGTCGATGTGATTAGATTGCAATTATTGCAAAGCTAAATGCAGAGCACTGGCAGCCTCCTGTAAAACAGAGCAGTAGCAAATGACATGAACGAAGAGAGGCTCAAGAGTCACACTGTAGTACTTTACTCAAATACATGTGATCAATAACTGGATTCTTCAGTTGTTCAGCTACTTCAGATACTTAAATCCATTCAGTATCAACTGTTCTGTCTCCCAAAATAGTTAATATCACACATCTTATCTTTCTGGAAACAATAAAAGAATAGAGGAACAGGGAGTTTAGAGCGAAAAATATTAGTTCATGTAAACAGTTTCAACACATTATAGTAGATAATTTCAGTACATTGCTCACTATACTGTCATCACTCCTTAATGTGTGTGAAAGAGCCATGAGAACCCACCATCATCTGTTCCCCTTTGGCTTTTCTTAAGAGGTGTCAGATTGAAATGGTTCCTCTCGCCACCCTGCTCACTGAGGTGAAGAAAGCTGCAGCCAGAGGGAGGAGCAGGGCTGGTTCTCCAAGGAAAGACACTGGTATGCCTACAACTTAGCAAATAAACAGTGTTATACACAGGCACTGCAAAGTAGCTCAGTTCCATACTATTCCTGGTACTGTGTTGGTGTGTGTTGGCAGCTCAGGCTAAATATTTTTCATACCAGTGCTTTCATCACAGAAGATACGTTATAGTTGAGGAATTCTCTAGGAACATACTGGTACCAAAATATCAGAGATTGAAAAATAAAATTAAAAAAAATTACAAGTAGAAAGGCTGATGCATTAATGTTGCACATAGTCAAAACATGATAAGATATGATGAAGATGGCACCTATTTTAATGGCTTACATTTTTTCTTCAAAATATAATAAATTCACAATAAGAATTTATACAAGAATTTAGCTATTTTTTTAATTCCTAGATGAAAGACTACCAACAAGCCTAATTCCCTGAATATTATCTGAGAAATATTTTCAAATATACTTTTTGTCTTTACATATTTTAACATGTAAAGAGCAATCAAAACTATTTAATATGAACTCTCTAAATTGTTGATTAATTACAGCAACATTGAAACCAGAAGCGTTTTGTGGAGCTCTCTATGCCCTCTCCCAGTGCAAGTGACCAACACATTCTGATGTCACTGATATAATCTGGTCCAGTGTGAGAACTGTTTTCCATTAATAATCTCAACAACCTTCACTTTCTCAAAGCATCTCACACTACAAAAATTTGACAAAGAACAGCTTTCATGTATCATCGCGATACCAAACAGGAGAAGAAAAACACAATTAACTTAAAAGGCAGAGAAAAGACCAGTGAAATTTTCACTTTGCTTATTTATTTGTGCCATTATCTGCATTGGAGTATTTCTTTTTATTTTCTCTCCTTTGGGCAACGTCTACCACCACAGCATGGAAAGTACAGACAAAAAAAAAAAATGTTATCTTCACGGAGAAAGAAAAATCGGCATATGCAATATAAGACTGAGAAATCCAAGAAAATGTTACCAAAATCTTAAGTGATTTAACATAAAATAAATTGATAATATTAAAAAGTTGCTTTAGAGAACAATTAATGCTGTAAAATTAAGTAGTGTTAAATTTGAGAATGAAGAAATAAAGAAAGCAATAAGATAGACAAAAAAAAGAACTAAAAAGAAAGTAAAATAAGTAATACTTATGATTTTATATAATTATTTCCTCAGAAAGAATTTAGCTTTCTTGGAAGCAGAACTACTGGAGTAGTGATCAGAATACGTAATATTAGCCTTAGTAAAAGAAGCTAAATAAGTATTCAGAGAGTGAAATACTTTACAGGTTTGACCTTAACATTTGTACAGCTGTTAGCATTCAAGAATGAAGTTACTCATGTGCGGTAAAAATATTCTAATGAACTCAAATCTTCACTCAATAAATACTGGAAATAACTCCTAGTTGTTTTAGTAAAGGTCCTCCCTTTGAATGGGATTTTATGACATCAATCAAGTCACTGTGGACCTTTTAAAATATTTGACTTAATTTGGTGAAATCAGTTTTACAAAAATATTCTTACAATATTTGAGATAGCATAGATGATATTAGTAGCAACCTTGGAGAGTGGCCACCCCACTACTGCTTTCTCCTGTTGGATATTTTATGCTGTGATTCCAAAGAAGGAATACCAGCGTATGTTGAGAAACCTTCAGGACAGAAAGTAAAGAGTGAAAGGTGTGAATCTACACAGCCCCATAGCATGATAGAGTCTGTTCTTGGTAATAATACAAGGCTGACCCAAAAGTAATGCCTCCGATTTTATTATATTAGTCTACAACCTCAGAGTCAAATGATGGTGGTATTTCAGTAGAGGCTGAACTTTCCCATCAATACTCCATTAAATTTATTGTCATGTGACAAGTGGTAGCAGAGTGGCAGTCTGACATGGAAGTGCATGTGGAGCAAAGGTGAGTTATTGAATTCCTCCATGCAGAAAAAACAGCACCAACTGACATTCATCAATGCTTGCTGAATGTTTATAAAACAGTGATAGTGGATAGGAGATCAAACAGTGGATGTGAGCACAGTGAGACAGTGAGTGGTGTGTTTCAGCAGTTTTGACAGTGACAGTGGGCCACCTCTTCAGGCGTTGACATTTATAAGCACCAGATACAGGCTCATGTTTGTTGCTGATGAAAATGCACAGCTAATGGGGGTGACTATATTGAAAAACAGTGTTTTGTAGCTGACAATTTTTTCTATCAAACAGTGTTATAGTATTCTTCTCAGCAGTTGTAATGTTCATGGAAATAAATAGGAGACACTACATTCAGAGTGACCTGCATAGAAGTAGAATATATACTCAGCTGACATGAAAATGATATTCACCTCATAAAATATTCTATTTTTTGGCCTAAACATATAGAACATTCAAAGAAAAACATTTCAGAGTGATTTTCATATCCTTTCATTTTTTTTTTTAAATTCATTAATAATCCATCAGTCTTGAAAAATTGCTGTAGACAATAGAATACATTCCTAAATGAAATTTTTATATTTTCAAGAGGAACAATATCAAACTCTTCATTTGAAATAATTTACTAAAAAAGTGCACTGTTTTTTATACTTTTCAGATGGCCAGACTGGGACAGACTTTATATCCAGCATTTAAACTGAATGCATTTATTATGATAGAACACAATGACTGCATTGTAAGATTTTAGCTCTCTGATATCTAGCTCTTATTTCCACAAACAGATATCCCAAACATTCTTACCTGCGTACTCTTGCAAAACAAATATGAAATAGGTGAACGTAGAGGAAGAATTGATGTAGAGGTTTATTTGAGGAAACAGCTGCAGGAAATCATGAGTTTTCACCTCACAAAGGCTGAGCATTTAAAAAAGAATGATTAATTACCCTATAAAAGGAACAAAGGTTAACAAGCTTTTACTTAACTTGTAAATATCTGAAGGCAAGTAAGCTACACCTCCTACACAATAGACTTTAACTCTTTCTTGTGGCATCCCTCTCTAGAGTGGTATGCTGGATTTGATTAAAGAAAAGCCAGGCATATTTTAAGTCAGTAAAAATGTCATTTTTCAGCACTTTATATGTAAATACGTAATTATATAGAAACATTTATAAAAATAACAAAATAAAGCCTTTCTTGATCATTTGAACAGCAGCGTAACAAAGAACTGTAATGGAATGCACAAAGAAAGTGTGGAATCCTCCAAAGTACCAAGCTTTCATTAAATTTCACCTTATGTCCCATTATGGTTCCTTTCCAGCTCAATCTGCATGCTTCCATGGAGACAAAAATAAACAAATCATTAATTTTTCCGTACTTTCCAGCACGTATCACATGCAGTTGTTCCCTTGGATGTTCTATTACTTCAGTCAGAGCACCGCAGACTTTTTCCAGGTATATGCCAATTACCAGTATATATCTATGTAGGTCTCTTTCTACAGCTCTGGATCCATTTTGTGTTTTCTAGCAGGATTTACCTTTTGGCATTCAGTTGTTTTGGGGGAGCAATTACACTGGTTTCTATTGGACCCTTTGAATCCAAACCATTCTATGTTTCTATTATTCTATTGCACTCCCAGCTCCACATTAACCTAAAACAATAGGGACCAAATTCTCCACTTCCAGTAAGCATCTATGTTGGTAATGTAGAAAAAGAATAAGAGTACTGTATTTGTTTTTCTAATGCATGTGTTGTTAGGAAAATTAACAATGAGCAATAAAAAAATTTATATTCAACTCTAGCATGTAACACTTTTTTAATATATCAACTAGAAGGAAGTGAAAATTTCCAAAACCCTGTTGGAGTTGCCTGACTACAGAAAGAAAAAAAAAAAAAAAAAAAGCGCCAAACCTCTGCTTTTCAGGTCTCTTAAAAATCCCAGATATATCCTGTACAGTGAACATGCTTGATCGTCTTTCAGTAACCAGCTTTCAGAAAAACCTTGCTGGGCACTTTGCTCCCGAAACAACTCCAGAAAATGCTTCTTATAATAAATACGGGTTTATAGATACTAAGTAGAATGTAGCTGCTCATTTTCTGCTTCTGAGCTGGAACATGTTTACAACACTGGAGCTCTAAGGGTTTGTAAATCAAAGTATTCCTGTCCAAATGTGATGTTATTAAGCAAGACTTTCTAGAAAACTGGACTTCAAAAGCCAGCAAGATTAAAAGGAGGACGAGAAAGGTTTTTCCCAATTTATGCAAAAGATGTGCACTAGTTGTGAATCACTAAGCTCTAGGGTTGTTTTCTGAAGATTCATTGATAGGCAAGCTTCACTTGTAACTGAGCAATTGCTCTGTATGTTTCAACGTACCCTACCAGCAACACAGGCACTTATGGTCAATTCAAAGCCAATAATAGCAGCAGAGCACAAGTCAGAGCACAAGTAATTAAAAAGGAACTTTAAAAATCTCTTTTCAGCGACACTGAGTTTGTCACCCCAAAAATAAAGACAAAAATTGTATATGAACGCTTCAGTATTTTTCCTATACTTTTGTGCTACATTTTATGACATGAAGCCTAAAATACTGCAGAAACGGTTCCTTGGAATAAGTTTCCCTTGAGAATAAAAAGGAGTTTCTCCTTTTGAAATATGTGAAAGTCCCATTAAGATGCACATTTTATAGTGCAGAGAGTTCTGAACATCTAGTCCCCATACAGTACATGCTGTGCTGGTACTTCTTTACATTGTCTCCAGAGCGTATAGCATGACAAAGTTCAATCATATGAATTCTGGGTCCCCAAGGAATGTAAGATGGCTTAAAAGACAGACCAAGTAGGCGCTTTGTTCTCTATTTCTAGCTACTTTCCACTGTGTTTCCAGCAGCTGTCTTTGCAGATGATCTATTACTTTTGATCAAAAAATTATAGGACCATTTCATTAATGAGAGGTGACCCAGAATCTCAAATTGTCTCTACTTGGAGAAAGTAGGATAGATAACTTACATATGTATAAGCAGTGGAGCATCTGAAATATAACAGTCTGCCTGGAAGTCAGATTGCTCTGTGGTTTTCCTGCCACATTCTTTGTTCAATGAGAACTTCTTCCTCTTCTTGGTCTAGACAGGTGTAGAAGTCCTTAAGTTTGTTAAGTCATGTTTGCAGCTCCACCTGCAAGGAAAGTGTTCAAGCATAATGCATGAACTCAAATTGGATACTTTCCCCACTTATTTGGCAGTAAAAATAATATCTTGACTTTTTTTTTGTTTGGGAGCTGAAGAGATAAAAGACTTTGTGACTACTCTAAGCCAGTGAGACACACTCAATATCCATCTGCTTGTGGTGTGGCCACTGTTCAAATGGGGAAGTCTTCAAATGCAAGCCTCTCTAAAGAAAAAACACTTAGAAGTTTAACAGATTGCTAACGGACAACAAAGTAAGAGCTACTAAAAAACAAGCTGACTCTGGGATTAGCAAGGAAAAAACAGAAAACTAAGGGTGGATCAAAGGATTTTCTGTCAGACTGGATTCAAAAAGTAAAGAACTCTAATCTGAATCACAGCAGCAGTTGTGCAGTGTAAAACTCAAGAAATTGTAGGCTAGGTGAATGTGGGACTGGAAGCCACAAACTGTGCAGATGCAGGTAAACACATGTATACATGCAGAAATAAAATCTGGAGACTTAGCTCAAGGAGACTCTTAGCTTGCACAAATAGAGGTAAGACGTGGAGAGGGCAAGGGGAGGTGGAAATGGAGTGTCACAGCCAGGTCTGTGTAAGCACCTTCTGACAGCAAACCCAGCCTCCATTCTTTTACTAAATGCTCTTCTCAGGAAAAATAAATAAATAAATAAATCAGAAAAGCAGGGTCCAGACACTGAAGAAGAAAGTATTTAGGAAGTATTTTCTGGTCTCCAGAATGTGACATCTTCCATCTGCTGTGTTTGCCTGTCCATCTGCAAAACACAGCCTCTTGCAACAGACAGCCACTACTTCTTTCACATCTGAAGGACCCTCAATACACAGACGTAGCAACCAAGCCAGGTTTTTGGGATCAGAAACATCTCCAGTTATGAAGCAGCTGTTGAATACTTTTTTAGTGGTTGTTTCATGGGGGTTTTGTTTTCTCTCTGAAAAACAGGCTAAAAAGTAAAAGAAGTAAACAAACAACTCAGCACAAACAAAGTTTACTTTCTTCTAAATATAATTCTGGACCAGCATATATCAGATTAGTTTGACTTTTAATTATAAATTAACTTAAACTTTCTTTGAATTATTAGCAAATGAATAACAGGAACATTGTGCAGCTTACTCCTTCACTGAAGGGGCTGGTGAATTGGATCATATTTTCACCAGCAATTGAAAGAAGTGGCAAAAATACAGGCGAAGAGAGCATTGATGCAAGATCGATATTACTGCTTCAGAAGTTCGTTTCATTTCACAGCTGTTTCAATCCTTATTCAATTTTGTGATTTTTTAATTATTTTTTTTTCTTTTTGTGCTTACTGGTTGGCTTGCTAAGCAGAATTTTCAGGGTTTGTTTTTTGTTCTTTTCAAAGTAAATAATTCTGAAAGTCCACTTCATGTGCTCTGTAGAAAGCTTGGAGTGAGCCAGCACCTTCTCTGTTGAAACTATTGTGGAGATAATGTGCAATTGCTTCTGCATATTAGAGAGAAAGGGTTTGATGAAGAGTGCAGCTTTCTTTTTCTTCATATTAAAAGTGTCTATTTCTTTATCAGATATCAGATTCCAATTGCCAATTCAAATTCTTGTGCAAAGTACTTTTTACCACTACGTGTTTCTTTGCTGTTGATTTACTTTTGTGACTTTTGTTTTTCTTCAGCAAAGAGGAAGAAGCAGTGAAGTGACAAACTTAAAACAAAGACATCGTTTGTATATGACACGTTATATGTTACAAGAACTTGAAGAACTCTTTAGTTCAAAGCCAAGCATTCAGAGGTCAAAAAAGGCCAGAATGAAGATTGCCTGGGCAAACTTAATCAGGCAGTACAGTCTTTCACTACATGAATACACACAATCATTTTTCTGTTTAACTCCTATCATCACTTGGCTACTGTGCTGCATTCATTAATGTGTTCTATGCATGACCTGCTTATAACTCCTTGGAAGGAAACTCCTTTTGGGGTTCTTCTGTTGATTCTTCTTGCTTCTTTCCTACACAGTCTAGCTTTTTCCCCTTTTTTTACTCACACTAAACACATTCTTCTTCTACAGTGTGTGAGTAACAGTGGTAAAGTTGAGATACTTTTATTTTCAGTTCCAGTAACAAAACTGGGACCAACAACTTATGACCAGACCTCACATGAGGCATTATATTCAAGAGGAGTGTGACTTACATGCACCAGGCCCAGGGAATATGCCCAACTGTTGTAGGGAAATTGCACTTGCCAAATGTGGCAATAGGAGGAGGCTGATTGTAATGAGTAGGGACAGGCTGTTGAGATCTACAAAGTCTCCTAGCTGTGTATAAATGAAATATTTCAGAGGTGAATTAAGGCAGATATTTATGAGGTGTATTCCAACGACAACTTTTAAGCCTTGTTATCAAAGTATAGAACTGTAACCTTACTTTCAGACACAGCTGATTTACTTCCAAGTATAAAATATCAAACACAACCTGAGGCAAAGGTATGGCATGGAAAGTCCTAACTTGGAAAGATTAAAAGAAACTTTAAAAGCAATGTTAAAAAGAGTTTGATAGTGAGAAACATCAAGAAAGCTTTACCATAGACAATACAACTGTTATGCCTGCTAAATGCAGAGATCTTCTTAGAACACCTTTTGTGGCAGGTAAATAATTCTTTTCTTAGTGTAGTGTTTTTGAAATGAAACTACATCCAAATCAAATGGATATTTTATAACAGCAGGTGACTTCTGCATGTTTTTCTGACTTCCTATCAGCTCTGCATGCACTACAGAAATCCAAAATCAGATAGGAACGTCCAGTTAGCAGGATGTCACATATTTCCAGAATTCAGTTTACAGATCACAAAATATTGTCTATTCCTACATTGCTACAAGGGTCATCAAACTCTGCAAAAGTATGGGAGACCTAATCTGTGCCCTAAAGGCAGTACAGTCTAGGTCATTGTATAATCATTGGATATCAAGATGTTACAATCACAAAATAAACAAAAGAGTTAGGCAAAGTGGACTTATGATAACAATAGAGAATAAACGGAAGGCTTACCCTTATGCTGGGCTCACCACAAAACACCAGAAGGAGGGATCCCCAGATGAGATCCTTCCCCTCTGGTAGCCAGCTCTTAAATAGGTCTAGGAGGGGTGCAGCCTGGCTCCACCCCTTCCGGCAGCACAGGTGAATTGCCTTCACCTGTGCTCCTCTGGCTGACTCATGGCTCACCTCAGGTGATCAATCAGAGGTTCAGGCCATGACTCAGTAGTTCCCATACAGTCATCCATAATTATTTTTCCAGCAGATGAAATTCCTACCTTAAAACCCATCTCAGTATATCATTCTAATAGAAAAGGAGAAGGCTAAATAGCCTTCTCAAATAACCTGCCAATATACTTCAGTATCAGTATTTATATCATCTGTGTAGGTAACAAACCATTTGAAAACCTGGCACCTCAGCTGGAAAACCAAGTTTGGCTGACTATATTAAGAGAATTTAAACTCACAAAAATATCACTTTCAACCTCTACTTCTATTCTTCTTTTCCTTAGCAGATTTTCTTGCTGTTTTCCCGTTTAGCTTATGAAGTTTACTGGAATGCTAGGGTGGGGAGTTGTTTTCATAACTAAGTTGCATGTCAGCCAGAATGGTGTATTGTGCTTGGTGCTTGCTAGATAATGGCTTGCTCTCTTCCGTGTATTTATAGATCAGGCAGGCTTTCCTTTCTGACAACAGTTAACTTCTGCAGGAGTCAAGTAATCCTTTAGTCACTTTTAGCAGCATGTCACAGGCATCTGCTGCCATTTCTTCTTGTTTGAATAATTTTCAAAAGGAAAAACAGGTTGTCTTGGAGTCTCAGTGCACTAGATTTTATCATTTCATGGCCATCACTCAGAAAGTCCTTACAGGGCTCTGTAAAAACTCCACAGGGGCAGAACCATGTAACATCATGCTGAGAAAGAGAAAAGTCTAAACTGGAAAGCCTTCACAGGATAAAACTTGTACACTTGAAGTGATCCCTGTAGGGGAAGAGAGCAATGAACAACGGATGTCTTAAGATAAAGCAGAATGCTGTTGAGTCAAACCTTAGAGACTATACTTTAAAAACATACAAGGGAATGCTTGAATGTATTTTATATTATCCCTACACACTAGTCTTTAAAAAAATAGACTTCTGCAGGCATAAGTCCAGAATACTTCCATTTTCAAACAGCTATGCACCCTACAACTTAGGTATGAAGAAAATGCACTTTATTGGTGATGACCTACATCTTCCAAATAGGAATTGGTAAAGAAAAGTGTAGGGTAAAACAAATACGTATGTTTAGATTTTTTTCCCCTGCTTGTCTGCAAATTATCAGTCCTCTTTTGCTTAGTCAGCTAACAAATTAAGGTCAAAAGGTCAAAAGTAAATAACTATTTTATCACTGATGCTAACCCCAGCAGTGTAGTCCCAAACTTTCCCAGGCTGTAGTGCAATGCTTAGTCTTCTGCTGCAAAATGGAGGTATGTCTCTAAGAGAGTCTGCTCTGATCAGCTTACTGCCAACATTCATGAACCACAGCCACAGAGCTCATCACATGTCCTCCAAGGTAAACTGAACTTAGTAGGGCAGTACATACCTACTTAAATGGAAAGCAAAATTATTGCATTTTTTTAAAGCTCGAGACCTTCTTGAGGAAACAAACTTCTCAGCTTCACACATTGTGTATTTAATACTCTGTAGCAATAAATTCTAGAAGATGTCAAAATTGTCAGAAGTTTTTCATCTGTGTCACCCTACATGTCCTCAGGATGATACAGCAGAAAATGATTGCACAGGTTGTGTCCTAGGAGGGAAATTTTCTTTGGCCACTCCCTTGCCAAGTATAGATGTAATACAAATA
Organism: Lagopus leucura; assembly: GCF_019238085.1. Lineage (NCBI taxonomy): Eukaryota > Metazoa > Chordata > Aves > Galliformes > Phasianidae > Lagopus > Lagopus leucura. Next base: position 25,680,559 of record NW_024962252.1, read on the forward strand.
TTACTTATTACAAATATTTCTACTGAAACAGTTTCCCAGACTGCCAAAAGAGTTATGGCATTTTAACCCTTGAGGCTGGTTCATGCACAAAAGCATCTTTATGCAAACAAGATAGCTGAAAAACATTTTCTGTAACAAATGTATGTTAAAAATGTGTCATATTCATAAAACCATATATATTAAATTTCCAAGAGTTAAAGTTGATTGGAACATGCCATTTATCTGAACAGCAAGTGCTAATGGCATCAGTCTTTTGCAGAATACAAATGAAGAAGCCTCACACAATACAACACCTATGCAGTTAATAAGATCACCTTAAAGAACTTAATATTTTCACCTACCTACTTTCACCTAGCATGATCAATGCATTTTCTTTAAAACACACTTTTTTCTTTTTTTCTTTTTTCTTTTTTTTTTTTTTTATTCCTGCTTTGCCTGCAGGCAAACAGAATCTATAACGCAAAAAAAAAAAAAAAAAAAAAAAAAACCAACGTAAGATAAATCTAATTGAGCCTGCAGTCTATTGTAGGAGCAGTGCTAGCAGCATACAGCATATCCCATAGTCCTGGAATCCCACGCAAACCTTGACTCCAAGTTTGGCCATGCACCTTCCCTTAATCTGAAATGGTTGCCTATGGAATGAAACACTGATACCAAACTGAGGAGCGGCAGTACATTTCAGTATGTTCCCAGGCTCTATTATGACAAGATGATATTGAGAGTACCACCAGTGTCCATCTACACCACTGTTCAGACATAGGCATCATCCCTGCTAACAGTCTTGTATTTGGCACCTTTGTCAGCTTTACTGAAATAAAAAGATATTCTTGATTTTCACAAGGACTTCTCAGTAAAGTCCATTTCCAGAATTCACTAGAATGGAATTTCTCTTCACAACCATTTGTCATGAAATATGAATGCTACAAATAAGCAAAAGTTTCCAGCATGTGGATAAAAATGTTTGCACATGACTTCTGAAATGAATTCAGTATAATTGGAGAACCTTGGGAAAGTGAGAATGTTTCAAATGCATTTACACTTTAGCTACTGTAAAGAATTTAAGTGAATTAATTATATATGTAGAAATAAGTAAAAACAAATTCAATATTTCACAAATCTCTCTCTTTACCTATGTGTTTTTTACATTTGACTTGTATGGTATCCTTGTATGGGACCACAAATATAGGTTCAAATCTGAATTCTGCTTGAACTTCTGTTGTTCAATTGCCTAGATTAAGTTTTTGCTGTTGATCTGTGCTGCAGAATCCATCACAACAGCACATCTGAAAACAGACAACACAATTGCCTCACATGCCTGCTTTCTGATATACAATAAATGTGCTTAAACAATTGATGTTGGATATGATGTTGATGCAAATTTTTGCTAAAATCCTTATTTTATTTTTATTTTTATTTTTTTTTTAATCTCAGGGAATTCCTGTTATTGCTCATATTGCTCTGAATGAAAAATCATCACAGATGGAAGAACAGCCTGAGTACACATTGCCTGTAATAGCTGATTTTGATATGAAGTACGTGACAAACATACAGCCTACAGTAAGTACAATTTCTTACCCACTAAACAAGAACAGGATGGATTTATACTTTGACAGAAGGGAAATAAAGAGCTTGAGTCAGCTCCTGAGGCAGGTAAACTGTTTTAAAAATCACACTCATAAAGGGAGACAATATAAACATACTCTACGGAAAGATCCAATTATTTTGACAGACGGAAAGAAAACCTTAACTGAAATTCTCCTTTACTCATAGATGTCTGTACTATTTAATTTTGGCTCATATCTATAAAGGCCAATCTTTGGCAAACGGGAAGGGAAAGCATTGGGTTTGTCCAGTTCTGTGCTCTGAAACTCTTGACATTTGTGAGATAGAATGATTGTGACACCTCGAGCATTTTTGACAGGTGTTGACAGTTCCATAGTAACTGGAAACTTAGTAAGAAATCCAAAACTTACATAAACATAATCATTCAAGCCAGACTGCTTCTTCACTCAGTACCGTTATGACTGGTACCATTCATTGAATCTGATTCTTTTTTTTGCTTTGAAAGTAGACAGATGAGTTCAGGCTCCCTGACATTGTTGCAAGACAGAAAGATGAGATTGTATGATGAGGTGGAAGGGGGCATTACATACCTACGGAATACATACCAGAGCTTAAAATTACTTCTAGCCTTCCTCACTGAGTTTATGTGGATCCTGAGAACGAAGTCTTTTCAAGGTGGTTAATTTTTCTTGTGGTATAAGGCAACTCTTCCAATATTCTTATTTTATAACTACTAGTGTATGCTGGAAACAGCAACTAAAAGAGCTTTTACCATTCTTTATTTGACATAAACTGCCAGAAAACAGCTGCAAAATTTGTAGCCAATAAAAAGAAGGATCTCCACAAATGATTCGTTGTTTTCAGTAGTCTAAAAAAGATTGACTTTTTTAAAAAGGTGACTTTTATGTCCTTTACCACTCTTTGTCCTACCCACTTTGGAAAAATAAACAAAACAGGCATAGCAGATCATTCTGATTACCCTTCAGATTCCCAGGTAAGCAGTAGCCATACACAGTCCCTTAGTCACAGTGACAAAACTGTGTTTCTGCTTGCCGTGTGAATGAAAACTCCAGCCAGCACTTCTCTTTTTGAATTGAGACTGTGACAGTGCTTTTCAATCTTGGGACACCATCCTCCTGCTCTTGAAAAATGGTTTCACTTTTGGCTGCCTCTCACCTCTCGCTTTGCTCCTTTTTTACTTGCTCAGTCTGCAGACACTTGCCTCTGGCAACAGTAGTCTAAGAGCAATTGTGTCTTCCTTGTCCCTCACTTAAACAGGAAAGCTAAAATAGTACTTCTTTTACTCTAGTATGTGCCAGAAAATAGTCTTGCCCCTCTCACTGTGTTCCAAACTTGCTTCAATAAAGCATCTAAGAAATTCATTTGAGGGACAAAGAATTTAAGCTTGTTTTTATTCAAGGAAATTTTTCACAGATTTCATTATTCCAACACTGGCACTCATAATTTCAGTACTAGCTGACTCATTCCCAATTACGTATTTGTTTATATACTGTCACACACCTCTTCAGAGAAAAGGAGGTAAGACTCCCAGCAAGCTTTTCATAGAAACTGCCATCTCTGTTGAGATTCTCACATCCCTAAGAATATCTCATCTCAGTAATTTTCCTGAAGGTTTGATATCGCCTACCTTGCGAATCAAAGCAGTGTCAGCCTGATGGAGTTGTCCTTCTCTGAATGAATGAATGTTGCCTAAAGCTGTAAATTAACCTTTGTTCCAGGGCACGCTGTATAATGACTTGTTGATTCATGTATTTACAAAGTGCAATCTGTAGAGATGCTAACTAGGGTCCTTGTGTTTCTGGTTCCTTCTGGAGTCAAGCTGTTACTGTAATGTTGTGATATACATCTCTAGGAAAAGTTATCAACTCTTTTTTCAATAACATATGTAAGGTTGTTCACTTACCACAGCAGAGTAAACATTTTAAAAACATTTCATATGCTTCTAGAAAAAAAACACTAGACTATATTACTTTCATTTAAAACAGGAATCTTAAGCTTGGGAGAAGAATGAAAAAAGACAAAGAATTGTTCTCACAGGTATGTTGCTATGGCATTCAAATGACTTTTATGAGTACTTTGTAGTGTTTGCTCTCTTGTTCTTCACTCAGAATAAGGATCATGCACAATCATGTGTTGGTTTTGTTTGGGATCTGTCATGGTTTTGAAGCACGCAGAATTGTTGCTAGGTATTTCTGCATGACAGAGTGCACATTTAAAGAAGTGCGTCATACACACAGAGAGGAAGTGGAAAACTCTAAAATTCATTAGGGGAATTCTGTTAAAGGGCAAAAGAGTAAAGGAAAACAAATCCTACACTGACAATGGCATGAGAAGACACAGCAGCTACCAAAATATTCTGTGGGTCAAACTACCAGTACATCAGATCCAGCATTATCTCCAAAAGTTGCTGTAGGAGATGCCTTATAGGAAAAGCATTCAAACTTCATTGCTATCTAAGATATGTTTCCCCTCTGCTCTGGTAGCACTCAGTCATTGGATTATAGATGTTGCTACACAGCACATTCCCATTGTCTATGGACTGGCCATCCAAATAATTGACCTTCACACACAAGCAGAAGTTCCACTGATGGCTTCTTAACTACAATCTCTACCAGTTATTCTAAATGCCCTGAAGTCAAAACAGTCCTTTTCACAGCACTAGCACTTCCCATCCACCAGCCCACAGGATGGTGTCAGTGGCTCTCACATGCCTGTCTCCAGCCCTCCTCTAGCCCTCTGGGAAGGAAGCAGTGGTTGGCCTGTCCTGTGACTTTGCTATCTATGGCCACTAACATGATTTCTTTTTTATGTGATGTCTGAAGAGACTTCAAAAAGAAAAATAAATCCTGCTGGCTTCCTTCTATTCAGTATTTTATGAAAGACCTTCCAAAAAGAGAATAAAATCAATCTTGTACTGACAGGTTACTTTTAGTAACGTACTTACACACAAAAATATAGGACCTAAACTGTGATAGGAATCCCATTTTAATTGTCAATATAAGCAATTAGAAATGCAAGTTTGAAAAAGAAACTAATTAAGTTATTCAGCAAAAAGTCATGTCAGGTCAAGATTATATTTCATAAAATCATGTTATAATGAGTGATTTTTTTGCCCAGCTAGTTTCTCCAGGCAGAAATGTAGATGCAATTGCAAGCACCATTCTTGTAAGATCAGATAATTTGATTTGTTCATTAATGTTCCAGACTACATCAGAAAGTGAGCATGAATATCCACCTCCACTTTATAGACAAAGTAAAGCAGAGGAGAAATGTTTCCCCTCCAGTCATGTGACAGAGCAATGTGAGGGTCAGGAACAGAAGCTCCATCCCCTGAATAGATGTCTTGTCCTCTCTCTATTGCACCATGCAACATCTCTGAGATTCATTGCTATCACTGTTGTAGAACGTGTGCTAGCATGGTGAAGATCTGCTAGTTTCTAAGACAGAACACAGGAATTTGTCACAAATTTCAGTTAGAATGGTCTCTCAAAACCAAAAGTGAAAGTATCTCTTAAGAATTAGGAAAGATGTATTTCCTCTCTGAAAAAAAAAAAAAAAAAAAAAAAAAGAATATTTAATTTGAAGCTGCTGTTTATTTGCCTAAGAAAAAAAGAAAGTGAATATTTTCCTGAAAAAAGCTTTTATTAATTAGGTGTATCACACTTAGTTATAAACTCCCAGCAATACTTGTCCAAGAAAAGTTTAGGTGTTGTACCAAGGGACATGGTTTAGCGGGTAAATACAGGTGGTAGGTGGGTAGTTGGACTACATGGTCTTGGAGGTCTCTTCCAGCACTGATGATTCTATAACTGCCTGAAATAAGTGAACAAAACTACTGAGTACTTCCAAGTAATGCTTTTTAAGTACAAGTGGCATACTTTCATGTCCAAGCTTATTGAAGTGTTTACCTGATACAGTCATAGATTTTTTTTTTTTTTTTTTTTACTTTTTGTGTTGCTTTCTTTTTCCTTCAAAAACAGTGAACAGCAAACTCCTTCACCATATTACAGGATATACAGGATAAAACAGAGATACAGATGAAGATAGTCACTGAGGAATTTTTAAAATTATGTTATTGGTTGATATCTGCAAGATACAAACCGTTCTCTGAATGACTGGTCTTAGAATTCAGTAAGAAAAAAATAAAGATGTTTTTCAGGTTGCAAAATAAGCAGGCAGGAAAAGCTCTGATTTCGTGCAGATCAAGTGCTTGAACTGACAATTCCATTCAATTCTTCTGGAACAAACCTGAGCTGCAGAGAAGACTGCCTGCAATTAAAGCATTACACGTTAATAAATAGGACTGCATATATCACCACTAGTGACTGTCATTGAAAGTGTCAGTAGTGCAGAAGAAAGGGTTGATCACCATGGAGCCAAAAGAACTTAACAATTGGTGAAGATTTAGCGGCTCATCTTCTGAAGGGGTTAAGAGAGAGGGTTTCTAATTTTTAACAAATTTCTAAGTTCAATATATATATATATTTCTTTCTAAACCACATATGTTCAGATTTACTGATCATCAAAGTGGACGTCTTCCAGGCTGAGCACACAAAATGAGTTACTCACACTCCCAGGGTGATTAACAAACAAACAAGGTTTTCCAATTAAGTATTGCTGTGCACCACACTCATGTGCTGCATTAAGCACTATGCTTCTCACAGTAGATGCAGAAATGCAACTTATCACTGAATGGAAACAGAAAGACACATGGCTAAAAGGCTGTAGCACTGGATGTGCCACTTCCATTGCCACTTACAAGCAGGGAGAGAAACTATTCTGTACCTTCTCCCTCCCCTTACATCTGCAGTCCTTCTTGCTTCCCTCGTTGGCCAGAAGTGTCAAACAGAAGCAAAGGTCAGAGCTCCTCCGTCCTTACAGCCTAAAGACCCCATTCCCATGAAGTTTATCTTGAGAACTATGAATACCAAATAATCTCAGAGCTGATAAAAGCTCTGTAAGCTTCTGTTGATAGAAACCTCTAAAATCTCTCTCATGGGATCTCTGATGGATGTATACAAACATCTTTGCAGACCCTCAAAAGGATTTTGTTACCATAATAATCTTAACATTATAATAATAAATCAGTAGTTACTAAAAATTTCAGCTTATATGCTATAGTAGACAGATTTTTCCTCTTTCAATGTGATTGATGAATATTATCTTCTTTTCTGCTATACAGCTATGGTAACATTTAGAAGCTGAACTCTTCAACATTACTCAATTAAAAAGCACAACACAGTAAATTCAAACTTGAGGATTATTTATCCAGTCAAGTTTTGGACCATGAAAATATAACAGCACAATTTGTTTTTGAACAGTGTACCAAGTCACCATTTGAACTTAATCTGAACTACTAAATATCATTTTAATACAGACATAGCTCATCATCATTTTCAATAGAAAGGAAAAGCCCAACCCTGAAGATCCTGAGATGGATCTATTGTACATATTATATACACACAAACTTTATTTCCTTCTCTAAATTTAGGTTTATCTATGAGACAGGGCTAGCTCAATAACTATGACATTATATGTCAAGATGACATTTACCTCTCCAAAATGACATCATATTAGACTTGTCTACTTTCAAAAAATATATTTCTATGGCTTTTGGTGGTTTGCTTTGTATTTAAAGTACTTAGTCAAGCAATACTTAAGCAAATATGAATTAGCTATTTCTCTACTTTGTATCTAAATATTCTGACAAATTAGATATGATGAAACACTTGCAGAATTGTTTCTATTTGCATTTTACTCTGACATTAAGGCTGAGAAATGTGAAGCTTAGTTATCATACAAAGATGACTCAAAGATGTATTTGCATATGCAATAGCCATCTTCTAGACATACTGTTATTGAGAATTAATTTTGTCACTATTGTTTTCCATTAAAATACTGAAACTGTGTAATCATTTATCAGCTTCAAATGGCAGTCCTTGAGGAAGTGGGCATTGTTACACTGGCTCCCATTGCAAGACTACAATACAACCATAATAACCAGTTGTTGCTCAGGCACTGCTGCAATGAAAACTGCGATCATATTTGTCTTCCGTGAATTTACAAATCACTTACAAGCCTAACTAGATTAGCTGTTAACAAGTGATCCACATAAATCTCATGCAATATGAAAGAGGGTTGTTTGTTTTCTTTTTTTGTTTTGTTAATCTTCAACTTCCTTCTTTCTTTTATGAAATGATGCCAAAGAACTGTTTATTTAGCTGCTTGCATGATTCTTTAATTCTGCTTTTAGTAAACTTTGCACATGGAAATAGTCAAACACTGAAGATGATTGTAGCTATGTCACCTCATCTGTTTTATACATGTATCACTTTGTTTTGCACATTCTACTTAACTTGAAAATAAAGCATCTTTATCTACAAACTTAGCTTCATTACTCCCCCTCTCCAAGTAATCTGTTCCTCAGCTTTTACTGTCAATGCCCAAAATGAAAGAGAAATAATGGAATGGAATGATTCCTACTCAGGTCTAAAAGTTTCTTCTCTCAGATATCTAATCCTATTCCCAAGTTATTTGTTGGTATGTAAAAAAGATAAAAAAAATGGAATTTACTCAACATAGTCCATCAAAATTTCAGTACAGTCAACAGATCAAAGCACATATCAGGTCCATCAACAATAATCCAGTCCCTTTTCCATCCTTCATTCACTTTTTAAATCAAGAATTATACGTTAACTGTAGTTTCATAAGTAGTTAAATTCATTTTCTCTCTCAAACCCTGTTTTAGAAATTCTGAGTTGACAGTTTCATCTAGGATCTGTCAACTATACCAAAATTCATTTCTAAAAGACGAGAGTGGATGTGGGGAAAACATGCAGAACTACTATTCTATCATATTGCAAGGACCAGCTGTAAAAAAGAAAGAGTGGGGACAGGATCACCAAACAGTCTTTCATTTCTGCTGCAATTAAAAACAGAATGAAACTAGAACTGAGAAAGGAGGTGGGAAGACAAAGAGGAAACAGAATAATAACAGAACACTAATACTGAGGATTTTTGGTGCTACTTAAAAATAACTCAAATGAAAATCTGAAAGCAGAGTTTAGGTGGGACTAGGGGAGGGAATGTTAACAAGAAACAAGAAAACTGTACAAGATGAATAAGGATGGTAAACAGGTACTTCATATCCCCTGCAAAAAGGGGACTCCTCAGGGGTTACCTGTAAGAAGAACACAGTTGCTTCTCAGGATGTCTCTCGTGGTTCAGGAGATGGGTGAGAGCACAAGCAGGCCTATCTGTCCCTTTGTCTTTCCAACAGCACTTCCTTGACTGTGGAGCTCAGCAGTGCCCCAGGTGGAATCAGCAGGTGTCAAGGACAATGGTGGCCTGAACTGAACCTCTGTGTGATGTGCAGGTACAGAGAAATAAGAATGTACTGACTCTGGAAAGACCTACTGTTGATGTATGTGATTTGAACACACAACAAAAGCACCTACAACACTGCTTCCACTCTAGTCACACTAGGGAATGGACCACTGAAGTATTGGAAGGAAGCTCCCTAAGTAACATTCCTGCCTTTGCCTTCCTAGAGATCTCTGAAGAAAAGAGATCAGTTCTTGTCAGTGAAGTTAAAAGAAGACTCCAGCATGTGCTGGCTTTTTCTCTCCAACATATCTTCTAGACATCACTGCAATATGGATGAAATAGCCAAGAGGGGCATAGATGAAAGGAGCTAAACTCTGCTACGACTTATTTAGGTAAGTGATGTCAGCAAGAGAGGTTGGCATCCTGTTAGGCTGATGTTCCTCCCTGGAAAAGACTACCCAGGATGAAAGACTGGAACTGGTCTCCTTTTGCTGCTGTCAGGTATTTATGAAAATCTGAGATATAATGTGGGGAGTTCAGCCTACAGAAATGCCCAAAATCAAGGTATCCTGCTGAGGACAAAAAAGCAAGGTAGAGATGGAAATGCTACAAGTAAGGAGAACACAAAGCATGGAAGGAAAAGGCAGCTTAGTATTCACAGAACTTCCTGTCTTCAAGTCAAAAAACTTTACATCCATAATGGCTCCTAAGTTACTTTTCTGAAGCATTTGCTCAGTGTCAACAAAACCAGTATCTCTGTTCCTCACTTTCTATCATGAAGAGCTTCACTCAGGGATACTGGCAGAAAATCTTTCTTACAGAAAGCAATGGTGTTTTAAAGTGATTCTTCATTCCTCCTGCTGGAATCCTGGCCAGAGAGGAATGTGGGGAGGTGATGTCAGCCATCCCACTGTGCTTCAAGTGGACAGAAATACCAAGCAAACTGCTCTGGTCTTGAGAGCTTCACTTGGAGAATTTGGTCATCTTTCACTGAATACCAATCTGTCGAAACTTCTGTTGCTAGCACCCTTCCAGCACTTAGCATAGCAGTTCATAGAAGAATGGAGAAATTCAAAATTGGGATTCTATAACCAAAATGAAAACTGCTGACACTTAGTAGCTGGCAAAAGGATAAAGACGACCTACTTGCCAGTTCTGTAGGAGGGTGCAATAATTTATTAACCTGAATGGAAGACCAACTAATGACTTCCTTCATATTTCAGAGTTTTAAGCTTACTGCACTGGCTCTTGGAAGGCGATGCCATGAGAACATGAGATCAGCTCTCACTGCTCATATGCCACAAATGCATGTCATCTCACCATTCCCATGCAGAGCCAGCTACTTGTGCTGTGCAAAAGAACAATTCTCAGGAGGGCAGAATGTTTTCATCTGAAGAGGTGAAAAGCCTATCACTTCCCTTGGTAGTTAGTGTCTGTTGCTGCTATCTCACTGAAAAGAAACATTCAATTTCCTGAATTTGTCCACCTCTGGCTTGCAAATGTCTTTCTTATGATTTTGCTTTGTAAAGCCTGCCGTTTTCCAGGCAAGTTTATGCACACCTCTTATTTTTGTAATTAAAGAATCAAAAATGTCCATTTTTTTACACTGCAGCATTTTCTTGTCCTTCTCCCAATATTTTTAACTTCCTTTTTCAAATTCACTTCCTTGTACTGCTCTGCTTTTTTTTTTTTTTTTTTTTTTTTTTTTTTTTTTTTTTTTTAAATTTATTTACTGCCAGCTTCAAAGTCACATCATTATATTATTTGTCGGTTCTCACCCTGGAATCTATTACAGCATCGTGGGCTGACAAACCATTTCCTTATTTGTCTGTATATATTGCCACCCATGGTCTTAAATGAAGAATGTTCAAAGGCATTTTTAATGTGAGTACACATCAATAAATTTTCAAGATTATTCTGTGTGAAGCCTTATCAACTTACCAGTCGGATAGTCACGTTTATGCTAACCACAGCAAAATTAGCAGGTCACTAGCACTTAACAAAAACAATTTCGTAAGCCCTTAGTTGTACACCTTGAGTAAAAAAAAAAAAGCCATAACAATACAGCTGAGAGAAAAACATGTAAACGTAGTGATAGTCTGAGTGATTTTTTTTAGTGATAAACTGAGTAGATTTTTTTTAGTACAGGAAAAAAAAAAAAAAAAGAGATAAAAATAAATATTATTAAAACATGAGACAGTTTAAGATCAGAGGTAAATTTACTCAGTATTTCTTTTAAAATTTCTAATTACCTCAGTCCTTAAATAGAAAATGAGAAGGCATATGGAAAAGTAGATTAATGGAAAGAACTATTTCTTCTATTCAGAGGACACCTTCTAATGAAGCCTAATAATGCTATATTTCTTCTCAGCTATAGTACAACGTTAAGTCATCATTCTGATCTTTCATTTGTTTTGATTGCCAGACTTTTTGGAACTGCTGACTTCACTAAAAACCCTTCAATAAAATGCTCCCTTGGCTTTATAAGCAAATGGAATCTGAATCCAGATTTGGACCAGAACAGCAATTAACAAAAGCCTTGTTTACAAGTGTGAGACGAGGCTATAAATCCACATATAGGAAGGAGATAAAGTATACAAAACACAGAGTGAGGCATTCTTCATGTGTAGTTCTGATACTTTTTGATAATGTTGTATTCTTTGCAAATGCCTCTTCCACATTACATCTCACAGACTGTTAAGTAACACTGAGCAGTAACTGAAAATGAATTGGGTTTGTTTAGTCTAGAAGAGAAGCCTGAAGGAAGACCTGATAACAGTCTTCAAGTACAGAGAGGGCTGCTGCACAAAGCAAAGGAATAATACGTACTTCATGTCCTTGGACAGAGGACAAGAAGAAATGCACACGAATTACATTAAAAAAAACTCAGTTCAGATATCAGGAAAAAAACTTTTATCTGTAAGAATCACTAGGCATGGGAATAGATTACTCTGGGTGATTATGAAATCTCTATCAAGGGGAGATGTAAAGGAGAGGTTAGACATTTGTTTGCCAAGAGTGGCAAAGACATAGCTGAATTCTTGAGGCTGAATATAGACTACAGAGCCTTTTCAAACTTTTGCCAGTTCAATTTCCAAATTGAAAAATATATTTATTCATGAACGTGCTTAAAGTGAGTGCAGTAAAAGTATATATATATGAAAAAATATAATGCATCAGGAAGGCTTGACATTACTTTAACACCTGCCTCTTAAGAAATAATATAATAGTTAAGGGTCATAATTACATTATATTTAATGTTTTTCGTTAACATATTTGACAATGCTAAAGCAGTGAAGGCACCAGAACCTTTGGTTTCATACCATTTGCTTGCATATACTCACTTAGTGTAATATCTCCCATAGTCCATCCTTTCTCTTGACAAAACTCAAAAGTTCATAATGAGGAGAAAAACAAAATGCACTGCAGGTATCCAGACCAAATAACTTGTAAATAAGCCCCTCTCTGATCACCTGAGAACAGAAATATCTACGGAGCTAAGCCACGTTTTCACATGAGGTTAAAGCTACATGCTTGATTTTGGAATCTGTACTGAGGTATCATTGTCCAAACAACAAATACAAAATCCTCTGATGCAAAAGACTTGTTAGAAGACTGTAAAATCAGCCACTTATTTATTTTATTGCATTTTAGTGAACAATTAAACCATTTTTCATTTCTTCTCAAAACCCTTAGTTTTATTATTATAGTTATAATAGTTATATTAGCACAACTAATTAGTTATATTAGTTATATTAGTTACATTGGCACAACACTTTATGTCCTTCTGTGTTTCATTCCAAAGCCTTTGCATTTTAACAGAATTTATATAAGTGTCACAGAACCAAAAGAAATGCATGCATAGGCATACTAGTACCTTTATTTGAAGTTCTCAATCATCTTTCTTTGATGACAATTTACTCCTGGCGTTAGTATAAGCAAGTACGGTCCCAGCTTGGTGAATGGCAATTTTGTAAGAACATGAACTGCATTATGCAGACAAACACTTAGTATTACTCAAATCTTACGCAATATAGAAATAACCTTGAGTCAAAATTGCTTTTGATGCCTTAGTTGGTCACTCCCATAGAGTGATGTTATAACTTTTCCTCGCAGAAAAGTACACTGAAAAAGTAGAAGCAAAGAGAACCAGTTAATGGCTGCATGCAATCTTCACAATGTGAAGATCAAATTTAACAAAAGTGCAAGTCTTATATATTCCTATACTAAAACATATACCTGCTGCAGTGTGACTGGTCTGGTCTTACTATCCCCATATTCTTCCCATTGAAACCTTTCACTTTATCGGAAAATACCTACTTGAGAAGAATTTGGTTTAGTTTCTAATAACAAAACAAAATCTAACTGTAGGAAACACATTCAGTAAAGCAGCCTGTTCTAGCATTTCAAGAAACCTTCCTACTTCACTGCTCTGAACACACCTGTGTATGTGTATTTCCTCACTTCATTTAGAACACTGAATCTGTAAACAGCCAGTAGTAGACAATTTTTAAGCTGTGCATTTATTAGCATCAAATGGCTTATACGCCTTGCTGTGTAGCCAATCAACGCTATCATAAACCCATCTTTCCCTTCTCCTTCCAACTTTTTTTTTTTTTTTTTTTTTTTTTTTAAATCTTTAACCATTTTAGCTTCTTACGTTCAGTGTGTGCCTTTAGTTATACGTGCAGGGAGTAACTCAGTTTTGGCATCCCAGATTAAGCTATTATGAATATTAGTTCAACTTCTGAGTAGCTTCAAGAAGTTTCAATTCTTTGTGAGCCCATACCTCCATGAAATAGTTTTTTGGTTGTTAACTGACCTTCGTGCATTTGGCTTTGTTTTCTAACCTCTGGCAAAAAATTGGATGGTGCAAAAACTAAATAAAGAAATGTTCACGAACAATGTCTGGCCTGGGCTTTGTACCATGGAAGACTAGTAACTATGCAAGTTTGAATTTATAATCTGAAGTATAAAACCATCACACTAAGTAAAGAAAAAAAAAAAAAGCGTGCTCAGTGTTTTCAACCAAGTGTGGAAGGACTTGCATATAGAAGCATTTTCTGAGTATAATTACATAAATAGGCCAGCCTTAGTGTTGCTATAGAGGAACAGTCCTGGCTGATTTCAACTGGAAAAATATTGGAATAATTATTGCAAACTGTGCTGGAGGTGATTTTCTTGCCAGGAGGGATATTGCCAAGAAAACTATATATTTAAGAATTTTCTTTTTTCTTCTATTTTCATGCAGAATCACACAGAATGGTTATTTGGAAGAAATCTCTGGAAATCACATAGTCCAACCCCCTCACTCAAGATCACCTGGAGCACATTGAACAGGATCACCTTCAGATGGCCTTTGAATACCCCTGGGGAAGGAGACTCCAATAAGAAGCCATGAATTTGTGGGTGTTAATTTCACCTAAGTGATCTTTAACCAAATCCTCCTCAAACGTGGGAAAGTCTTCCTTTCTCCAGCCTTTCTCTCTTGTCTCTGGGGCCTCGGATTCCTGAGTGCTGGTATTAGCAGTGCAGATGGAAGCAAAGAAAGGCATTCAGTAACTACCTTCTCAGTATCCTTCATCACCAGGGTACCCATTCCTTTCAGCAGCAGGCCCACGTTTTCCCTAGTCTTCCTTTTGCTAATAATGTGTTTGAAGAAGTCCTTCTTTCTTGTAGTCCTCAATATTCCTTGCCAGATTTAAATCCAGATGGTCCTTAGCCTTCCATGTCACATACCTGTAAACTCTTGACAATGATCTTATGTGCTTCCCAAGTAGCCTGTTCCTTTTTTTCTCCCATTCTGTATACTTTCTTCTTCAGAATTTTGCCAGGAGCTCCTTGCTAATCTGTGCAAACCTCCTGCCTTCTTTGCTTGACTTCCTACTCATAGGGATGCACTGATCCTGAGCATCCTGTTTATTCCTCATGCTGTATGCACTGGTGCATAAAAATTTCAGAGAGGTAATCAAGCATACAGGTTTCCTAGGAAGGGTGCAAGTGTCTCCTCCATAGCCATGTTCCATGCATCCTTCCCCAGCTGCATGCACCCTCTGGATGCATCTCAACTCAAGCTGCGTTTTGCTGACTATTCTGTCTCTAGAACTCTTAATTTCCACAATTTTTCCTACTTTAAATCTTTTTTTTTTTTTTTTTTTTTTTTTTTTTGTTACGTTTCATTTAGAAGAGTACATGTTTTCAACTTGCATTCCATATTCTCTGTCCTGCAGCAATTGTACAGCCTGAAGTAAACTATCATAAAATAGAAAGTGAGTTACTGTTACTGTTTAAAAAAAAACAAAAACAACACACACACCACCGTATAAGAATGTCTTAACTAAGCAATTAAGAGAAAAATGTATTTCAATCTGATTATTATAAATCTGAAGACTGGAGCAAAAAGGACAAATCTGTGCTTAGAAAAGACACAACAAAATAACAAAAACTTATTTAAAATAGTGGTAATACCATCGTTATTAATCTGCTGGCTAAAATCCTGTTATACTGGGTGAGCTGCCAGTGGTCAATGACAACATACAAGACTTGTTATGCTCATTAGTTTTCTGTGTCCTTCACTTTCTGTCCTCCACTTTCTGTCTATTCTGTATGAATGAAATACTGAGCAACTGTTGTTTTCCAGCCTCCCAAAAACTGGCTATGTTTTTCCAATGAGTGTAACAATCTCCATACATAAACTGACATACATAGATGTGGTTTATATCTCTATGGGAATTAGATCTTGAAAACTGATTGCAAGATGTTCTTTTACAGCTATAAACACCCACCAGTTTTCCCCAAATTACTCAATCTTAGAACTATGGCACGCTGTTTTCAGGAAAAAAAAATGCTTACTGAGCATATTTTACATTTCTTTAAATTGATTATATGTGATTCTCAGCTGGATAGTTAGGAGGAGGCAGAATGTGTTACCTCATTTATGAAACAAGATGAATTATTAATAATAGTACTAAGGAGAATTCAGTCCCACCAAATATACATAAACAAGAGAAAGAATACATTAGGAGATGTGTGGGGAAAAAAATAAAGTTCCATGATTAATTCAATGAATCAACGTCATTACTTTTTTTCTGGCTGATGCTTTCAAATTACACACCTTGAAGACAAGAGGGGTCTCCTTTTTCCAGTTACTGAACAAGCATATTATCTCAGAAGAGCATATTCTGCATTCTTCTGTAAAAAAATAGATGAGGCCTAGAGTACTTCCCACCATTTACAGACTAACAGACAAAACCACAAACCAATTGATGAATTCCTGCTCTTCATATCAACATATCTTCACTATTGAAACTAACTTTCCCCTCCTCAGGCACAGTATTTGCCAACATGGAAAAATCACACACAGAAAGTTAGATCATTAACTCACGCATGCCTTGGTTCAGGGTGCTGAAGTAGTTAGTCTAGTTCCATCTTTGGAGGGATTCATCTCCAGGGCATGTGGATGCTGCCTTCTCAGAAGCCTGTCTTGTTCAGCTGCTGAACTAAGAACCAAGTAAGCATTTTCCAGCTTAGTCAGCTCATTCCTGTAGATAACAATCAAACCAGAGGTCACCAGTGTTTGGGAGGGTCTCTCCTCCTGGCATACAAGACTAGCCTGTGACTGTTGACAGAGCTGTAATTATTGTAACATTCTGTGGTGCGGAGCTGAAAGGAAAGCTAATCAAATATGCTAGCAACACAGGAAAGTATGAATTTTACACTGGAGTGATCAGTCACCCCTTCTTACTTCTCTCCACACTAGTTCAGAGCTCCAAAAGGATTAACCAGACCTTTACCTACAGATGCACCTCAGTGGCTACATTTATATTTAGAGTTATATTTTTTACTTTGCCCTACACTTCTCAGTGAATAATCTTTGACTGACCCTTGACCTTGAGGCAGGGAGAGTAGTTGGAAAACACATGCTGGCACCCTCTCCTGTAGTAGCATAACCTCCAGAGGAACGCTATCACAGATCAGATTAGAAGGAAACTGTGACTTCACAGCTGGAAAATGCACCAAGAATATCCAAGAACAGCATTTCCAGGGCAAACAACTTGCACCACCTTACCAGTCCCCAGAACAATCATAGGTTCACATAGCGAGTGCTCTAACCACCTTAAACATCCTCCTTCACTATCTTGTTCCTGGATCTCAACCTTTCACTCCTTCCCCCCACCCTTTCTCTCTTGTTAAACACTCTTACCATCCCTGTGCAGCTTCACTCTGTTTAAATCCTCTTCTAACACTTGCTTTCTGTCTCAACCTTTGGCAAAATGCCCACACCTGCAGCTCCAAACCCCCTTGATCACAAAGGCCTGGTCCAGCCCACTACCCAAAGGAGTTTCAGATCAGTAGTTGCCTGTTAGGTTTTAATGACCACCTTGTCAGGCAGGTCTTGCCAAGCCAACCTTCACTGACAGAAAGGCATTCGTGATGTAGCAATTTTCATAGCAGTAATTCCCTAATAACTTCATGATCTGAGTTTACTGAGTTCACCAAACTAATATGCTGTCCACATTTGGAATAAGTAATCAAGGTTTCTTTCAGAACACACACTGGATTCTTATCTTGTACAATTTGACCATCATGAGATCTACCCTTTTTTATTTCTTGCTTTTTAAAACTAGTGAATGGTAACATAAGACAGCTGCCTGAAAAGGCATGAGAGCAGAGGGACACAGCAGCAACTAGTTTTGTTTAAAGACTGAATATAGATAGTATGTAGATTCACGTAAAATATTCACCTCAGTTTTAGCAAGAATGACATCTTGCATCTCCAAAGCCCTTGGACACCTCTTACATAGAAGCGTGAAATGAAATCTCTGTCTCAGGTATTATACTTGCTCTTCATTAGATTTTATCTTAATGCTCTGTGTGATTTATCTATCATTAAAAGATAGATGTGCTATTTCTTTCAAGTGAAGTTTTGTTTTTTCTAAAAATAAAAAGCAGCCTGCTTTAATTCATGTTATCCTCATCAGCTGCATGAAATTTTCTGGCTTGCTTATGCCCTAGGACTTTAGGTCAAATTTGGCATATATTTATAAAAAGTGTTTATCAGCATAGGAACTTGTCATACTGGGAACTGATTTACCTATTGGGCAGTGCACCTTTGAGGAGCTTTCTGCCCTAAGCAAACCAGTGACTTACTTTCTGACCTATTCTCTTTCAGGTAATGTTGTACATAACAGATTTCACCTGGTTACCTAATAACCTAATTACAGCGATTACTGACAGGATGTAACAGATTAACTTTTAGCTAATCAACTTCTTACTAGAGATACCAGTTTCAATGGTAGAGCTGGCAAACACTAACAAAAGAAGACATAGTATTACAAATTACTGTTGAAATTTTTTTTATATTATGTTCTTAATAACAATAGTACTGTGGACAAACAACTGATTAGTCTGTTTAGCTCGCTGCTTAGCTTTTGCTCTTTTTAATCTTAGAAGATGTCCTGTCAGCCTTGGTCAATAGCCCATCTTAGTTCAAGAGCTCAGCTTCTCAAGTCAAGCTTCATGCTCTGGATTTTGATATTTCATTTTGGCAAACTATCTGTTTATTTAGTTTCCACACAGGCACGCAGGGTTGAGATAATAAGACCAGTGAACCAATTTTCCTCAGGAGAGTTGAGCTATCATTTACAGATGTGCTCTGGGCTTTTTTGGTCTGACACATTCAAAATCCATTCTTGTGAAGAGCAAAAACTAAAAATATTGAGTATGATTATGCTGCTGTCAACGTTTTCTTCCTTTACTTTTGACGCATAGACACGAGGAGAAAAAAAAAAGGCATAGTTCTAGATTTGGGATTAAAACAACTATGAGGCACTGTGGATATGGTCTGAGCTTGCAATTTGTGGAATTTGTGGCTATACGGGAATTAAATTTTTTGTTTGGAAAGGCTGACAACAACTACAGTATATTTAGTTAAAACACCAGAATGTACCTATTCCTCAATTAAATGCTTAGACTGACATTCTTTAAAATGAAAAACATGTGTCTTTGTAATTCTAATATATCCAAATCAGGGCCCCTTTCAATGAATAAAATAAAATTTCACCACCAGTAAAAGTAATCCAATTAGTAACAGTCCAATTGTAGTTTTACTTACCTGTCTTATATGCATAAGAAGACACCTTCAACTGTTCAGAACTGGAAGCAGGGTGCTGCATACTCTGCAAGTTTGTCAGCACGGTGGTCTATCTAAGGACAACTTTGTGGCTGTCCTGATGTAGAACAGAATTAATCCCATTTTTTGGGGCTGTGGCAATTTAAGGTTCTCACATTTGTGTGTTTTTCTGCATGCTAGACATTGATTTGTTAGTTATTCCAGAAACAACAAATAGAATTAAGCTATGTTCACATGGCCTTGTATTTTCTTAGGAGTTTTTCCTGGAAAGCACCGGCATCATAATGCTCTTCAACTTGTATCTTTCTGATGTCATTTTCAGATGGCTGGATGGAAAATTTTCTGTGAACCTGCGCTCATTTTGCTGAGGTATCTGGCCCATGAAGGCTTTTCAGCAGATCATCTGCTTAGGAATTCTTTGTTTGCTCAGAGCTGAAAAGAACAATTATTTCTGCTTTTCATTTTAGTCACCTCGCCTCCCAGCTAAAGACCCATTCCAGCCTCTCATTGCAGACTTAACAGTGCCTTATACTGAATACAAGACAAGATAATTCTTCAATAAGGAATTCTGTCTCCCATGAGCCACTTTTATTAAACAGAAAGCATTTGCCTATCCATATAACAATTGTTTCATATTTCATAATGTCTTGACGTAAATACATTTTTTTTAATTTATTTCCATTCACTGTGGAACCCATTCCTTCTCTTCAGTTACAAAGAAGTTACAGGACAGTATTTCCTGGTTCAACATGTTGCAGTGCAACTGTTACACACAATATTATCTACTCAGTATCTTTTCAAAAGACTGTCCATGCTTTTTATAGATTCAGAGCTTTAAATTCAATCATATACCTTCAAGTACTACTACAATGTTTACTCACTAAATGAGATGGTGAAATAGCATTTCCATTCCTGTAATACATAACATTATTTTCCCTTAATTGGAGAAAGATTTTGATTCATCTGCTGCTTATTTCCCCTCAGTGTTGTGTTGTTGTCTTGTTTTGTTTTGTTTTAATTTTAAATACACATCAGATTGTTCAGAGCCATGATTTTTATTTTTCATTACGTATGGTCAGATCTGAGAATCTGTCAAAGCCCTTTGAAATATGAAGCTTAAATACCCTTGAAAGCCCGGATGTTAAAAATAATAGTGTGTGTTATCATTTGGGAAAGATGTTCTATAGAAGGAGAACAGCCTGGCTTCCACTTGATTTGCACAATCATTTTGCAGTGCAAGCACTGACAATAACTCATGGTAGCAAGTGCTTTCCTTTTAATCTTCCTTTGTCCTTGTTTCTAAGAATAATGAATATGTACCACACTCATGAAAGCTAGTTGGATTAATGGAAATGAGACCCATCAAATTCCAAATGTAGTCAGTGTAATAAGCTGGCAAGCAAAATCTGTTTTACTGTGTGATGCACAAATGTTCACTGATAACAAAACATAGATGCCAATAATTACTACAGCTATGTGACATCTGAATGTGCTCCATTTGTGCCACTACACTCAGAAGATGACATTCATTTTTTTTCACAATCATAAGAGGGAGGATGTCTTGAACGCTTAAATAAATCATAATTATAAATAGTTTACCTCTGTATTTTTGTTTGTTTGTTGGTTGGTTGGTTTTTGTTTTGTTTGTTTGTTTTTTATAGCACACTTACTAGGGAAGGAGACATTTATACATTTATTTCTTTTTCATTTTTATTTTTTTTTCTGCTATCCTATCCAACAGTTACACCACTTTCTGCAGCTGATAATCTGAATCACTGTTTGTCATTGAATATTTGATTTTATTGCCCTCCTATCTAAAATACTTCTTAATCTACTCCAGTTATCTAATCAGAGACCTGATTGTTCCATGCCCTACGAATCAGGTGACTGATCATTCATCAAAAATAAATAATTGAGAATAGGGAGGACTCAAAATCAGCACGCCATGAGCAATTAGTAAGAAAAAAATTGTCTAACCTATTCAGTGACACGTTGCAATTAACACGTTTTCATATTTGATAAATTTGCAATTGTTTCTGAGTATAAAAAAGCATGAAGAACATTAATTTGTAATATAAAATAGTTCCAGGGGGGATGCTATCTACTGCAAAATGTGTGCAGGAACATACCTGGAAAACTGCATAAAGTTCAGGAAGAAAATACTTCTAGTAGTGAAAATATATTTTTTGTTATTTTTATTCCTTTTAATTTGTGACGTATACATATATCCATTCATTTTTGCAAGGTGTTAAATTCCTAATTTACCAGAATAGACAAGGTATTTCCTGAACAGGCAGCGAGCCAGTTTAAGAAAATTCCCATGACTGGGTGTACAGCAGAAGGGCAAAATGTCTGCTCCCCCTGCCTGGCTGCCAATAACCTCCTAAGACTTTTTCCTGCATTCAAATCTCCCAGCCTATGGCTTTCTGCAGATAAAATAACTGACTGACTGATACTGTTATCACACCAAAAGTCTCTGATCTCCATCAACTGAATCTGTATGAGCATTCCAGCAAGGTGACTGGCTGAGGAATAACGCAAGGACTCCGAACTAGGAAGCAGAAAACACGCAGATTTAAAACAAACATGGTACTGCACCACTGTGCTATCATTTGTCCTATCCAAAGTTCTGGTTGGTAGATGTAGAAAAGAGGAAGGTAAAGTTGTCACGCTATTCAGTCTCCCACATCAGCTAAAATGTTTAGTTGCTAAGAAAGAATCTACTATCACTAGGAGTGCGACACATCAAAGCTGTTCCAGGCCCTTTAATAAACTTCATAAATGGGAGGTATGTGTGCCAAATGCAAGGCTGAAGACGGCACCAGCAAGGGCAAGACTCTGACATGTTTGAGAAGATGTACAAGACAATTTGATGTTGATCTCCATGAGAGATTAAAACCATCACTCTCCCTCCTATCTAAGTTTTTGCATTTGAGAAGAGGTCTGATAAATTGCCCACATTTACTTCCCAAAATTTGCATTGGTAAATAAGAGGTAAGCTTAGCACTTCTTAGTTCACTGTTTTCTTCTCAGACATACATATTTCTCCATACCTCTGTGATTTTTCAGTTCCTATTCTATAGGACTGACAAGACATTGAGAACACATTTGGAAAACTTAAAAATTCTCTCAACTTTGCAGAACAAATATAATTTGATGATGATAGTTTTCTTAGCACTGCAGTTTCGACATTTCTGTGAAATCATGGATGGAAAAGACAGTGAAAATGTCAATGTCAAGAATCACAAAACAGGTATATCACATTGGTTAACAACATTAAGCAGGCAGAGATAATTAATGTTTGTATTTTATCCTTTTATTTTTCTTCTTCACTTCTTTTTTTTTTTTTTCTAAATTTTAATATTTTTCTATCCCATCTCTAATAGTCCTTTTGTGTTCCATGTTTTCATCTTGCAATCAGACACAGCTTATAATAAGGAAGAACACAGAAAATAAAACTTGTAAGGATAACCAACATTAATGACATCCCCCAAGAGCAATTGTAATTACTTGAAGACTTAAAATGGGTACTTTTTCCCATTACCCAGAGACAGAAGAGTTCTCTACAGAAAAGTGTTGTAAATTGTATTTTATCAGCCTTCAGTTTTTATTATGATCTCTTTTTAAATCAGTTAGAATGAATATTGGAAATTATGATCCAGAAGGGGAGTGTTAAATTTTCTTTTACCATCATACAGGCTACTTCGAAAAGAAGTGAAAAAACAGAATACCTTAAATTATCTCCCATACATGGTTATGGAGACAAGGGATGAGTCAGAAGGAAAGGAAAGACAAATACACTGGGAATTCATGAAATATAATCTAAATTCTGCAGCTGACCTTGGTAAGCTAGACTTAACATTCCTGATCTGGAAATCATGTACATACCTGAGCGTTTTTACACTTGCAAGAGTTCCTGGCTGCTTCCTTGCATAAGTTTTTCTATTCAAAAACAGTATTCTCTTCTTTAAATGAATCTCTGAACAGCTGATCAAGATCAACTCCATGTATATTTAACTCATTAAAACTGTAGATACCTAATGGCAGTAACATTTGATCACACACAAAAAAATCCAAACATCTATTAACGTGGAAGGTAATCTACCAAAGAAACTCAGTGGATACTGCAAACTATTTGACAAAATATTTTAACTAATGTAACAAGGAAATTAATGTGCACTTGTGGAGCCTCCTTTACTCCTCAGTGAGCTGGCACAGGAACATCAATTGCACATGTTCTCCAAGTTCTGCAGCTTAAGCATCTGAAGCTGCAAAGAGCCTTCCAACCCAACTAGCACAGCTATTGAGAGCTTTTTCAGCTTGAATCTAGCAATAACATAGAATTACAACAGACTCCAGGAATTTGTGGAAAACTGCTGGTTCTGCTTTTCTTCTGCAGCAGTTTAGAACTGGTGGGCACAGCAAATGGCCACAGAGAAGCCATTAGCTGTGGGAAATCCTATACAAAGTCTTAGGCAAGCAGAATGTGATGAATGGTGGAAAGATTCTTTTTTCCAGTATTTAGCTTGGTAGAGTTTGGGGGCAGAAGCATATTTTGCACACATTATGTGATCTCATTTTAACCTCCTCTCCTTTAAGTAACAAGATCCAAGTGGGAATTAAAAAAAAAAAAAAATTAAGAAGAAAAACTTAAAAAAAAAGTTTAGTTTGAACTCTAGATTTTGGAAGGAAAAGTGTGGAAAAGTATAAACTATTATAATTACCTGAAAACAGCTGGGAAATTGCCGTCACCCAGACTTTGAAAAGGATGCTATCTATCTGCAACCCTGATGCGTGTCTCAGACTACTCTGTAAAGTAAACCAGTAGCAGAAATGCTGTCCTCAGTCTATGATATATTCTGCAAAACAAAAACAAACCAACAAACAAAAAATCTCTTCTGCAGTGTTTAGCAAATCAAAATTTATTTAAAATGCATTTCGGCACATGGAGTGATTTTTTAAAATGATATCTACTTGAGGTGCTAACTTCTTTTCTTAGTCCTGAGGAAAAAGCTGTATATCTAAATATATATTCTACTCCACACTGTATTTTTAGTTTTCATATGGCTTACATGAACCAGTATTCCACAGACCTGAATCCAAGCCTTTTTTCTTAATTTACTACAAATGCATTTATTAGTAAACAAATTCAAGCTGAAACACGAATTTTTGAAGTTCAGATTCTAGATAATCGATTAGAAAATTTGATCAATGTCATCTTTTTGTCAGATGTCCAACAGGCACCCAACATTCATGTGACTGAGAGATCTAAGACTCATTGACATTTTGTCCTTTTTAAAGTCTCTCTCCTGTTTAGAATGAATGCAGCTTTTGAATTTCATGAACTGTTTTGGTGTTCAGTGATTTCAGATGCTATATGAATCCTGTGGACATGTAGAAGATAAAGGCACGTATATACATACTTCAGAATATACTTTAAAAACAGTTTTGAGTACCTCACTGTAAAAATCTTGGTTTAGTTAGCCAAAGAATTATTTTACAGATGAAAAATAAAATACGCTAAGAACATTCCACAGAACAACTAAGCTCACATAACAGCTCACACATATTAAGCAAAGACTGGTGAGAAGGCTCATAAAAAAGAATGACAATGTTTATTAGGATGTAGTAGGTCAGTCACACAGACTCTCCTCCTGCAAGCTGAGGGCTATTCATTACAATGAATAGGGGCCATTGCAGTGGGACTGTCTAATTTGATTGCCTTGAAAGACTGTGTTGTCAGTCCTTCCTAAAGAGATTATTGCCTCTCTAAGGTAATATGTGAAATTTTAAAATAATGTGGTAGATAAGCATACTGTACTGTTATGGGTCAAAAAAAAAAAAAAGAATGCAATTTTCCTTGGATAGAAAGAATGAATAAACTACGTGCTGTATTTTCTATAATGATTTAGTTAAAAATCATTATTGTTTGAGATAAAAATCTGTGACACTGAAATAATCCTGTTTGTTTTCCCCCTACCTGTAACATCTGTCTGGCATTTATGTATAAACCTGTCCCAGCTCACAAATTCTTACTGTTTTATAAAGTACTACAATTCATAGTTACACGTGCCTTTGCTTAGATTAGTGTGTCATAAAGCTAGAAAGCACTGTAGGGAAAAGGATTATTTTTTCTTTAACTTTTTGGCAGCAATGTGTTTAAACATTGTGACTCAGAGCACCATGGGATCAATAAAAACACATTTATCTCTCAAGTTCCTTAAAATGAACTCTTACACTACTTTCTGCATTTCCTGTTTGCAAGAGAGAGGGAAGAGATTCCTAAGCAGCAACGAGGAAAAAAAACATCTCAAAACTTTTTAAAATTTGTTTGTAATTATAGATGGAAAAACTTTTGCAGCTTTTAAAGAGATATAAGAAGACAACCCATTTTGAGTCACTACTGATGTAAGCCTACAGTTTGAATAAATTGCTCAGAAATTATATATGATTTTGAAGAAGGAAAGAAGTTACAAATCTGACAAACACATTGCTAAGAAGAAAACCAGACTGGCTGCTGACTATTATGATCTTCTCATAAGTGGTAAAAAATGAGGGTAATTTTACTTCAATCTGGAAATGACCCTTAAACTACTTATGCCTGAAACACAACAGTGTGGTTGAGAATTAGCAGGTATTACAGTAAAATACAGTGATAAGAGGCATTCCTGTTCACAGAAATCTGCTGTGAAACTGAAGTTGTATATTATGACCTTTCATCCAAAACTTCTTTCTCAAATCATATGTGATATGACAACCCGTATGGTATTGAAAATGTAGCTTCCAAACTAAAAGGAACATAGAGTCTACTTAGGGCAGAATTGAGGGGCAGAGGTGTTGGATTATGCCCATGGGATGTGATCACCACTGACGACAGACCATACCTTAAATTGGCATCTGGATTGAATCAGTTTACACATAAGTTTAAACCTTGAAAGCCAGAACTCTGTGGGATAGCAGAGGATATCCTTTCTGACACAATATGAATTTCCAAACAGTAGGATGTGTGTGGCAATTAAAAATGATGTATCTGCCTCTAGCTGAATGTAAGGACTTGGTATGATTCAATTATTAATTTGCTCTTTCACTGCACTCCATTGACCCCTTGGATTCTGCATGGTAGCCTGAGTCTGATGAGAGAAAATATTGTGGGCTTTCCCTCACAGATGTCAGCTTCTTCCCAGCTCTTCTCTATCTTCCACAAGCTGAGTTCACTCTGAAGATGTACCTAGTTTCTCTGCAGGTGTAGTATTTTAGCTTCTAACCGTGCTCTTCAAGATTCAGCACTGTCCATGAGGGGAGGTTTTGCAAAATAACTAATGTAGCCTTGAAAGGAAAGTACAGAGCACAGCATTGTGGAAATACTCATGACTCAACAAAACAGCAATAACTTAATCACTTGGGGTTAGAGCTGAACAAGTACCTTGCAATGAATTATTGATTTATTTCTCTTTTTCTGCCTACAAGATAACCTGAAGAAGATTAGTCTGTAAACAGATCTGCTTCTTTCTAGAACTGTTATTATTATCACTTGATCTTTTTGTGTGCAAATGCTTATCTTATAATTTGTGATGAGGAGTTATGTGGGTGTTCAATATTTGGCAGTATAGCTGTTAAGATTAAATGAGATACTAATAATTTGTATACAATGGTTTCTTTTATCTGGCTGGATGAGACTGCAGGCTCTTCCAAAACAAATATGCACATACGCAAATGAAAAAATATGAGATTATTAAAATCCATGTACTTAAAATATGAAGTGCTCACAGAGGCTAAAGAGGAGTGAAAACTGAAGTAAAGTTCCATAAAATTATTTATTTCAATATTTTACCTACATTTACCCAGTCCTAATTAATGTTTTGTGGTAGAAAGAAAGTAGGAAAGAGGGAAAGAAGGAAGGGGGGAAGGGGGCTAGGGGGGGAGGGAGGGAGGGAGGAAGGAAGGGAGGAAGGAAGGGAGGAAGGGAGGAAGGGAGGAAGGGAGGAAGGGAGGAAGGAAGGAAAAGTACTACTGACAAAAAGCTTTTGTTAAAGTAAGAAATATTCAAATTTAAAAACACCCAACTCTGATCTGGAATACTGAAAAGTGATTATCTAAGGTCAGGCAAGAGGAGAAATTGAGTTTTACCAAATTTCCAAAGAGTAAACATGATAAGGCAGGAAAAAATGATTTAGACACAAGGAGAAAAAAAAAAAGAAGAAGAAAAAGAAGAAAGAGAAAGGAAAAAGAAGAAAGAGAAAGGAAAAAGAAAGAAAAAGAAAAAAGAAAAAAGAAAAAAGAAAAAAGAAAAAGAAAAAGAAAAAGAAAAAGAAAAAAAAAGAAAAAGAAAAAGAAAAAGAACAAGAAAAAAGCTATAGTCTGTATAGTCTCAAGGGATTGAGAGATGTCAGATCTACAGAACAGAAAAAGGCCTAAGACCCAGACAAGGTTGAAGGAGTAAAGGACAGATTGGATCCTAAGTTTATGCTGTTGTAACTAGGAACAAAATCTGGCCCAGCAGTATGTGGAAGTCTGCCAAGAAAATTCTTGGCATCTTGACTTGAAGATGTAGGTGGTTAACAGTAAGATTAAGGTCAAATAAGGAGACCCTCACTTGGCCTTGGTTCCATCAGATAAGACAGCCCACCAGGCAAATGGCAGTCAGATTTCAAGATTTAAAGGGCTACTCTTCATTGGAGTTCAAGACTCTTACAAGCAGAATGCTACATTTCTAGAACAAAATGAATTACTCCAAACACAGGCATTTAATATTTTTTTTATTAATGTGCCAAGATGCTGAATTAAAATAACCGTCTAATCATAAGATGAGTTCTTTCTCCTTCCCTCTGCCAAGCACATAGATATCACATGGTTGAATCTTGATTTGTTTAAGTTATATCCTCCTCACTGTTTGACTTTGTTTGTGTTCTGTGTTCAAGCAATGACACTGAGGTTCTGAGAATATATTGGTGGGTTGACCAAGAATTACTCCACAGGAGGTAAATTAGTATCACAGATAAATGAGCTTTAATAGATATTGTTCCCAAGACTCCTACAACACATACTCTGGGTTCTCATTCTTCTATTTAAAAAATAATAAATAAAGAGGGTAGGAAAAAAAGAAAAGTAAAAAGAAGAAAAAAGTATATAGATCAAAGGACTAATAGAAAATCTCTCTCTCTCACACACACACAACACAAAACAAGATTTGTTGTATTTCACATAGATCTGCAAGTCTAATTAAACCTCAGCTCTCCCGTAATCCTATCAACCTGAGTTAAATCACTGACTTCACATCTGGATTTGCTTCAAATGGACATTATGACACTGCTAAGTTTCATAGCTATTTCATGAGTTAATTCTATTAAAAAAAAAAAAAAAAGTATCTGGGGAAAATATGATACAGTATTGAATTACTCTCCTACATAATGTATTCTGGCTTCCAGTCACCTAGACTTCAGAGAAGGAAATACACTTTTATAATTTTCCTTTCACAGATATCAGAGCCCAGGTCACTGGCAGATAGTCAGCTGCTTTTTTTGTTACTTCCTTTAAGCACCTTTCCCAAGAATGCTTTGGATTAACACCAGCCATGGGACAATAAGAGGTTAGCCTCTACTGAATGATTTCTTTTTGTGTGTGTGTGTCTTGAAATAACCAAAGAGGGACAAAAATTTATCTGACAAATTAGGATTCCTGTGGGCAAAGCAATATGGAAGTAGTCAGCAATGGACCATGTATATAACTGCAATGTGTATTCACTTCATAAGGATGCAGCCATCCCAGCTGGTGCTTGATTCACTCTCTCTTTTAGTTGCAAGCTCTTCCAGAAACAGTCTGAGGTTAGAATGCACTGAATCCTGTCCTGCAGTACAAGGGTCAAGTACAACCGATGCTGCTCTCTGTGATGCTGTGAAGCCAGCAATCATTTCCACATCCTCACCCCTTGCAATGAATTATCCATCTGCTTATTCAAACCCCCTCCAACAATGTTTGTCCAAAATATTATTTAAGAATCATAACCATTAAACACATCAACAAATCACACCCCTCTGCCCATAATTTTAGGTAATTAAACAGGAGCCTGCTCATCTTTACAATCCTTTGAGGTGAATAATCTTGCTTCTTGCTAACTAACCCTGACACCTAGGTGAACTGGTGAGAACAGGCACTAAAGTGTTTGAGCAGTTCTGCATTAAGAGCAGGCTTGCATCTCCCCAGCTTGGAGCATGGTTCCCATAGCACATGATGGTCACGTAACTCTGGAGAGATGCCTCCCTTCTGTAGCCCATTCTCTGTGGATAAAACATTCCTTGTATTGCTGCATATACATTTTCTGCAACATAATAAAGAGATCATTTCAAGAAATTACAATTGTGTCACATGTTAATGCTTCCTCGTCATAGAAGACAAAGCAGAGAACTCCACTGCTGCACACAGCAACAAAGCCCAGATACTTATTTGCCAAGATAGTAACATTTTTATTATGAAATCACTTCATTTTGGAGACTTTATTTTCTGTAGTTTTATTGGTGCCTACTCTGTCTGTCATGCAAGGACTCTTTCATTTAATATCAGCATAATTCAAAAGGAAGTTTATGTACAAACTGAATGCTTTTTGTTAAAATGTTCAAGACCTGAAGAGGAATGAAATATTCTCTGGGTAAATACTAGCACAAAGTATCACAGAAAAAGCAAAAATAAAGGGAAAATAGAAAGTTCAGTACTAAACTTTCAATACTACATTTCTTCTTTATGCGTAAATTATGTGTGGGTTTATTTGTTTGCTGTTGTTGCTTTTTTGTTTTTGTTTTTGTTTTTTTCCTGGTTTGTTTGCATGTTTTTATTTTCAGGTAATTTACAAAGAAATGCCTTCGTTCAGCATTAATTTTAATATCCCATAATATTTGGATAAAAAGGAGGCTTAGGGGTTTTCTTTTCTTTTCTTTTCTTTTCTTTTCTTTTCTTTTCTTTTCTT
>NW_024962252.1:25710567-25738792 GCF_019238085.1 Lagopus leucura
TTTTCTTTTCTTTTCTTTTCTTTTCTTTTCTTTTCTTTTCTTTTCTTTTCTTTTCTTTTCTTTTCTTTTCTTTTTTCTTTTCTTTTTTCTTTTCTTTTCTTTTCTTTTTTTCTTTTTTCCCAACTGAACTGTAGAACTACACACAAGCAGACTTTCCAGAAGTAAATATTCGATCACTTCTGTAAGCATCAATTCATTTAAAAATATTTCCCAGTACAGGAATGAGGCATTCATTTATTTTAAGAAAGCAACATATTTCATATTCAGGTTCTACAATCCACCACCAACAAAAAGAAAACCTATCATTTAACAAATACCACAATTGAAAACCAGTAGAATAAATGAAGAGGAAGAGGATAAGCTTAGGTCCCAGCTTTGGTTCTTCAAAAAAAAAAAAAAAAAAAAAAAAAGTAATGAGGAATGCAATTCCCATACTTTCTAATTTTTGCTGTTCAAAGAAATATTTTTTTTTATGCTATTTGAAAAATAACTTTATGTGATCATCAGGTTTTGCTAGGCACTCAAAATTCTCCAGAAAAGACTGAATTCTGAGTCTGAATCAATAGTTAAACATTCTCTTTTGAAAGATAAACACAGTCTCCATAAATGTTTCATTGATCTAAACATCTGTTTAGACTCATGAACAGCTTTTCAGCCAAGTTCAGCAACAGGGAGATTGAATGAGTACATCCATCAGTTTCCTCTTTCAGGCAACAAAGGAGTTCTGTAATCAGTGTGATCTACCAGAAAGAAAAAGAATAACTAAACATGCACAAAATAAATAAATAAAATAAAATAAAATCACAGTCCAATAAAATAAAATAAAAATAATAACCCGTATACTCTTGTATCACTTCCAGGATGTGAAAGTAGGCACCACTCGGATGTGTCAGAGACCATCCCAGAAGACTGTTTTTGCCACTTATCCAAAGGAGAGCATTGGCTAGAGTTTGAGCTTTTGAGTATCTAAAGGCTTTTAGGCACTCTGGAAACAGAGATCAAGCAACACATACTGCCATCACACGCTCTTTCATTCTCCATTCAGGAAGTGTACAGCTTGAAAACAACCAAGTTGTATTACATTTTGTAAAAAAGGTATAGAAAAGAACCTTTCTTCAAGAGACAGAGACAATGTCTGGATATCCCCCTGACAGGACAAGAGGAAATGGCTTTAAAGTGGAAGAACGTAGATTTAGACTGGGTATCAGGAAGAAGTCGTTTAATGTGAGGGTGGTGAGACACTGAAACAGGTTGCCCAACAAGGCTGTGGATGCATCCGGAAGCATTCAAGAGCTGAATGAAACCCTGAGGCTGAATGGGGATTTGAGCAGCCTGGTCTAGAGGGAGGTGCCCCTGGCTATAGCAGGGGGTTGCAAGTAGATGATCTTAAAGGTCCCTTCCAACCCAAACCCTTCTATGAGTCTATGATTCGATGATGATTCTGTGATTTCTGATATACATAATTCACAATAGAACCCTTGGATCAATCAACTTTTTCAAAGAATCTGGAACCTAGGCATTACCTGAGCATATATGTGCCAAGTTTGATACATCTTGCTGACATCTCCCCATAACATCTCTAGAAAAATAGAATAGTGGTTTCTGTGAAACTTAGTGTGAAGGCTTCAATCTTTGTGTTAAATTCAAGAGCATTGCTCAGACCTGTACTCAGAGCCACTCAGTCCTCTTCTTACTAGGTTGTCTACATGTTAGACCATGAGCTCCAAGATGTTGAGACCTAAAAAGCTGAGAAACTGAGTGTTCACTTACATTCACAGCACAGCTGCCCTCCTTTTAAAGAAGATGAGACCAAGCAGAACAAGTAACACAGGTGTGAAAACAACAAATAAAAAATGATATGTAAGGGAAACTGACCATATTTTTGACATTGAACAAGACAGTGGAAAGTGAAAACACTTTGTTTAGTTCATTAGATTTCATTGAATGACAGGGCTCATGAGGGGCTGATCGGATTACCTGTCCTAACATTTTCTACAACCATGGGATGAAAAACAATGAGACAGCAGGAAAAACATCTTATCTGACCTTCATAAATTTTTCAAGCAGGTCCATCAGTTCCAATATTTCTCTTCTGATCTTCCATAATCTCAGTCTGACAGAACTCTACACATCTTTTTTTCAAAATCCATAAGAACTGAGCCCTGAGAAATGCCAAGTCTGTCCAAGAATCAAGGAATTCAGAGGAAACTGAGATTCAGATGTGATCTCTGCAGTCCTTCACTCCTAAGGAATGAATCAAAATTGTAAATTTATCCTACTTAAAGCAAATGTTATTTTCAGGCTGGATGTATAATAGAGTACAGAACACAAAAGGAACCTCTGAGAGAGCACATACAATTTATTCAATTTCATGCTCCACCCTTGAATTAAAATCTTAGCTTTCTGAAGATGGCAATTTCTCAGCCAGAAGTTTTGGTCCTAAGAAACATGAATGAAAGTTTAATTGCTGGAACAAAATGTGTATTCTAGCCCCAAGACCGCAAAGGAGAGCAAGGCCAAGATACAGAACACTAGATTCCAAACTACCATGTATTTAAGTGTAGTTCTTTTCATGAATTGTTTTTAGCTGCACTTTTAATTTGGGAACAGCTACTCCCATCCTTCACAGAATTATGTAAATGCCACCAGTAAGGTGAAAAGCTTAAGGGCTAATCTTCCTGCTGTCTTCCCCCCCCCCCATAGAACTTCAGGAACAGATATTTAGGATTTAGTGGACTTTTGTATGCATTGCATGTAATTTTCAATACTTTTGGATAATCTTGCCTTATGGACTCATGCCGAAGGATGAAGTTATGTTGGGCGCTTACAAGTAATGACCTTCTTTAACTTTCTTATAATATATAATTCATATATATATATATATATATACACACACACACACACACACATATAATTAGTATATATAGTACAATATTTTTTGAAAGCAAATAAGTGCGTGATGATTCTTCGGTTTTCTTTTCATTGTAGTTTTTGTTGTTGTTTGGTTGGTTTTGTTTATTTTTAATGCAGAATCATGAAAAAAAAATAGCAAACACTGATTAATGCAGAAGCTTTTTTTACATCCTCAGGGACCAGGTACTTTGGGTAGAAGAGGTAGAACTGGGGTTTGTTAAGGTTAGATTATTTTTATGTTACCATTGTATTTGAAGCACAACATGTACAACAAATATGTTTCCTCACTGTATTTGCTCCCATTTGATATCTGTCACTGTACCACCTCCATGCAAAAACAGATTATAAAATATTCTGCATGGAGAATCAGAGAATCTTCTCCTGGAATCTTTAAATTCCACACAGAAAGAAATCAGATGGCCATGTACTGACTTAACATTTAGACAATCTCCTTGATCAAGCTCTCCAGGAAAGAAATTCATAGAGGTCAGTTTCATGTGCTCTAATCCCACAATAATGGAACATATTTTGCCTTCTTTATAACTTACTCATTGTTTCAGAGTTCACAACAGCATGACAGAGATATCAATTCAATGTCTAAAACATAGTACAGTGAATCATCTGTCAGAATTACTCTCCCTGAAAGAAGTCATTCCATATAAATTTTTATTTTGCCTGAAATGTATCAAAAAAATGTCATACTCATATTCAAAAACTACTTTCAAAATAATTTTGCACTTGCTTTTGAAATTATTTGCTAGCTGAAATTAGACCTTTTTTCCACTTGGAAAACCATTGGGAGCGCATGGTACTATATAAGTCACATATCTTAAGGAATAAGCTTTTTTCCATTTCAGCATAAACTCTCAACTATCATAATTACAAAGTTTGTTTTCTAAGTATGTGATAGCTACTTGACCTTCACTGGATTTGTAAAAATTCTTCCCAGTAGATTTGTTTTTGGCAAGTGCTCTAAAATAAACAGAGTGGTGCAAACACTGCCAAAGTGAATGTGTTTCAAAGAAAAGAAAGAGAGATAATTTGTTAATTGTGTCCTGCAAGCATTTATCCTCAATCACCTGACCCAGAATGCTTTGCCCTATCTTGCATATCCGGCTGTAAATTATTTGTGCATTTCGATACATGCTGTTGCTTGGTACTATGCCTTTAAGTAGTGCAAATGTTGCCAGACATTGAGAAAGAGCACTTACTGTTCCCATATGCATCCTAAAGTTCAAGCAGCACGTACTCTCCAACAGAGAGGTTGCTTCTCTCTAGGCCCATGAGATGCAACTGCAAATGGCAGATGTATTTCAGCAGTTAGCTCCCCAGGCAGATCTGGGAAGAGTTGGAGAAAAGAATTTGCAGAACGAAGCCTTAACATGTGGCTGTCTTTCTTACTGAAAACAAACATTTGACTAAGAGTTGAGAGAGAAGTCTATTCAGGAAAGCAGACTTTGACCTCTTCAGAGAACTTCTTGGCAGGGTGATATGGGAAAGGCCTTGGAGGAAAGAGGAGCCCAAGAAAGCCGATCAGTATTCAAGGACCATATTTTCCAAGTCTAGAATCAGTACATCCTGAGAAAGAGGAAGGCAGACAAGAATGCCAGGAGGCCTCTGTGGATCTACAAGGAGCTCCTGGACTTACTTTAGCACAAGAAGAAAGTCTATAGAGAGAAAACAGGAATCGGTTACCTGGGAAGACTTCAAAGAAGTTGTCCTAGCAGCCAAGGATCAGGTTAGAAAGCTAAAACCCAGACAGAATTAAATCTAGCCAGGGACATAAAGGGGAGTAAATTCTACAGGTATATCAGTGATAAAAGGAAGGCCAGGGAAGATGTGGACAGTCTCCAGAAGGAAACGGGAGACCGAGTCATGAGGGATATGGAGAAAGTTGAGGTACTCAATGACTTGTTTGCCTCAGCCTTCACTGGCAAGGGCTCTAGTCACACTGGTCAGGCTGCAGAAAGCAAATGTAAGAACTGGGAGAAGGACAATCTGCCTGCTGTAAGTGAAGATGAGGTTCAAGATCATCTAAAAAACCTGAAGGTGAACAAGTCCACAGGACCTGACCACATCCATCCAGAGGTTCTGAAGAAATAGGTGGATGAAATTGCTAAGCCACTATCCATCACATTTGAAAGGTTATGGCAGTGTGGTTCCTACTGATTGGAAAAGAGGAAACATAACCCCCATTTTCAAGGAAGGAAAAAAAGAAGATCCAGAGAACTACAGACTAGTGAGTCTGCCTAGCAAGATCGAGAAGCAAATCCTCCTGAGGGCTCTATTAAGGGACATGGAAAATAAAGACGAAGTGATTGCTGGTAACCAAGATGGCATTAATAATGACAAGTAATGCCTGATAAATTGGTGGCCTTTTACAATAGAGTTACAGTGTCAGTGGATAAAGAAAGAGCAATTCACAGAATCAGAGAATCACCAAGGTTGGAAAAGACCCACAAGATCATCCAGTCCAACCATTCACCAGTCACCAATAGTACTAACTAAAAATTATCCCTCAACCAACGTCCAAATGTTCCTTGAACACCTCCAGGATCAGTGACTCCACCATCTCTCTGGGCAGGCCCTTCCAGAGCCTGACTACTCTTTCAGAGAAGTAGTATTTCCTAACATCCAGCCTGAACCTCCCCTGATGCAACTTGAAGCCATTCCTCTAGTCCTACCACTAGTTACACGAGAGAAGAGGGCCAACACCCAACTCACTACAACCTCCTTTCAGGTAGTTATAGAGAGCAATAAATTGTCCCCTGAGCCTCCTCTTCTCCAGACTGAACAATCCCAGCTCCTTCAGCTGCTCCTCATAAGGCCTGTGCTCCAGACCCTGCACCAGCTTTGTTGCCTTCTTTGAACCTGTTCCAGGGCCTCAATGTCTTTCTTGCAGCGAGGGGCCCAAAACTAGACACAGTACTTGAGGTGCAGCCTCACCAGTGCTGAGTACAGGGGAACAATTACTTCCCTGTTCCTGCTAGCAATTGATGTCATCTACTTGGACTTGTGCAAAGTGTTTGACATTTTCCCACATAACATTGTGGTTGCCAAATTGGAGAAAAAATGGATTTGATAGATGAACCACTTGCTGGTTAAGAATTAGCTGGATGGTTGCACTCAGAGTTGTGGCCAATGGCTCGATGTCCAAGTGGAGACCACTGATGAGTGGCATTCCTCAGGGATTGAGGCTGGGATCAGTATAATTTAAGATCTTTGTAGGCAACATGGACTGCGGGATCGAGTGCGCCCTCAAGTTTGCAGATGATACCAAGCTGAGTGGTGCAGTTGACATCCAAGATAGGAGGGATGCTATCTAGAAGGACCTGCACCACATGAGAATTGGTCCCATGCCAACTTTACGAAGTTTGACAAAGATAAGTGCAAGGTCCTGCACCCGGGTTGGAGCAGTCTCAAGCACAGATAGAATTTGGGTGGAGAATGGCTTGAGAGCAGCCCTGAGGAGGAGGATTTGGGAGTGTCAATTGGTGAAAGATTCAACACAAGCCAGCAGTGTGCACTTGCAGCCCAGAAGGCCAACCAGATCCTAGGATATGTCAAGAGAAGTGTGACCAGCATGCTGGGGGACATGATCCTATCCCTGTACTTTGCTCTCACGAGACCTCACCTGGAGTTCTGCATCCAGACCTGGGGTCTCCAACACAAGATTGACATGGAGCTGTTGGAGCAGGTCCTGAGGAGGGCCACAAAGATGATCAGAAGGCTGGAAAACCTCCCCTACGAGGACAGGCTGACAGAGATGGTACTCTTCAGTCTAGAGAAAAGACGACACTGAGGGGGACCTCATAGCAGCCTTCCAGTACCTGAAAGGGGTCTATGGGAAAAATAGGGGGGGGGAAACCTTTTTATAAGGGCATGCAGTGACTGGACAAGGGGAAATGGTTTTAAACTGGAAGAGGGTAGATTTAGACTAGGAATTAGGAAGAAATTCTCTACTGTGAGAGTGGCGAGACATTGAAAAAGGTTGCCCAGTGAGGTTGTGGATGCCCCCTCCTTGGAAGAATTCAAGGCCAGGCTGGATGGGGCTTTGTGCAGCCTGGTCTAGAGGGAAATGTCCCTGTCTATAGCAGGCGGGTTGGAACTAGATGATCTTTGCTCCAACCCAAACCTGTCTATGATTTTATGATTCTAAGGGTTGTCCTCTTCAGAGCACAACACATGATTGAACTGCATTGGAGTTGCCTTGGCTTAACAAATACATCCTGGAACATATACTGTGCATGAGTAGATGCCATGCTAACACTTCAAGATTCCTCTTAGACGGCCCCAGACATCACCTCTGTTATAGAATCATAGAATCATAGAATCACAAGGTTGGAAACAACCTATAAGATCATCCAGTCCAACCGTCTCCTCATCACCATTGCCACCACAAGCACTAAACCATATCATGCAGCTCCTCATCCAGACGCCTCTTGAACACTGCCAGGGACGGCAACTCCACCACCTCCTTGGGCAGCCATTCCAGTGCCTGACCACTCTCTGAGAGAAAAAGTTCTTCCTCATGTCCAACCTAAACCTCCTCTGATACAACTTGCGGCCATTGCCCCGTGTCCTGCTCGTTGCCTGGGAGAAGAGGCCAAATCCCTCTTCACCACAACCTCCCTTCAGGAAGTTGTTCATCAGTTCTCCATTTTAACTCTTACTTATTTACAAAAAAAGTGGAGAAGAAACAAAATTTTCCCCACTGTGGATGTGGAAAAGCATTTTTTACTTTTCTTTTTTAAAACAGTTGGGAAACTAACTCACATATAGGGGCCTTTTACTGTCTCTGATATAAAACAATGATTTTTTTTGTAATATCAGCATCTGGAAAAAATAAAAAAAATTCTTCATACTTTCTCAATTCCTCAGACTTTCAGAACACCAGTAAAGAATTTCTACATCAATAGGAATCTTTGTTTTTTCATTTATCTCACATGCAATGGACATGTTATGCATCTGTTATTAATGCATAATTAATACTAGTATTATGAAAGTAAATAAATGTTATAATTTCCAAGCTGAAAGATATATCACCTGGTACACTGCAGCTAACTGAGGAGATACAGTTATGATAATGTTACTACCAAATGGCCTTATGTTTGTCAGTTGTAAGGCTGACACCAAATCTCACATTAATTATTTGCTTGAAACAGAGCCAACTGAAGATTTGCCTCCTCCTTCTGGGTTCCTGAAAGCTATCAGCTGTTTCTTACAAGTGACTCTGCTGTTTCCCAGATAGAAGGTTCATATATTCAGTATCCAGATGCTTACAGAGCAGTGTAATAAGAGAACACACATAAAAGGGCTCTTTTCCTGATGTAAGCGCCCTACTTCCAGCAATCAGTGGGACTGTCTGACACTAGGCTTACATCTAACGAGTACAAGAAACATCCACAAATGGACCTAATCTTCATTACTCTGTCCAGTTCCTCTCCAGATCTGTCTATACTTCTGGCCTCCACCATGTCCCAAAGGATTCCTACAATTCAATTATGCTGAATGCAGTTATTATCATAAAGATTTTCCTCTGTTTGTTTTAAAACTGCTGCAGGACAATTTCAGTGAGGCCCACTAGATCATCCACAAAAAATGAAGACTGATCACCTCCCTTGCTCACATTTTCTACATCACTGATGATTTAACAAGATTTCAACACATCCCTTCCCAGCTCTGCTTGCCACAGTTTACAAGATCCTGATTTCATTTACTTTCAGATGCCTGTCGTATGTTCTTCTATAGAAAAAGATTGCCTTTGTATTCTGTCTGATTCATACACTTGTTTTTAATCGAGCAGTTTTACCAAATAATCCAGTCCGTGTGAGGTTAAGAGAACAATTTCAAGGTCAGAATAACTCTCGCAACATCTTCAATGTGATATGTTCCAAAACTGAAATTTCTTCCAGCACTTCACACCAGTTTCCCATATATTGCAAACCACAACCTTTACAACAAAAGCTTTGGAGGGAAAGATTTGGTGTTGCATAGAATACACTAGAAGGTCTGCATCACCTTAGCAGACAAAAAGAAGAACTTATATGCCAAGGCTCTCTTCCTTCACACCTGAAATGAAGTTTCTGAACTGTAGTAATTTTACCTTCTAATTTGGGAGTAGCATTAAGATTCTGTGAGGAACAGAAGTAGGAGACCTAGATACTCGATGCTATCAATTAGAACATTAACTCTTATGACTAAAAGAACGAGTGCATAGGTTTTTGGTATATGATTAGCACAGGAAAAGGAAAATAACCAAAAATATGGGTAGGGAATACCTCAGAAATTTACTTCTTAATATACATTTTCCACTCAGTTACTGAACAGACAAAGATCTGAGCGGATTAATGACTTGTCACATAAATTCTGCATTTACACGGCACGAGAAAGGAATAAAACTTTTTCTACTAAGGCTTTATCAAAATAACCCTGCCTTAATCCCAGCCTGATGCTCCTGATGTTGTGTTAAGGGCAAAGATACACCAACCCTGTTGATCTTTTCAGGATTACGGTATCTCATACCTTATTCCCTGTGGTCTGACTGAGCAATAGCAATGTATTTTGCTGTCTTTGAGTTTTCTTTAAAAGAATTCTCTATAACGCTCCCTGCATTTCACTTACTTTCCTTCTACTCTGTAATGCGGTTCTTTACCTCAGATAGAAAAAGATGAAATCAGTGCATAAGGCCCATCACTGCCTGTCTGGGTAATATGGTATTGCTGAGTACTGTTATGCTCATCAGCATCTGTACTACTCTGCCAAGTCACATCAAGAGCATTAGTCTCTATTGCTGTTTTTCTTGTTTGGAGAGTGTTGTTTTCTGTATTTCCCGCTCATTTTGTAGTTGCATATAGTTTAGTTTTCCCTCAAGAGTGGTAGAACTGTATTTAATCAAATTTGAGTACCTTTTATTATTTCTCATTGGTACTATTAAGATGAAATCAAATTAAGTGTATGTTTTTACTTATGATTTACATAAAATAGAATCATAGAATCATCACAGAACCATAGAACTATAGAATCACAGAATGTCTTGGGTTGGAAGGGAACTCGAAGATCACTTATTTCCAACCCCCTGCCATAGACAGGTTACCAACCACCAGCTCAGGTTGCCCAGGACCTTATCCAACCTGGCCTTAAACACCTCCTTCTATATTTTAAATAAAAGAGGCAGAAAAAAATTAATTATGTGTATAAAACTAATTAGTGTTTGCAGATATAAGCCTCAGGAGGGATAGAGTAAAATCAGTATGTGGTCATGGAGAAGTTAAATTTGTCTCAGGTTCAAATATGTCTGCAGTCGCATCTGTAACATGTCTACTTTTCTAAAAATGTATTCCACTTATTTCATTTCTGTCTTCTAATTGTTGAGGAGAAGAAAAAGAAAAATCAGACTTCAGTTAAACCTTTGACACTACAAGAATACTGAACAGTGTACAAATAAAACAATGAAATAATTCCCCACCACTGTTACACAGCCGTTCAAGAACAGGTATAGTTGAACATATGCCTATAGCACAATTCATCTGTCCTCTTTTTGCCACTGTACATCACTGGTAAAACTTCTGGTATGAGTTGCTGTTTAGAACTACCACATTACAGAAAAGTTTCATGATATCTGTATGAGAGCAGTGACCTGCAGTACCATAATGGTGCTGGCTCACTGCCACAAGAGAGACATTCACCAGACTGAAGTTTCTGATCCAAAGGAGAGCAAGTGATAAAGAAGTGAAACAGACTTATAAATTACACTTAATAGGGTCAGTGATATCTGCACAAATTCATCAAAGTGGTAAAAAGAATTTGAAGGTCAGTAGAACAAAGAAAGCGTATGTGGAGGTGTGCAAAACCACCGTTGTGGTTTTGCACAGCTGACGGTCCTAACATTCCTGCTTTGGATCAAGGGAAGGAGAGTAATGCCAGAAGAGGTGGTTCCGGGAAGCATCCAGGACATGACCACAGCATCAACAAGCATTTTAAAGGAAGGGAGAAATTGTTGATTTGGCTTGGGAGTTTGTGCTTTTTCTCAAAGTGAATGAAGGGGGAAAGAACACTTTAGAAGGTGTGAAGAAAAAAGTATACTTTGGTTTATGGTGACTCAGTGTCTGTGCTTCTGAATAACTCAATTTCTGCTACTAATAGAGGAAAAGAAGTAGAATGGGCTACATTATCTCCTCATTAACTCTCCATTTCATTGGGACAGTTGATTCACTTTTGAATCTCACAGAATATAGGCTGTGAGCAAAAGACTGCATCTGAAGCTATGAGAACATTACAAGAGAAGACTCTCTCTATGTGTGTGTGTGTGTACATGAAGAAAGGATTAGAAAAGAATGGCTAAAAGAACAACAGAAACTGAGATTGAGAGGATATTAGAAGATGCCATTATAAAAAAAAAAAAAGTAGATTCACCAGTTTTTTCAAATATTTCCCAGTGTCAGAGAAAATTCACATCAATCTCAACATAAGACTGGACTGGAAAATACCTTTCTAAGACAATGTCTTCTGTCACAGAGCTAAGAAAAGATCATGTCAATAAAACAGGCTTTTTGTTGTCTCCCTTTTGCTTTTCATCCTGCTTACAAAACAGAATCTTAAAAAAAAAAATCAAAGGTAGAATCAGGATGTTTTTAACCATATACGTTTACCAAAAATGATGAAGTGGTGGATAATGACTACCCCATTTATGTACCAATAAACTGCAGAACTGGCAATGTAAGTATTTGAGTAGCAGTGTGCACAACATATGCAAAGATATGTGAGGAAGAACATTATTGTAGAGGAAAAAGTTTACAAATATAGTGTGCTTACCACAGCTGAAAGAGTTTGGACTGAGATGAGAGTGAAAAGAGTGAAAAAGGAACAGTCATAAGAAACAGTTATACATCTCCAGGGCAGGATTAGAAGGCAGAACAGGAAGCATTTATACATAAAAAAAAGGAAAGTTGTAAAAAAGCCCAGACATTGATCATGAAGATCTCATTTATGCTGACATTTACTGGAACACAAGTGACAAGTAAAAGCATGTTCTCAAAACACTCAAAGCTCTTTCCATATGGAGCTTTCTATAAAGGCAACCAAACTGCAGTTTCTAAGTAAAGCTGAATTCTGGGCTTTATCTACAAGAGAGCACGTAAATTTTCTGAGCAAGTTTTGAGTGAAGGAATTTGGAGGCTGGAAGTGTTGCAACAATTCATTTCCAAAAGCCCAAACGAGTTAATTGCCCAGGTACTTTAGCAGCATCTCCATTTTTAGATCTTAGGTTTAATTGGAATAGATGCCCATAGCTGAATGTTACTGTCATCACCATAAACATGAGGAATAACTAAGATGAGAGGAAAAGCAAAAAGAACACTTCAAAATCTTTAGTAGTAAATAGGTTAAGAAGAAATTCAAGAAGTGTGAACCGGAAGTTGATTAGGTGAAAATGTGTAGTTGAAACTACAATATTCACTTACTCTTGATAAATTCACTGTCCCACCAAATATCCTGAACTTAGACCAGACCCAAAATATCTTTAAAGGGAAAAACAAAATGGAAAAATTCAAGTGTTTCTAAACAGTAGCACTGAAAGGGCTTGCCAAAGGGAATAATCATTGACATTGCTCCTGTAAATACTTCCTACCTAGGTTAGATCTGACAATTTCAACTAACAACTCTGCAACTCAATGAGCAGCAATGTTCACCATTTTATTTAGCTAGTGATTCTCTCTTTAAGTTCAAGCATTTTACTGCAGTGAGGTCATCCAGATTTCTAAATGCTCTCCTAATCAGATGCGGTCCAAAATCTTGGAACAAGGGCAATAAAGCAATACAATGTTCTACCTATATAATTAAGGTAAAACAAAACTCTTTTTACAGACTTCAGTTCTCAGTTTACAGCCAACTCTTTTCCATTTGCCCTTCTGTGTCTGTGTCTTTTCCTGTATTATGGCAAGTATTTGCAGAGAACTAACACGTACCAACAATGATATTTAAATATTTAGAAATATTTATCAAGTAGAAAGTAACCTCACCTTGGAAAATTCTGATGATAGCAGAAGAAGAAAAAGAAAAGTGACTTGTTCTTCTTTAAGTCCTAGGGTCAGTACCTCATTCTTAAGCAAAGTGGTTGAGAAGTGTTGTAGAGAAGGAAGAGGAGCTGGGGCAGTTCAATGCCTTCATACAATGTTTCCTTGGTAAAAAGAATGGTAAGAAAGAGCTTGGGCCAAAGAAGTCCTCCTCCTCCTACACAACGCTTGTTACTGGAATGCTGAAAACAATGAAAGGTTAATGTTATCACTTAAAAAACTTACCACAGTTTAGGATTTTTCCAATAATGCAAAAAAGGGTCATTAAGAGGTTCAAATAGAAAACACAAATTAAGATGCTGTATTAATGACAATTATATAAATAACTTAGACTGTATTTCATCTCATCAGTTACACTACTAGATCTTTGCACACTGTTCTTTTGCCAAAAAAGCCCTTATCTTTAAATATCGCTGGCTATAATTTATTTCAGAAAAAAATATGCAATAAACAGTCAAATAAATGCATAAATATATATTATGTATGTGCAAACAAAAGCTTACATACTGAACTCATGTCTGAGGAAATTTGGACAAATACAGATCAGTGTGCTAAGAAAAAGCTATTGATCAAAGTAGAAGAAAGATTATTAACCAAAGTATACAAGAAGATAAACTACTCCTCAAGGTTAACTTTTTCCATGAAGAAAATTGGTGTCATTACAGGATGCATCTGGATTTAAAAAAAAAAAAAAAAAAAAAAAAAAAAGTGATAAAAACATTTATAGGAACAGGAGAGAATAATCTGACTCTATGACGTACCTAGCTGTGCAAAATAGGTATTTCATCTCTCTTTATAATCAATAAAAAGAACCCGTGTATAATGAAAACTTTAAGCAAAGAAGGGTATCCACAGGTTGCATGCCCATGTGCTTGCAAGCACTTCATATGGAGCCAGTTCCACAAAACTAAGGATGTATCTACTAAACGTTTTCAAGATCGGTTAGCCCAGATAACTTGAGCTTAAGACTCATCAGAGCTACTGATATTCATGTACACTAAGCTCTGGAACACAAGAAAAATTTCAAAGGAATGACAAACTACAGGCCATTTACCAAAATAGCAGCACAAGTTTCAG
This sequence comes from Lagopus leucura, assembly GCF_019238085.1. Classification (NCBI taxonomy): domain Eukaryota; kingdom Metazoa; phylum Chordata; class Aves; order Galliformes; family Phasianidae; genus Lagopus; species Lagopus leucura. Next base: position 25,724,631 of record NW_024962252.1, read on the forward strand.
GGTCACTTGGCATTAATATCAAGCAAAGTGAAGCTACAGTTGACATAGGATAGTATTCATGACAAACTAAAGCAAAACAAGAAGTTTGGAAGATAATCAGTACTAATCACCATGGTTTTATTGAAAAATGGTCAAAGAAACAGATCTGATTTTAATTTTCGAGGGGAAATTATATATTTGAAAGACATCTGTATACTTTTTATATTTAGACTTATGTAAAACATAAGCCATTTCTGTTTACCAAACAAAAACACCTCATCAGTGATACAAGTTAACAAATAGATAAATCACACGTAAAAAAAGTAACAATTTATCATTTCATTGGGAGCATTCAACATAATCAATAATAACTTGATAGTACATATTACAGATTGGTGATGAAGTTTACTGATAGAGTAAGAAGTCTTAAACGATTCAGAGATCTAAATGATTATGTACGATGTTTTGCTACTTTGATACAGAGAAAAACAACCATACATCACAGAATCATTTTTGGAGGTCATACTTGGATCTTATCAACTCGTTTCTTGGCCAGTATACAGTAACCTACAGTGCAAAGCCAAGTCAGTTGTGGGTTTGTGAGTGTCTGGCCACTCATTTTCTTTCTACAAGAAAACGTTAAGCTCAAGCTCAACACCAATTTAATGTTGTCCTTTACACTTTCAATTTTCCCATAAAAATGTCTATGGATATTCAACCTCCAGAGTCTGGGTAAAGCTATTGAACAATATGGGCTTCAGTGTTCATCCATTGCATTTATTCGCTCATCACAGTACTCATCAAAGCCCAGTAGCCTGGCCTGTTTTAAGCCTCACAAGAGTCCATTCATCCAGTCCTCATGACCCTCACCTTCTAAATGAAGATATTGACAAAGGCAGTATAAAAACCTCACTGAAGTCAAAATATTGCACCTACTACTCCCTGCTCATCCAGCACTGAAAGTATTTGACCATAGAAGGCATGCCTCAAACTGTCTCCTTGTCTTTGATGCACTTGGAAATGAATTAAAAAAGAACATAGTCCATAATATTGCTACGAACTGACATGAGGTTCTCTCACCTATAGTTCTGTATTGGCTGTAAGAAAAAAGAGGAAAGACTATTAGGGTTTGTCATGACAAGACATGCAAAATGGTTTCAAACTAAAGGAGGGGAGATTTAGATTGGATATAAGAAAGTCTACAGTAAGGGTGGTGAGAAACAGGTTGCCCAGAGAGGTGGTGATGCCCCATTCATGAAGACACCCAAGGTCAGGCTGTAGTAGGCTCTGCGCAACCTGATCTAGCTGTAGCTTTTGCTGCTCACTGCAGAAGAGTTGGACCTTTAAAGGTCCCTTCCAACTCCTATGAATCTATGAAGAAACCACAAATCAAGCAAGATGATAGAATAACTCCTTTTGCCCTTTCACTCTTAGAATCTTAAATTTTATAGTGATAACAAAATTACTCTGAGCATGCTAAACAGAACAGCCAATAAATCTGTACCAGAATATCAAATGTAAATCTTCTGATACTTCTTTCAGAATATCTGGCCTTCTTTCAGAATATTTCTACACAGAGTATTGTAAAATGGAAGACCTTTCCACTAAATAAATTAGAAACAGATCATTTTTCATGTGGTAAGACACTAATACAATGACCAAAGTATTTAATGTAATACATAATTTAAGAGTCCTGCCTTCAAGTCAATCTGCAGCTGTAGACAAAAACAGAAACGATGCTATGTTGTATTAGTGTAGTAATAAAAATGTCACTCGGATGTTTATGTAACAAGGGCTAGGATTGAGAATTAATATTTCCTAGTGATCAAGCAGACACCCACTCAAATTACAGTACAAGGAGCACTTAAAAAATTAATTAACACTTATTTGAATAAAAAAATCATACAGTTTTCATAGGAAAAAAAAACCCCAACAAATAAAACCAACATAGAAGTAGCTCTTTTGTTGCTGTTGAAATGAAAAAGCAAGTTTTTGTGCAGCAGTAACACATTACTTCCTTGATCCATCAATAATGCTTCAGATATTTCCCAAACAAAAATATTAGTGACTGGTAAATCGACCTTGGTAAATATTGGTCCAAATCACAACACCAAACACAGAAAAAAAATTGAATGTATTTAAGATTTCTGCTGCTTCAGTATTGTAAGATTTTCGAGCTGTTAATGCAATCTCATAGAAGAGCGTTGTAAAATCCCCAGAAAGTCTCTGCTAAGAAAATATCCTAAGAGATATCCAAAATGTTATCCCAAAACATTTTCCCTCACACCAGGTTGCGCCCATCTGGCCATCCGGTGTACAAGTAGTTTCTGGATAGCATGCCAAATAGGGGACAAATGTAAAGCACACAAAAAAGTGTAGGGAACTGCTCCATTGCAATTCCTGGGGAGAGGAATGGAGAGAAGCAGCATTAAAAAAGAGAGGATAAATGAAGGAAGCATAAAATATGGAGGGGGAGATGAAGAAAGTGAGGTTAAATCACAGTGTTTAAAGCTGTAAGAAACAAGGTTTTGTTAACTTCGCTGTTCAAAGAACTCCTTGTTTTTTAAAAGAGCAGCAAGGCCCACATTCACCTCAATGCCAGGTTACCTTTTGAATCGTTAAGTCGCAAATGGCCCTCTTCTTGCTTGGCATTGTTGCCAGGCTAGAATAAAGGGGGAAGCTTTGAACAGAAGGACAAACGTGTCTCTGTCCCCTCACATCAAACACAAAGGAAGAGAACAAGACTATAGCTAGATTAGAGAACACAGGAAGAGGCCAAATTCAGTCCCCTTAGCCAGCAAGACTGTGGGAATGATGCAAGGATAGTAAGACATACATCCATTTAGAGCCTTTTAGACCCCTCGGCACTACTATAAGGATACTGATCTGATTTACAGTACAGCCCCCATTCAAAGAGCGCGAGTGAAATTTGAGCCAAACTGCTTTGTTTTTCCTGCTTGCCTTCTACCGTCAAAATTTCTTTTGCTGTAAATTACCATAGATAAACAAGATGAGTCTTAAAAATTAGCATCTGATTGCCCTCAAATTAAACCCATGCTTTTTGCCGCAGAGCTCAGTCCAAGATCAAGGCAATGCTGTCAGTTTTACTGAAGTATTTACACAGTTTTACTTAAGTATTTCATTAGAAAGATGGCAAATAACTTAAAATCATTTTTTTGTATCAACCCCTTAGTAGCATGAGCATCAATAGGTAATTGTAGACTGAAATCCCACAGAAACAATCAGTGGGTGAATTTCTCAGCATTCATTTTCCTGATGTGTTATTTACCTTAGTTTAACTAATATTAAATGCACAAGTCCAGGTGGTGAAAACTGGCATCACTCCACTGCAAAATGTTTCTTTGCTTCTTGTAACCTAAATGAGAATTAGAAAAGAAGTTCAATGCTGTGGGTGGTGCACAGATACTGCTGTGAACAGTAAGTCTTCCAACTGATTTAACATCGTCATGACTGTTCTAGAGAAAAGCTCTGAGCAAGTGAAACGTGTCACTGGACTGCAACAAACCAAACACAGGTGTCCAGTGCTTAAACAATTCCATCTGGTCTTCAGCTGACAGATGAGAAGTACAAAGGTCTTCTGTAGGTCTTCACTTGTTCCTGCTATCCCTGGGCAACAGTTCAGGTACCTCTGGTGAACAGTGCATGATGAGATACCCCGTGTGGAGGCAGCTGAAAGAAACTATAATAATTAGGACCCAAAAAGTACAATTCTCCTATTCTCAGTCAGTGGTCTAAACACATCTTTGTGGGGAGAAAAAAAATACTCCTGGAATAACACAGACAGATACTCTAACGGAAAGAGACATTCCTATAAATAATAATAAAAAATACAGAAGATGAACTGCATAAAAATCAGAAAGACATGCATACACTTACAAACTTCATTAAGCCATGACAAGATGATACTATACATTTCCTGATCCTCTCTAGTTGTCACATAGTCAAAGGAATTTCTGGACTGTATGTGAAAGGCACCCTATGACAAAAACAAGAGAAACCATGGACTTTTCATTTAGTAAAGATTCCTAAATTTCAAAGAATATGATCGGCGGAATACTTCACATTAATTTGAATGTATTATTAAACATTGTCAAATTAAATGGAAATTCAAAGAATTGCAATAAACACTTTGAGAACAAAACAGTTGTTAAAAATATATTCTAGTATATCCAGAGTGAAGAGTAGAGGGCACGTAAAAAGAATGAGAAGAAAATTTGCAAACTTATCTAAATTTTTAATAATTTAGAGAACTAGTATCTGTAAACATCTTGAATGTAAAATAAGATTAATCAAACAAATTGTTTGCTCTCAGTCTTCTGCAGTCTATTGCACAAAATAGGCATGTGCACGATTGTCTGCAAGCTCCTCTCTCACTTCCTATCTTAGCTCCTAAATAACACAGCATGCCATAGCATCTCCTTATTCACAAATAGCTGTCACATCTCCATAAGTCATCAGTAACTTGAAATATAACGCTGCAGCATTGACAGTCATATGTTTTGCTTTGTTTCTCATTGCCTCTCAAATATTTCAAATATTTTTATTTTTCTAATTTAGTCTGCACATAAAACCTCAGTCATTTCTGCCTTACAGGCCCAAGCGACTCAGACCTTTGATAACACTGCAGCAAATTCCACCTACACGACACCAAGTTCATAAAATTTATTTATGGGCCAGTGTTTGCTGAAGGTAGTAAAATAAATAGAATACTCCATTATTATAAGTACTATTTAGAGCTTTCTGATGTCAGATAGTCGCTGATAATCTGAGTAAGCATATGTAGATTTGCACAGATTACGGACAAATAATATCTAGGAAATATAAATGAATATAAAAATACTTTAATCACACAAAAAGCCACAAAAAGAACTTACAAAATTTTACCATTGTTTGAATAGGGTGTGGAGATAGATTTTTGTCTTGGTTTATAACATCTTGCAGTAAAACAACAAATTGCTGCTTAGCAAGTTGGTCTTGTAGTTTATTCAGCTCTTTCCTCTTATTTCTACATTTAGCTGTGATTTTTTTCTGTAATTTATCCTTTTTTTTTTCATCTCTTCTTGTCTCTTGGAAGCATGGATTCAAATAAAAAATGATAACAAAGAGAAATGGCTCTCCTTTTATATAAAGAGTTCAAGGTGAAAAGATAGCTTTCTAAGCTGTATTGCTGACAGACTAATTTGGAGTCCACAAAATCCATTGAAAATCTCAGTAGTTTCTGTACTATGCAGAATCCCTTAGACTTAAGCACAAGGAATAAGCAGAAAATATCTCATGTTAGGATATGCAGCTTGATTAAGACTCAGTGATGACTCGCAATTTGTTCTTTTATTTAAACAATTCCATATTTACATGTACTGGTAAATAAAAATAAAAAGTTAACTAGCATGGGCAGAATACTTCTTCCATTTTTGCACACCTGCCTCAATCTTCTTTGCGGAGAAGAAAAGAAAGAATATTTAGTTCTTTTGAAGGTATGATTGTTGGCCTAGCAATATATCTGTCCTTTGAGAAAGTCCTCTAAGCATAAGTCATATATTTACATTTCCAGCTTGGTTTTGTCAAAATTGTCCAGACTCGCCACCAGTATTCTTTGTTTTCTCCAAGTTTGTGAGCAAGAGAAAAGACTGATTCCTTTTCAACTTCTAATTAAAGCTCTTTACTCTCAGTCAAAGCTGAGGTTTGAGGCCCATTTTGCAGTTTTAAATAGCTAAGGAACTGCCCACTGGTAAAATACAGTGTAAGGATTATTGCTATCAGTGAATGAGCTTGAACAAAGCCCACTTGACTTCACATTCTGGCTCTGCTGCAAGTCTTTATGTGCCACATCAGAACCATCTCCTTCTTCCAGGAAAATCTGACTCCACTAAGCTACACAATGCAGTAGGAGGTATGAGAAAGTATACTTCTCTGAAGAGAGGAAGGCAAAACTAAAGTTCTCTTTCAAATTGTGTTTTTAACAGTTGGCTTATTAAATGGACAATATGTACTTTAAGAAGTTGCATTGGGGCTTAAGAAAAATAAGCCATCTGGTTCAGTCTTCATATAGAAAGCCATTTACTGCACGTGCTCTGAAAACAGCCCAGCTAAACAGGATGAAGAGCTATTTAAATGAGTAGTTCTAGTACTGGAATCCAAGTCAAGAGAATCAGGCCCAAAACATGTATGCACATGGTGTGTGCAGTGACCAAAAACATTTCTATTTCCTTGTCTAAACACAAAACCCTGGTACCCAGAATGAAAGGATTCTCAGGTCTTATTCTGTGTTCTCTAGATTTCAATTTCACTGAACTTGCATAAAGCATGTTTTCTTCTTTTTTGACCAGGAGAGAGAATTGATGAGGAGTTAATTTTTCAAGCATTCAGGTATTTATTTTTAATTAATTTTATTCATTCTGTCTTTATTATCCTTGCATTTCTCATCATTCTACTTCAACTGTTTCAGAAAAGGAATAGAAATTCTTTTTTTCCCCGCTTTTTTTTTTTTTAAAGAAAACATTTTTCTTATGTCTTTGATCATAAAATTAATAAAATTAAAACATTCTATAAAGAAGGGTTCCTTCAAATCTTTCAAATAATTTGTCTTGCAGGAAGAACATTAACAAAAACATATAGAGACTTTATCCATTAGACATCTGTGGGCTACTGGCTCACAGGAAAACATGAGTACAGATTGCAGTGTGATTTCCAAGAAGAATTCAAGATGCTTTATGTCCATTTTGGACAACTACCACAGAGGCATTAGTGTCAGCCAAAGACAAAGATACACAATCTGTAAGTGATAGATTGCATCATCACCTGAAGTAATAATTGATGTCCAGGTACTGCAACAGGACAGATCCAATTCCTCAAAGTCCTTCTTATCTTACAGCTCACACACAAAAACATAATGTGCAGCTGAGGACTTGGCGCTGACCAAAAAAGAAAAGAAGACTTCCAGCTGGATCTGTGAAACACTTCTTTTCATCAAGGAGCAGAGTGTGGTTAACGTCAAAAGAAGCATTCAAGTGTACTAGCAGAGATCTGACATTCCTTTGTAACCAATACATGAGAAGTGAGAAGCATCCAGTGTGCAATAATACCCAGCTATCCAGTAAAATCTCAGAATAACAAATTTGCGACTAAAGTTTATGAAAGTAGGAAGAAAAAAAAAAAAAAATGTAAAAATGCCAAGCAGTTTTGTACAGAAAAATGTTTAAAAAACCTCTGAAGAGATTATTGGTAAATGGTTAAACCCTTATTTTTGTCCTAAAAATGATGCTGCATCATAGAATCAGATATATTCCAGAAAAAAAAAAAAAAAAAAAAAAAAAAAAAAAAAAAATGAAAATGATAAATCTTCAGCTGCACAAAGGTTAAAAAAAAAAAAAAAGCTGCAAAGACAGACTAGTAAACTAACTATACCTTACACGGGAGGCTTTCGAAAGACAGAGATTTTGTAAATGAGAGTAACCAGCTAAAGCAGTGATGAAACGCAATCACTGTAGTGGTTATCACAGAAGACATCTTCAGTGGAAGGACTGCTGCTAGTCAAACGCTGTGTCGCTGTGTGTGAAATGGGGATCAGTGTCTGTGCCAACATATATGTTCCAGCCAAGTATTCACTGCAGTCTGAGGGCAGAACACATACAGAGAGGAAATGAAAGATGTGGAGAGGAAACACAGACAAGGCTGGTCACTAGTCACATACTTGAAAGCCCCTTTAGGACTGACCTATCGCATCATATTGAGAAGACTATGCTTACTGGGGACATAAGCAGAGAGACTGTTAAACCTTTTTTTTTTCCCCCCCTCGTAACAGTGGAAAAAGTCAAGATTGCATGGGGGACGGGGAGATAAACGTTACAAATAGCAAAGAGAGTTGGCTCACATCCTCCTGAACTCTTGCCATAAACAATGTCTGGGAATGGCCTGAGGCTCCTCCAGGATAGAAGCTGTGCTTGTTCCAATGGGAGAAAACTGAAATTTCCAGCATTAGCTCTGTGTGAATTACAAGGTCAAGCCGCCCAAACCTGTGCTTTTCTGAACATCTGGAGGGAAAAGAACCGAAATGCCCACATCTAATTTCATCACTGCTATTGTCTCAAATCCTCTGTGAGCTTCAGAGAAGGCTGACTCAGCAGATCCAACAGATGCCCTCAGAAGAGCCTGGGAAGAATGCTGGGTGGCAAATACAGAACACTGTTCTTAACCTTTGTAATTCCCAAGCAGTCCAAATTTCCCCCCCTTTTTCAGCACGTCCCCTCACCTTGCAAAATCACTGATAACACCTAAATCAAGTGACACATTGATTTGCTTTCAAATATATTGTTTGTGAATATCCTGAGCACAAGAACAGTTTAAAAAACTGTTTTCAAAATATAGAGTGACTGTCCCCAGTAGTTACCATTCAGATGATGGGAAAGTGATTTTTTAATGCATCCTGCATTCCCTTTATAAAAGTTACATCAATGTAATATATCTCATTTTTCAAAACAAATGGTATGCTTAAAACTCCAGTTATACACCAGGAACACTGGAAACACTAACAACATTTGGATTTTATAATGATGAATTAACAAGTAAACAGGAAACCATTGTTTTGAAAGTCTTGTAATGCAGATAAGGAATGAGAGAATTCTGGCCCACCATCTCTCTCTTCACATACTTCTATACATACCTAATAAATAAAGCTTACATAAACACATACATGTTTGAGCACACACATACATAAAACGGCTCAGTGAAACAACTTCCAGACTAGTTTAAATAACAAACACAAACAATTTCAATTGAATAGGATACTAGGATAGCACAGTTAATCTTTCTAAAAAGTATCCAAATAAGTTTGCGCAAAAAAAACCTTATATTTTTCTTCTCTCTGCTCCTTGCCAAGACAAAGTTTCATTCCAGTATCAAATCATACATCTGTTTTTCCCCACAGGGTCTCTATCCATTTAATGCACAGGATGGACTGTTCTCAATGAAAAAACACTTAATGAAAAAGGATAAAAACATTTAAATGTTTAAATATGTAGGCTTACGGCTTATTTACTATAGCATTACTGAAAATCTGTTCTGAAGACAAAGTAACTTTTATTAAAGCTTATTTCCACAGAGTTCATCAGCACAATAAGTATTTTATATTAAGCAGTTATTTAAACAACAACGAAAATCCATACAACAAACAATTAATTAGAAAAAAATAAAAGCATGGGCTTAAGCTCACAACCAACTACAAAAGCAACCTTCTCTCCTTCAGCAGTCCCCCATCCCTGAACTTCATCTATAACAAATGAGGAAGAGAGGAAGAAGAGAGCAGCTGCCATCATTGTGCAGCCCTGATTTACCCTCTGAACACTGGGCATGCTTGGAAAATTAAATGGAAAAAAGTGGAAAAGATGATCAGTGCTCCTGCAGTTAAGAACCGTATCACAGAACTGTAGAACCTGGAAAGGACCTCTAGAAATCAACAAGTCCAACCACCTGCAGAGCAGGCCCCCCACAACAGGCTGCACAGGTAGGTATTCAGGTGGGTCTTGAATATCTCCAGAGGAGAATCCACAACCTCCCTGGGCAGCCTGTGGCAGTGCTCTGTCACCCTCATTGTGAAGAACTTCTTTTGCATATTGATGTGGAACTTCCTATGTTCCAGTTTATGGTCGTTTCCCCTTGCCCTGTCCCCACAGACCATTGAAAAGAGGTTGGCCATGTCTCTTTGACTCCCACACTTAATACACTTATAAACATTAATCAGACCCCCCTCTGACTCTTCTTTTCTCAAGGCTGAACAGACTCAGTTCACTCAGTCTTTCTTAATAGAGGAGATACTCCTGGCCCTCTATCATCTTTGTGGCCCTCCACTGGACTCTTTCCAGGACACGCATGTCATTTTTGTACTGGGGAGCCCAGAACTGGATACTCCAGGTGAGGCCTGACCAGTATAACTATATAACTGTGCGTATAGGTGTATAGTGAATGAATATAAAGATGTTACAATTACGAAATAAACAAGAGAGTTTAGCAAAGCAGATCATAATAACAAAAAGAGAATAGATAGAAAGCTTACCCACGTCCTGTGCTCGCTGCAAAACTCCAGAAGAGATCCTTCCCCACTGGTAGCCAGCTCTTAAATAGGTCTAGCAGAGGTGGATCCAGGCTCCACCCCTTCCAGCAGCGCAGGTGAATTGCCTTCATTTGTGCTCCTAGGGCTGACTCATTGCTCGCCTCAGGTGATCAATCAGAGGCTCAGGCCATGACGGCAGTTCCCGTGCAATAGGAATACACAACCACTCTAGAAGATGTATAATAGCAGCATTCAGAGATTTTCAACTGAAGCAAGACTTCAAGCTGCCTTGTTTTCAAGCTTCTCAATCTCCTGACTCCCTTTGTCATACTTGCTTCCTCTTGATGCTAATATCCACCTCGCACCAACTCCCTGCTCCTTTCCTTCAGCAGCCTGGTCTTCTCTCTTTCTGTATTCTCACACCCTTGAATCAAGAGTTTCTGGTAGCTCTTAGTCATGGTGAGGCCCAGTGAGTCTCCTGTTACTCCATTATCCTTAGAGGAGAGGTCTTCAGCTATACTCTGCCACTGGGATATGGTTGCTACAAGGGCAGTGAAGAGATGGCAAGGGGTAGGAGCATATACATTGCACACAACAAAAATCAGAGAAATTAACTTCCAGAAGTCACAAGACTGACCATCCAAAAAGAGAATGTCAGACACATGCAATAATAGGTGTGTTTATAAAGGAATCACCCTCCATGCCACAAACACCCTCTGCTGTCCTTGCCCCAGATTGGCAGGACAAAAATGCACATTTTTCTAAAGAGCAACCTGGACACCATCTTATTACAGAAATCTTAGCATTTTTGTTTTTCCTCTGTCATTCCTTATTCTCTTCCCCCTTCCAGTCACCCTCAAGACGCATTGAAACTTGTGGAAAGCTTTAAAACAGCAAAGCAAACAAACAAGCAACAACAACAACAGCAACAAAAAAAAAAACATAAACACAATTTGAGAAGTTATAAGAAATTGAAAACAACTGCAACTACCTGCCTTAGGTATAGCTAACTGCAATGAGTTCGCATGAAGAACAGAATCAGGCATTCAGAGCCCTCTGTGGCAGGAAAGGTTAGCAGTGGCTGCACAACACTTGGGAAATACATTAGTCAAGAAGCTCCGGTTCTGTGGAGCACTTGCCTGCAGTCCACAAAGAACAGCGTAGTCATATAATGCTGTATCTTTCATTTCCCACTGCTAAATTGTATTAAATGATCAGGTTTCCTAATATTTGTTGTAATGTACACAGACCACTGTGGGAAGAAACGTGACTGTAGCTGTTTGGAGGAAGAGAACATTGGTGCCATCATGGACGGAAAGAAAACGTTCTCAAGACAAGTCTCCTCAGAAGATGTGGTTTGTTCTTTGAAATAATGGGGAATGTTGCATTAGACCATCAATTTCATTCATAAATATTGCATATTTTTAGATGATGAATTCTTTCCCAGACCTTGTGCCTCCTTGTATCCTGAAACAAGTTCTTTGCCACACTAGGGGAAAACCAGCAGAAATGCTCTTTGTGAGCCCTAGACCTTACTGACTTCGAGGGAGTAAGGCTGCATTTATCTTTCAGTTATCTTCTCAGCTGCAGCGGAAATAGAACCTCCAATATCACCTTGCTCAAATTTACTTTAAAACATTTCTCCATGGAGAAAAAGTAACAAAGAAAGCAGGTCTCTCCTTCACCATTCAGTGTATTCACATAGGTACTTTATTGTAAGTGTGAGACAAGAGTGCAAAATTAGCAACTATCTTGTCCGTGTCCATGCAGAAATGATGATGATGTGGAGTAGATCTGAAGAAGCAAGGCAGGCCAAAAATATGCAGCAACTATTTAAGCTATCTCAGGCACATAAATATTTACAAATATACACTGACTGTTTCAAAAGTAATATCTTATTTATTTCCATGGAAAATACAGAAGATACAAAGGATGCAATAAGGCTATTCAGTATAGCAAATCCTCAGCTACAGAACATTTTTCAGTCATCACCATTAACTGTGCACTTTCAGCAGTGATGAACAAGAGCCTGCATGCCACTACTATAAAACTCTACATGGCTGTCCAGAGCATGGATTGTCTTTCCTGTCACTGTCATCACTGCTAAAGCACACCACCCACCACCTCACTGTGCTCACATCCACTGATCTCCATAAACTTTCAGTCAGAACTGATGAATCTCAATGAGTGCCATTCTGTTTCCCCACATGGAGAAACACAGTCACGCACTTTTGATTCATGTGTGCATCTAATTCAGATGTTATTTGGTCATCTGTCATATGGCAACAAAGTGTAATGAAATACTGGTGGGAAGGTTCATCATCTGCTGCCATACCACTAACAACTGCCTCTGACAATGTGGGCCAACATAATAGGAGGCATTACTTTCAGAGCTGCCCTCCTACCACAGACTCAGGAACCCAGAAGAAATGAGTTGCGACTGAGTGCAACTCTATTTCCTTCTGCTGTACACTTCAGAATTTCTATGTCAATAATGATTTTTTACATCTGTATGTCTGCTGTTAGCCTGTGTTCAAACGAGCACTTAACTTGTATACATGGAAAATGAGATTGGGGGGGGTGGGAAGGTTGGTCTGTGATCTTCTCAGATGCATATCTGCCACAGACAGCCAGAGCAAAAAAGGAAGAGAAAACAACCATGGATGCAGTACAGTTAATGAGCTTGACTACAAGCATTTTAATACTTGCTACTGTCCAAGTGGAAATGTGTACGTATATTTATATATACACACATACACATTCTTCTCAAGGTAGTTTTTTTAAAACTTATAAATTAATGCTTTAATATTTAAAAAGAACGCATATAAATGCACACATTAATGCATAAGCTAGTAAATTTCCATATTCACTGTAATTTTAGATACATTATTATTAATCAAGCATTACATATGTTATCATAATTTACCTTGAAATTAAACTTGAAATCAAATTCCTACACCTGAATTCATCCCAGCACCTCAGCATTCAACAGAAGATTATCATTAATAATCAAACAGCCAAAATCTGTCAACCCAGAAAAAAAAGAGCATAGTCAGATAGCTAATCAAAAATCTACACCTAATATTGCTGTTTTGGGCAGGGATGTGTTACCCATTGAATTCGAGGCAAGGGTTCCTCAGTGGCTGACTGTTTTGCATTTTCAGCTAAGAACCATCTTAAGGGGCTTGTGGGAATCAAAACCAAAAGATGACATGCTAGTTTGTTTCAGTAAAATAACCATCTGTTCTCCAGCTTCAAAACAGAAATCCTTAAATATTTCAGTGAGGAGCACGCTGCTTTTTCTTCCCCATATGACAGCCAGGACAATTGGGAAGCAAGAAGCATGTATCAGAGACAACGGCTTTAGCTCTAAGTTTGCCTTCAAACTGAAAACAGCAAAGGTCAAACTGCAATTTTGATTGGGTGCTCATATGTAGAAAGTGTTATGTATCACTTGATTGTTTTTATTATTACTATTATTGTTAGCAGTTCCTGTGTATGGTAGAAGTTGAAAGATTTCCCTTGAGTTCAGACCTTGAGACCTCCAAAGACAATTCATCTTATTGAATTTCAGTATCAGAAGCACCAAATCTGCTTTCAGGCAGCAGACACTATTCTGCCTCATTGATCATACTAAAAGGTCTTCCATCAACTACAGAGGATGCCACATACACCTAGAGATATAATTCAGATGTTCTGGTTTCGGTGAGAGGAAACCAAAGTTAAGAATGCATAGTAAGTTTTCCCAATTATTTTCTACTGCTAATATACTTGAAGTCTAACTGAAAGATAGAGAGAACAATCCCAACTGTTCTGCTGTTGTCAGTCTTTGATTTATCAAAGTAAAATAATTACAACCTCCATAAGATGAACTAACCTCCACCACATATACCTCCCAGTGTCTCAAGGGGTTTAGGAGTGGTCTTCCGCCTTTCTCCTTCAGTGCTGGCTGCTCCACAAGGTAGTCTGATGGAATGCTGTAACGTGATGGAAAATACAGCCACAATAGCGGAGTGACACAACCCTAGACTACGGCAAATGAGAACAAACCCAAATGCAGCAGCTATAGACACAGAAACAAAGGAGAAAAATAACAACAACCACAACACCCCCCCCC
>NW_024962252.1:25738892-25766892 GCF_019238085.1 Lagopus leucura
AAAAAAAAAAAAAAAACAAAAAAAAAAACACTTTCCTTTAGAAGACCTCAGGTAAGGAGGAATCTCCATAAAGATACCCTCACCTCCACTGCCAACCTTTAAATGAGGTCTGGGAAGCGTTAGATCCTGGCTCAACCCCTTCTGATCACTCAGGTACATTGTATGCACCTGAGCACCTCCGGATTGGCTCTACCTTCCCAGCAGGTGCTCAATCAGTGTTTCAGGCCATGACTTAGCATTTCCACTACACCTGATAATGTCTGAACAAATGCCTTATTTCAAAAAGATTACCTCTGATGCAAATAACTAAATCTAGCCTTTAATTAGCATGTCTATGGTTGCATAACTCAGTGCAGAGCAAGTTACAGTTAGTCATTTGTTGCTCCAGGTCAGGTTGTGCGTGTTTCTGTGATGGATCTTCTAGAAATTGCATGGCATGGTTAGAAATCATCTTATGAAATCAGATTATAGTAGAGAAGATAGTACAGACATTGATGTACTGTCAGAGTAGGCAAGGCTGGAAGGACTGATATTAAAAACTTCTCACTTCTCATTCTTTCCTTTGTGCTTTCTGTACAGGAATATTGAAAGAGCCTATAGAGGTTTTCTCCTGGATGCTTGGTCTTTCAAAGGACCCTATAAGTAAATGTAGTTAGGAAACTCAAGGCAAGATGGGTGCATTAGATTGTTGGAACTATAGCTGTAATATTATAGAAATAATGTCTAAATTATTTAAATTTAATAATTATAATTTTAATTAAATTAAAAAATATGTCTAAAATCCTCTGTTTTAAAGAGGAAAGATAAATTATTCCAATCTCAGCTCCAGTGCAGATCTCCTAAATCAAACTTAATCAGTTGAAGCAAGAGGGAAAATTGAATCCAACTTCACGTCCTACTCCATTTTAACTAACCAAACTTAGGCCAAAACAAAATAAAGTTTGTTTTTGTGGGGGGAAAGAGGGCCAGAATTCCATTAAAAGTATATCCACCACTGATACAAACAGCAGTTTTAAACTATCCATTTCCAGATCTCTTTCAGTGGTTCTGTGGGAAGAAGCAGAAACCATGGAACTAGTTAGTCATCATGATTGTAAAGCTTTTTTAAAGTAGTTCCAGTTGTTTATTATTGCTGATTTGATGAAAAGAAGCTAAAAAAAGGTTCACTGATGCATGAGATTGGTATGAAACTTTAAAATGCATGCTGACTTTTGAGGACTGGATTTGCCATTGTATGAGAGATGCAGGCAGACAGACAGACAGAGACTCTGAGAAGCAGCAACTGAAGAAAGAAACCAAAAGACAAAAACATGCCACTTTCAGTGTGAGAATGTATAGGAAAGCTTCCTTATTTTGATTACTTCCTCTTCCCTTTTTCTTGCTGACACACACATATAAGCATACACAGCCGCATAGAATGCTCCTGAGCCTGTAAGCTTCTATCAAGATCTCTCTCTGCTTTAATACACTGACTTCTCTTAGGACTTAAAGGGATTAAATAAAAATTTCAAACAGGAATAAATGACCAGGGAGGGATCATGAAAAAAAACAAGATTAAAAATAAATAAATAAAGCAGAAACAGTCCCAGATCAAAACTTTCACCAAACTACTGATCTTGTAAGTCTAGATTTTCAGCTTCCCATTAAGTCCTTGAAATTCTGCTTGGGCCCAGATATAATTTATAGGCCAATTTGTAAGGTCAGGATCTAAGGTTGGCTAGAGAAAACACTGCATAAATAAAAGTCCCATCACAAAAGTATTCAATTTATTCATTCACAAAAGAGGAAGAAACAAAACAAATGTATTTCAGCAACAAATTCAAAATTAAGAAAGAGTACTAAAATTAGAGTAGTGCTGTAGCTTATTTAAATTTTGAGTGTTTGGAAACACTCTACATCTTAGCACTGTACAACATGGAGGAATTTAGGATTACGTTCAGATTATATGACCTTTTCAGTCTCGTATTTTATAATTCTTCAGGTCATGACTGAGACATTTTCCTGCTTTTCCACTGTCAGGAGGATGGTTCTTAAGTATTACAGGTAACAATAATAAGATTGTGACACCTATTAATTTTATCTGGGTTATCAAACCTAGTCCACCAGCACAAAACTCAGTCACACAGCAGAGTTTTAGACCAGTTAAAAGCTTTGGTTCACCAAAATGCATACCATTCACTCTATAATAAGCTTAAAAACTTTCACATACAAAATTAGAACCTTAAAGAAACGCAAGTATGCCATAAGAAGGGAGGAAGATTCTTGCAGTAGTAGGCAATTACTCCTGTGAAAATAAATTCTCAGAGATCAAGAGAATGCACCCTTTGCAGCTCCGGGATCCCTACTGACATTATGAGTTTCTGCTCCTACATGAAAAATACAACCAGATATGGGCTGTTTGCAAGCTGCCCACCTGCTGGGTCAGAGTTCTCTGTAGCTTCAAGAATTGGACAGCGACCAAACAAAAAAAAAAATAATCTCAAACAGTTCCTATCATTTTAAAAGAAACTTTTTTTTTTTTTTAAGCTGGTAGCTTATTGCTCAATATAATTGAAAGATTTACTGGCGAAGCATCTGAGATTCACAACTTTAAAGTGAAGTTAAGTATCAAGAAATTACTAAAGAAGTGCAGGAAGGATGTCTGCCTGCCACCAACCACCCATCAAGGGCCACCGTTTGCACAGAAGTGCAATCACCCAACACTGACTAAGTTTGCTTTCAGTCCTCCCTTGAGAGCATGAATAAATCCAAATAGCCAAAGACTCAAATGGGTTATAAAGCTGACTCCAGAAAACAATGATACAATTCAAACCATGTAATAAATAATCACCTACTGTTGTTTATGCTGATTGTTATTTGCATTTTAGAAGCTATATAAATAGACATAAGACAGGTGGGAGGATACCATCTTTCCCATCTCCAGTATCAGTGAAACACTGATTTAATCTTTGAAAATTCACCTCAATAGAAAACATTAAAGAAATTCCCCTTGCAATTTGCAGAACTTCTTTTTAATTAAAAATAAAAATTAAAAACTTAAGTTTTTAGTTCAAGAGTCAACTTTTCACAAAGTTCTTCATCTCATCTAAATGGCAGAAGATGAATTGAAGAATGTAATTTTGAACTCAGCATGAAAATCTCCATCCAGATCATTCGGATGCATCTGAAACTAAGCTTAAATTTACTGGTAGGTATGTAGGTTGCTCCAAAAATATTTTCTCCTATTTATTTCCATGGACACTGCAACAAAGAGCACAAGAACTTAACTTGATAGAGCAAATTTTCTGCTACAAAACACTATTTTTCAACATAGTCATCACTATTAGTTGATTTGTGTGGATGGAGGAATTCAGAGACACACCTTTGCTACATCTGTACTTCCATGTCAGACACCATTGTGTCAGACTGCTCCTCTGATGCCATCTGTCACACAGCATTAAAATGCAACAGAGTATTGTCGGGAAGGTTCAGCCTCTGTTCCTGTACCACCAACATCCGCATCTGGCATTGTGGGCCAACATAATAAAACAGGAAGCACAACTTTCACAGCAGCTGTTATAATTTAAACTTACTGGTATGTATAGCCAAGAGTTCTACTTGTGGAAATAGCATTCAGTTTTATCAGTACATATAAAACCTCAGCTTAACATGAGATGCAGTTTGGGAAGCCACATTTCTAGGAAGTTACAATTTACCTGAGAATTTTCTGGAGGAAGAAAAAGGGAAAATAAATAAATAAATAAATGCAAAATGCTAAAACTACAGAGAAAAGACCAAAAAGGGTAAACAAAGTGTAGAAGAGAGCATATGACTCTGTATATAAAAAACAATCTATAGTAAAGGTGAATCTCTCTATGGACAGGATAAAAGTAACAGAAAAGAAACATAAAAGTAGCATGGAAAATACAGCTAAATTCATTGAAAAGCTTTCTAAATGTAAGGACAGGGAAGTCCTGGAATAGCCTGAACACTCTAGGCCTTAAATGTTTACATCTGTAAGTGTAAACATCTGTTAACTTGTTTAAAAGCCAACCTAATTCAATTAGCACAAATCCTTGTGTGGCATTTCATTGAGTTATTTAAACTAAAATCATGGACTCCTGGGACCGGAAGGGCTCTCAAGAGGTCACCCAGTCCATTCCCTGTCCCCAGGCAGGATCAGCTTCACTGACGTCATCTATAGCAGATGTTTTTCTGTCCTGTTTTTAAAAGACCACCAAGAATGGAGATTTTAAACCTCATTAGACAATGATTTTATTGCAAGAGTAGTTTTGCTAATATGCATAGCCTGATATTATTTGCAGGCACAGCAAAGTAGGAGAACACATTTTTTATATATCAAAGTGATAAAAAGCAATATATTAGGCTATGCTAATTGCTTTTAATCATGTGAACATTTTTATTACCATCTCAACAAATTACCATGCATCATCTGACAGATGGTAATGAACCAAGCACACACAAAACCTATTTCAAATATAAAATAAATTACTTTTTTGCTTAAACTGAACTTAAGCCTTTAACTACCATTTACCAAGGTCTAAAACATGCATGTGATTAATTTCTTCGGCTCAGCTGACAGCTGAGTAAAATTAGGATAACCGTATTTTTTCCCTAGACTCATAAGCAATTTACATTATAGCATGATTTATGTATCACTGTTTGAGAATAAATTTATTCTACTTACAGTACTAATGTACTTTCTCTTTTTTTCATACTTGTACAATTAAGTTTGTGAGCTTTAATAAATTTTTGATAATGACACCTAAGAAGCACATCCTACAGTACGGGCAATACTCCCAGCCACATTTTTTTCCAAATGCACTTCCCACTCATTTGACACAAAGGGAGAATGAAAACACCAGTACCAGTGAGCAACATCTGTCCTTGCAACTGTATTTAGCAATTGCAGAGAAAAAAAGTGCAAGACAAAACTTCAGAAGAATCTTTCTTCTCAAGCATTTTTTCTTTCAAATTAAAATCTAGCTCACTTTGCACTGTACTGTTGCAGCATAATATGCTTGCTGCACATGGTTACAGAAGTAGGCTTGATTTCCTCCTAAAGACTAAATGTTAGAAGAGGGGCAACTTCTTTCATTATTTCAGATGGTGGACACTTTTGTCAATGATACATACATCCTAGGAATTATGTAGGACCTGTATCTGTTGTGTAAAATAACAGGGTGAAAAAATCATAAGTCTTTCACTCATTTTAAAATATCCAATAAATAATGTTAAAGAACTTACTTGCACATTAAAGACAGTTTTAAAATAAATAAATTGTTAAAAATACTATTTTTTAATTCTTACTTTAAAACAGAGAACTATATGTTATAGATGCCTTAGCATTTCATGTATTTGATCATATATTTTAGAGGGAAGGACAAGGAGAGGCTGGTTTCTTGTGGACACAATTTAGACAAGTGCATTGTGTGCTCCTTAGCATTAACATTAGTTTTCGAATCCACCATTCAAATTCAAACAAACAAAAAAACAAAAAAAAAAAACAATAAACAAGAAAAGAGAAGTTCAGCCTGGACAGAATAAATATATAAAGATATCCTTATTGCTGCCAGAATTCAGGGCAAGGAAATAATCCTTTTGCATAATAAAAAACTGCTACAGCGTGCCCATTGGTTGCCATCAATAGACATGTAATACCATAGCAGCGATAAGATTCACAGCCCTTTGCAAATCAAACAGGGAAGTTAATGAAACCAGCTGGCAGGACAGAGAAAGAAATCAAGCAGAATGTAAACTTCTAGGAAACCAGGATTTAGTAGTACCATTCTTCTTAGACTGATTAAGGGTCATGTTTTTGTCTCACTTATAAGAAGCAAAAGGTTTCCTTATGATGAAAGGGTTACTACAATTTTTGGCAAAGCATTTTATTTTGTGGAATTTGCCTGTTTGTATGTTGGTACTGCATGACTGCTTATGCATATTTAAAGCTGACAAACAACTGGACAAACTCGTCTCAAACGTGATTTTCATTCACTCAGAAGAGAAGGCAGGCAGAGAATTCTGCTTACAGCTGATTTAAATTCAGGCTGTTTCCTAGGTTCCAATCTTTATTGAACAGAGGACACTTGCAAATAGCTCCACAGTGTTCTTCAAGGAAGTCATCTCCATACCACATATAAGGAAAATAATGTAAAAGAAAAGGCATTCATAAAAAATATCTGATTATAGTCATTGTTGATAAAGGTGTCCCTTATCCAAAATGAAAAGTCTTTGGAAACTATTTTGCCATTTTTATTATTATTTGTATTATATCAGGGACTTAGGAATAGCTTTTTTAATCTGTTAAATAATTTGAATCTGACAACAACTGACTAATGAACACTTGGCAGAAAATAATTTATACCAGATTCATGAGCTGAATGAAAAATACAAAGTTTAGATTGGTTCTTCAGAACTGAACAGGATTTGAAGTTACTGAGCTCTGAAGAAAAACACATCAATATTGATGAGCTGTGTATTAGTAATATCTATGAGGTAAGGCAGGTGTAAGGCTGCTGTTATGAAATTTTAAGCCATAGATAAATGTTCCTAGGAAATTAATTATCTGAATATCTGGATACATACCTCATACTTAACTGAAAATCTGATTTAACAAATCTCTGTCACGTGTATCGTCACGATTTACGATAATCATTGGAAATTATCAGAACAGATGCAATCATTAGACTCTGTAAATCCCATCTGTACGGGAACTAGCAAGTATAAGAGCAAGGAAGTATGTAATCAAACAGAATCTCTACCAGCTATAATTCATGTAGAGGAGAGACATGCTTTTGGACTTTTGGACTTCTGACCTGACAAGTAGGAAACATACACACTTAATCACCACCGTCTAGCTTCAACATGGAAATACAGTTCTTGGTTCTTATTCTAGACAGACCCTAAATCATATCCTCCTTGTTTTCAAATGAGGTACCTTATCAGTAAATCCCATACATGTTAGTCCAGTGCATTTTATATTAAATAAGCTGTTTTCTAAAAATCAGATTTTTGCCCTCTTGTTTCATGGAAATGTGGTAAATTATTAGTAGTTGATTTGAGTAGGCCTAACAGATTTTAAAATCTCAGTTTATGGTTGTATAAGGTTGGCAGAAGAAGCACAATAATTTATAATAACACATAGACACTAAATTGAGATTCTTTTTAAGCTAAATGTTTAACACGTCCCTGGCCATTTTTATGCAGACATCTTAAGAACGCACACTACGCTCCCCAGCTAAATGAAGAGAGCCCTCTGGGACTGCACAGGACTCAGAGAAGAATGCGAATGACTAGTTGGCTGCTTACACTTGTAGAAGCTACCATCAACTCACTCCAAGTCCAAATTTGATTCTTTACTTACTGTGGAATCACAAAATGGAGTAATTGTTAAACTGGCCTCATCACTGATGCTGATGTTGAACAGAGATCTCTGCACTTTGCATTTTATCTTCTCTCTCATAATAAGGACATTCCAGAAAATTAAATCTTCAAGAGCTACTAATTTAACAAATCATGAGCTGAAGATAAACTACTATTATCTTTTGCTTTATTTTTACACCATCTGTGTCAAGAAGCAGCCACCAAGCTAAATTTTATAAAAAACAAATAGCAAAGCTAATAGTGGAAACATAAATGGTTTTGCTTTTAAGCTTATTTGACTACAAAAAGAGGGGTAAACCTCTAGAAAAAAGTATATTTTTCCCATGTTTTATTGAAATATTTTAACAAAAAAAGTCTTCCTGTTTTGCTTCAGTGGAATAAACAGAAAATGCATGCCATCCAAATAGCTATTCATTCCTGAGTTATTATTAGGGTAGGCTGTTCATTAAGTTCTCACTTGTATGTGGATAATCAGCTGTATACCAAATTACTTAATGTATTCTCAGTTTTTCCTGTTCATGTAGAGTTCCAGGCCACTGTTTCATCCACAGCCATCTGTCATTTCCCTTTCATATGACAATACACAGGAGGGAAAAATAGAATTAGCCTAAAAACAACTGTCTTGACAAGAGTTAGGTGGAATGCTCTTACAAACAAGTTGGCTATTGCTTCAGTCAGTAGGTCACAGCTCTAATGCTGATTACTCATCTGAGCTTTCTCCGGAAGAGTTAAGAAGTTCTTTACAAAGAAGCTCTATGTTCTTTCGCAAAGCATTTCCTTTTGTTCCACGATGCCCTTGGGTTCCCTTTGCTATCAACAGCATTTCAGATTAGTCAAACAAAAAATAAATATAACGGCCAGAACATCAGGTTCAAAACATTAACATATTCTTCTTCTCTCTCAAGTTGTCCAAACATTTAAACAAAATAAGATTGAATTAAATTTCTTGGATCATCCTGAAAGACATAAATGGTCAGAATATTTTAAAAGGGTATTTTAAAATAACATTTTTGGAAGTATTTGTAAGCATACAGGAAAACAATTCCCTTACTTTACTTTTTTTTTTTTTTTAATTAAAACAAAACAGTATTTTATGAAGATAAAAAGATCATGAATGAATGACTTGGCTTTTAATTTATTTATTTATTTATTTATTCATTCATTCATTCCCTGTGGCTTCGCTTTCCTTTCTGAGGTATCTGGTTCTGATGGAGTACATTCAGGTTGACAGACAAGAGAGAAATTCCTTTGGTTGTAAGAGTCATACCTATTGACAAAGATTTAATTGTCCTCCTGTATCATAAGAAAAAAAAAAAAAAAAAGGAAAAAATAAGCCAGAAGATAGATCATTAAACATAGAAACAATCTGAAGTATTACTTTACTGTTTTACTACCTACAAAGCAGTTCACACACAAGTAGCCAGTATCTTGTCATTACCTGGAACAAATTGCACATGTCTCAGACGGACACTGAGGGAGCAGGAAGCACATTGCACCCACCAAAATAGTCTCAGCATGTTTAATGGTTTCTTGGCTCAATTTTGTGACAGAAATATGAATATCCATAAGATCCTCCTGTAAGGAGTTCTTCAGAGTTACCACACATACAAAACTGTTGTCTCACTGGTCAAGTTCACCCACTGTTCCCTTGCCGTTGCACTGAGGAAGTCCTGGAACAGTTTTTCCTGTTTCGTCCTGCACATAATGCTTATGCCTTTACAGTTTTCTATCATCTTTCACCTCACTGAAGACATCAAGTTTTGGCCCATCTGTCTTTCCCTCTCTATTCCAGCCATAAAACATATTTTTAAAGCGGACAACTTGAGATGCAAAAAAAAAGTGTTTCATAAGTAGAAGTAACACTGATTTATTTAACATTTTGTACTGATTAGTAATTCTTAGCACTGCTTGCTCTCCTCCCTGAGAAGGAATGGACTAATGCTGTTGTTGAGACTGTTTTTGTTCCAAAATCCTGTTCTCAGAGAGCAATTCAAATTGGCCAGGAGGACAACACAGGGCAGTCAAGATTTAAGTTGTTTCTCTTTCTACTTTGTTTCAAAATTAACTGGATCCAGCTTCACCTATTATTTATTCCTCAGTATCAGCAGATGCTCCTGTGTTCTTTTCAATTGACCCTTAACTACTCTAAGTAATTTGGTGCCATCAACACACTTTGACACGTTGCTATTTACCAAACCATTTACTAGTATGTTGAACAGAATAGATCATAGCACAGATTTTTGTAAGGATCCATGAATTAAATGAGTTTTTACAGCTTTTAAACAGCTTTTCTCCTTATAAGAACATTACCTCTTTTGTCACAGAAACTTAGATTCTTCAATTTTTAGGAAAAGATCTTGTCAACTGCATTAGGAAAGAGATTTCTGTTATATTAAGCAAGTCTCCTCTCCTTTGTCTTCAAAATCTGCTATAAATTCTTTAAAGTAATATTTGAATATTCTATCTACAAATATCATATTTAACTTTGTCTAGTAGCCTACTAGCAAAGAGTGATGATTTCCAACTACACAAATCAGGTCCAGAACTTTACTTCCTCAAAACTAAGTCTTAAGCTTTTTGCTTAAAGTGATGAATAAACAATAGTTGCATTGGTATGAATTAGTCAAAGTGATAGGGTGTTGGAAGTTGGTCCATACTGGCTATTTTGACTGAATGAGCAGCTCTTGTACTGCATTCTTCATCATTTTGTCCTGACAATTCTGTATCAATACAAAGATATAGAAATTAGTTCACACTCAATTGCTGTTGATGGGTTATTGTAAACAAAAGTACAGTGCCAAATGAGGATATGATTGATGTAGTGACAAACAAAAGAATAGGTACTATTGAATAAGAATTTTTTAAGGAAGAATAAATGGAAACCAGTTTTACTTGGATTCTTTGATGAAAATGTTATTTAAATATAGTCATCTGGATGTTAACAAAATTATAGTTTGGCAGCAAATAAATAAATAGTCATACAAGACACAGGAATTCTTCTCATCTTGTGACTGAGAACCTGCCCAGCAAGGTCCTGAACAAGTTATTCATCCCATATGTAACACACAATTTTTTGTTGCTCTGTTTTATTTAAATTGTCAATAAATCAGCATACTCCATAAGATCGGAATGATTTGGGGCCTTACTTCTTGCTGTTACCTGTCCGTGCATAACTACTGCAGTTGCAATAAGCTTATCAGAGAGAGTGTTCCAGAATTAATCCAGATGACATGGCTCACATAATTAAAAAGCTCTGTGCTGGAATGTCTCTTGTAAAAAGTTTCAGTTTCAGAAAAAGATTATTTATATATTGATGAAAATAAAACTCTTCCAAAGAAACAGTCAGAGTTTTAGGAAAATCCCTGAAAAGAAATATAAAATGGCTTAAAGTCCCAAAACAATGTTTGCATCTGCACCAAGAAAGCATCTCACTTATTTTCTGCACAGGTCAAAGCATGAAATGCAGATTTGGCTGACCTACTTTTGAGAAGTTACTCATACTGGGGTGTGTTCCTTAGTAGTCTTCCTTTTTTTTTTTTTTTTTTTTTTTTTAAATTTTAAAGTAAACTCCAGCTAAACTCAGTTAAGTATATTAAATGGAAATTACTAGCATGATGATTAGTCCATGTTTCCTCCTCACGTTCTTAATCCTTGCATGATGCAGCTGAGAAGTGGGACACTAAAATGTGCTATCTTGGTCTGTGCAGCAGCTCACAGAATAATACTCTATCGCATTAATATTGCATTAATCTCTCCAGCTGGGATGGGGGGTGGGGTGGGAGAAAAGGGAAAGGCCATTTTAATAATGCAATGGTTGTAATACGTTGTTCTCTCTCCAGAAAGTAACTTGTATATTGCTTTTCATTTCGAGTCCTCTTTGTTTTGGTCTTTATACTGTTTGTCGCTTTATTCTGGTAAAGTAAGATCTGGGTTGGTGGACATTCTTCTCAAGAATGGGATGGTCATTCTTCTCAATTTTTAGAGTTAAGAAAGGTGGAGCTAATTCAAATCCAAGGGAAAAATTGAGAGAAACATTTGAGTAGGTTCAAAAATGAGTTGTGTTCTGCCTTGCTTTTGAGAACTGAGGGAAGCCCACTAGCAGATACAAGGACATCAAGAACTGGGTTTAAAAGTCACACTGCTCTTTCTAACACGTGACAGTTCAGAATACTGATGCTTGAGACGCCAGAGCAGTTTCATTTCCCCATAGTTACTGTAAACATTTCCCTTTACGCAATGTTATGCTGTGCTATAAATAACATGCAGGCTATAAGAATTAGCATTTACCTTACAAAATTGATTAAATATTTTCCTAGATTTCCCATATTCTGAGTAAGTGCTTTAAAATACTACAAACTGTGACCCAATTACATTCAGTGATGTGAAGTCTAACTCATCAGGTACATAAACCCCCAAAATACAAAACAGGAACCTGGGTGAGATACCACAGGACCTCAGACCATATTTTGTTCAGGTCTGTAGTGCTAATGTTTCCATGAATAAGTAGTCTGATGTGTTTTTGTTTTAGACTAATTACTGTAACTCTCTTGCTCATTATTACAAATTTTATGTTTTCCAACAACTTAATTTGGTGATTGCATCTCTAGTATCTGGATTATTTTCTGCTTTGACACATCACTCATTATCATACAGTTTCTCTCTGTGGCACTGTTCTCCCTCACCTCAAATCACCAGTTGCTTTTATCTCCTTTGGTAATTTTGTGGTTGCAAGTTACTTGCAGAAGAAGTCTTGAAAGGATTTCTGGAGAAGTTAGAAGTTCAGTTCCCTTCAGCATTGTTTCTATACAAAAGAAAAACCCAAATATTCAAATTTGAATTTGAATGATCACATTATGATTCCAAACAGCTGATTTCTACCCAAAATGGAAAGTGTTCTTCACTGTTGGAGAACTGAGCTTCCCCAGTTCTCTGAGATGGTAGCACCAAGGGGAATGGAGTTATTAATTTCTCTTGGACTTATTAAATCTCTAAGACACCTATTCTAATTGCAACACATTTATTACTAACAGACAGTGAGAGGATCTTTGTCAGCTAAGGGGAATGATGGCTCTTGGGTTCACTGTTAGATCTGATGAGGGTGTGATATTAATAAAGGGACATTCTTCTGGCCCACCTCAGTCCCAGCTTCCTGAAGTTTCTCCTTCTTCCAGACACTGTACACACTAGCCTCTCTACCAGCTTATCACGGATTCCCAGATACCTTTTACCACACAGTCAACTATTTCAACTTTTACTTGTCCTGCTAAGGAGATTTGAGCTGGCTTTACTGCACGTGATTACACAGTTTGAGTGTTAGTAGTCTGAGCCTCTACAGGTTTCCTTCTGACTCCACTCTCCTTTTTATTTCTGCTTCCCTGCACATTCCATACTGGCATTGTTTGCCAGTCAAAAAGTCAAAAATCAGTATTATATCACTGAAAAGACTGATAATAGTTTTTCCTTTATTTCCTTCTCCTTTCTTTATTTTCAGTCCAACTTAGGTTTTGTTAGTTATGCGTGAACTGCTTGCTGTATGGAGCGGAAATGAAACATCTGGCAGTAGTTTTAATGCAGTATTTTTAAACCCTATCTCAAACCAAGAGGTAGTCTATCTCCTGAATTCAGAGTACAGAAGACTAGATATTTATCAAAAAGTGAAAGGTGTACATATTCACACCATGAGTACTGTGTTCAGTTTTGAGCATTTCACTGCAAGAAAGACTTTGAGTCCCTGAAGCATTTCCAGCAAAGTGTGACAAAGTTGGTGAGGGAACTGGAGCACAAGTCTTTTGAGGAGCAGCTGAGGGAGCTGGGATTGTTCAGCCTGGAAAAGAGGAGGATCAGGGAGGGACCTTCTCTCTCTCTACAACTACGTGGAAGGAGGCTGTGGTGATGTGGGAGTTGGTGTCTTCTCTCAGGAAACTAAAGATAGGACTAGAGGGAATGACCTCATGCTGTTCCCTCGGAGGTTCAGGTAGGGTATTAGGAAAGATTTCTTCTCTTAAACAGTGGTGAGGCATTGGAACAGGGAAGTGATGGATTCACCATCCATAGAGATATTCAAGAAATGCATAGATGTGGCATTGAGAGACATAGTGGGCACAGTGATGATCTTAGAAGTCTTTTCCAACATTAATGAGTGTATTCTATGATTCCACAAAACTCATCGGATGCTTATGTTGGTTTTTGAAAAGATGTTTTCTGATGCTAGGCTCTGGGATTTAGAGGCTCTCTGCAGTCTTTGTGGGTTCAGAGATGGTGCACAGCCTGGAATAGTGGTCTTCTACATGAAAGGGAACAAGAACATGAAAGGGAAGAAGAAATCTACCTGCAGAAATCAGTGGAGAACGTGCTTTTAGCAATGCTAAGTTTTATTAAAACTGGATAATGTAGAAATAATAATAAAGAGTCTTGCTGAAGTCAGAAAATATCATACTTCTATCAGTAGCCCAATTAATGGCAATGTTACATGAGAAACCACTTGCAAAGTAAAAGCAGTTATAGACGAGAAAATGCTTTGAAAAGGAAGATTATCAAAACCTAACAAACTAGCTAAATCCATACTCTTAGCATTTTTTCTTTCATCTGCCGGAGTCCAGTAAATATTTTTCCAACAGCTCTGAAGCATCATGTATTGAATATAACTTATCAACAATTTCAATATGTATTACTAGAAATAGAAACTCGAAAATAATTACTCCAGCATGTACTTTTAACACATATATGAGTTTAATCTGCTGTGGATAAACACGCGTATTTTCCATCTCTATATGCACCAATTAAAAACAAAAAACAAAAATTAAATACTTCAGATTGACTTAAAGGAATAGGATATACAAAAAACAGTCTTACTCAGAACTGAATTTACAGAATGGCACTATGGACAAATTACATGAGCACTGCATTATCAGGGGTACACAAAAGCACACACATGATAAATAGTTGTGATGGCAAATGGCACCCTATGAAGTTGACAAAGTTAACAGTACAATGCCTGGATAGATTTCCTATTAATTTCCTCTTCCACTTAGAGTCAGTACGTCATACCTTGTTGTTGTTATAATACTGGCATATGTGGATTGTTTCTGAACAAACACTTAACAAAGCTTCAGAGAGACTACATTTCCAAAAAAAAAAAAAAAAAAAAAAAAAAAAAAGAATGGGTAAATGGGTTATGTTGAAGAATGAGGGACATATTAGAGAGAAAGTGGTGTTGAAGAAAAGGGTATTTTTATTTTCCACTTAGGAAATGCATAATATTTTTGTGAGCAAAATTAGAAATCTACAAGAGTAGCATGTAATGCTATAGGCACTGTTTTCATGTCCACTGGAATACAGTGGTTTGTCACCTTGCCTTAGAAGTTAACACCTAAAGCTAAGCAGTGAAAAATTAGGATAATCTCCAAGAAAAGATAGAGCAAAGATGTAGTACTGACCTACATCAACATTGCTCAAGCAAGAATACCATCACAGGTAACAAATGTTGAGATGCAAAAAGTTTCACATAAGTATCATCTGCTTTTTTTAATTGTTTCCATATCAGTATCAAATTTTCATGTTGTTAGCTTTCATATGAACTGTAGAATTATTCAGTTTCAGGACGAGGAATTAATTGTCCAGAAGTAAAGTGTACAAGAGACAAAGATCATCTACCTAGCATTGCTCTGCAGCCTTCAGACTCATTTACAGAGTCAGTACATTTAGTACTACCCCTATTCTACACTATATCATCATGGAGTCTACAGATACAGAGAAACTAGTAAAAAAACTGTGTCTATCACACATTGCCACTTCTCCATTTCCTGGAAAAGAACTTGCTAGAAAAAAAATCTTCACTGGTACAATCAAAAGCCTGCAACACTACTCCGCCTAAAGAAAGAGCCCACTTTTGAATACTGATGCTAATAATATTAAGCATCAGTGCTGGCTTTTGCAGTTTATAATTCTGGGTGTGTGGTAACAGAGCTTATTTCACATGATCATTCCAAAGTCCCACTAAAACAGGTCCCCAAATAATGTGACCTGCAAGCAGGAGATTCACACATAACATGGCAGCAAACTGCTTTAATAACAAGCCTTGAGTACATAATCACTTCATCTGGTACCCAGATCCAGGGCAGGAGAAGCTATCCGAGGTCAAAGGAGTAGTTTCTGCTCTGTGCGGTAATTCTATAATGCATACAAGACAAATTCTACAATAATTCTGAGAAACAGTAATTTATAATTTCTAGAAATCCCTTATAGATTATACTTCTCACACACATTTTTAAGTTCCCACAATGGGTAGTAATGCTCAGTTTTCAATGAACGCTGCCTGGGACATGGAAGTTAAATTGAGTGTACTAGCAATTACTGGAAGATTATTTTTAAAAGTGATGATGTGCTGGATTTTTTTTTTTTTTTTCAATAATTGATGCCCTACACACCTCAAAAAAAAAAAAAAAAAAAAAAAAATACACAACACCTTCTCATTAGAGTTTCATAGAACCAAAATACAGTTCATGCTCTAAATATGCTAGAAAACTTTGCCTATTGCAATTTTACTGTTCATTGAGTTCCGGAGGTTTTATATTCCCAAACCATAAAAAATTTTATGCACATGCAAACACATAAAAAAGCCTTGCTTACATAGTTAAATTTTCAGTACCAATAAAAATAGAGCATGAACATTTGAAGCCATGACCAAAACCCAGCTTTCAACTAGTTGGGCTTCCTAACTTACAACAAAGGGATAACTTAATAATAAAAGCTATTTAGAACAGCAAAATAGGTCTTATGCATTACTAAGCATTTAGATATAACAAAATAGGGAATCCCAGTCACTGCAAGATGTGATTAGGGGTCGCAACTGTTGCTAGGCCTCAGATGTCATAGATGTTTGTGCAGAGGATTTATTTGCCATTAGACAATACAGAACACAAGGTTCTTTGCTACTGCTGTTATTGCATTGCTGCCCACCTTGCATTAATTTCCAGTCAGTCTTCTTCAACCTCACTCTTTCATCATGACTGTCAGACTATTTAATAGTCCTTATGTCACAGTTTCTAATTGTTAGATGTGAAACAGAAGGACTATTCAAACAATAAGGACTACTTTCTCCCTTAGTTCTTCATCAGAAGCTCATGGAATGAATGGTATTTGCTGTTAGTAAGTAAAGGAAAATAAACAGAGGGAGAGTAGCAATCTCTCTATTGCTATGGACTACATGTTAATGGAAAATATACAGTATAAGACACAAACACTTTCTCTTTACGGTTCAGATAAGCTTTTATCGTATTTCATGATCTGTCAGTGATAGCCAAAGATCACCCTGCATATCCTCTATATCAATTAATTACATTTCTAACAATCAGATTATGCACAAAAATGGAGAAAAGTAGGCATTCTATTAGCTTAAATTCATTAGTAGGACTATATTCACCCCTGATTACGCTGGATTTTGCCAGTAGAACTGATCTGCAAGGACTCTGCTGGAGCAGATATAGAAAGAAAATATGGATGTCCTAGAGCTTGCCCTATATACTTAGCACAGCCAGATAAAGGGTCAGACAGCCTGACTGGTAAAAGGACTAGAAACTCCAGAATGAGCAAATTCAGTGCATCTCTGTCAGAGAAGCCTTTCTAGAACACACCTGGCAAGATGCAAGCTCCTTTTTCAATATACTGGTAGCACTCTCTCACAGGTGAACCTATGTTGGCACAGCTCAGCACAGAGCAATTTCTCTGTCTTGTGACAAGTATATCAGGGCCTTTTATTTTGCTAATGAGCTCTGTCTGTTTTAGTAACTCTATTTGATGTGCTGAAATGAAAACTTTGCTGCTCATTTTTACTTGGAACTTTACTGTTAATTTTTACTTGGAACAACTCTCTAAGCACTTGGAAAGCAGCAACTCCTTCAAAGGGTGACCTCAATCTATCAGGAAACCATATTATTTTTAGTCTGTGATTGTTAGATGTGCAAATGGTATGGTAAGTTGAGCTTGCAGTTTCCCAATGAATCAGTCAGAAGATCATGCGCTGGAAAAGCAGCATAATGTTAAGGCATTCACTTGGCAACAAGACTACCAAACTAAAATGTAAAGAAATACATGTCTAGAAAGGAATCCTTATCATGCTGTTATTCTGTTTCAAAATAAAGAAATAATTCAAAAGCCAAGATATTAAAAGGTATAGGTACACATATCAGGCAATAGCCATCTGAGGTAAAATACTTAGCTAATACCATAGCAGCACTGCAGCAATTTGCAATTATTGAATTCCGCACAACAGAAGTTCAGGGGCAAGATGTCATCTTCAGTACATATCTAATCTTTATTAAACTACATAACTACTGTGTTTGGAACACCAGTGCTATGATACAATACATAGTGTTCTGAGTTCACACATGACCACAAACCCCACTTCCTGTTGCTACCGTCAGCTCTCAGTTCCTTGATCACTTCTGCAAGGCAAACCACAACAAAAGGTTGTTTTTTTTGTACTGTCTCAAGAGGAGAAAGCATGGCACATGTGGCTTAATTCCATTAACTCTTCAAGAGTAACTGGATTCCTCTCTTTGCATCCAAGTCTGATGTGATAAAAAGCATTGGTATAGCATCTTCAGTGGAGGGAATTCCTCATGGCAGTACTCAAGGCTCTGAGTAGTGGACAAACTCCAGTGGTTCTTTCTGAGGCTCCAAGATTTTTATACTGTAGAGAGAAAAAATCCTCTACAGAAGAGGAGTAAATGGAAAGCAACACATAATACCAAGACTCCTAGCCCGTCCCATTTACACATATTTCCTTACCCAGTGACAGACAAGAATCCCATAAGAATACTGGTTTGCCATCAAAGAAGTGGAGCACAACAGCTCTCACGCCCATTAAAGTTCTGCTCTTCTTGCAAGGAGAGTATTGTTCACAAATGACAGTGTACTGCCAGAGGAGAATACCAACGATCTGCATCAGTGTTGCTTGTTTTCCTCACTTTCGGCACCATGAGGTGGATTGGGTAATCAGCTTCCCACAGCAGTAGCAAGCTATTCATTAAGACAATTTAAATACAGGTTGTGCACCAGCCAGACTATGTAGGAGCTATACAAGTACCAGTGTTTATAACGCCTGAGTCACGGGCTAAAATAAGCCTCAAGGAAGGAAGCTACAAATGCTTTATGGTAAATACCCCACATACACATTTAGAGGAGGGAAAAAAAAAAAGAAAAAAAGAAAGCCTGCTCATCTAAGCTGAACAACAAGTTGGCACCAGTACGATCCTTGAAGTAGTGCCATTTGTTCCACAACAGGAAAATGCCTCAAGGACAAATCTTTCCTGACTCCAGAGTCAAAGGAGGTAGCTATACCCTGCTTTCTGATACTTATTCTTCAGCGTTCAAGAGTTGCTGAAAATCAGCATTTTGTTCTGATTTTCACATCTGCTCTACGTGGATTATTTATTATTATTATGGTAGTAAGGGACAGGGTTTAGTGAGGAAATACTGGTGGTAGGTGTATGGTTGAACTAGATAATCTTGGAGGATTTTTCTAACTCGGTGTGTCAATAATTTTTTTCCACATCTGCTGTATTACATGATCTGAAAACATATCAGATCCACAGGGTCCACAGAGCAGCCTAGGCTCACCCAGCTACATCAACCCTGTTTTTAAGAAGTTACAGAAGAATACTAAGTTCTCAAAGGGGAAAAAGAAATCACATCAGTAATCTACAAGAGCTCCCAAGGTCTGTGGAAGTAGTTCCTAAAAAAAAGAAAAGAAAAAAAAAAAATGAAGAAAGGAAGAAAGAAAAAAAGTATATGTTTCAAAATTGTTACTGTCGCCATTACTATCTAATAAATCAGTGCATAAAACCCATGTCCTCCCATAACCTACAAAGCTATTTACAAATTACAAACTATTCATGTCTTCTAATACTAACAAAAATGAAAAGGGACAGTAAAAGAGATGATGGAAAGCAGAGAAGTGCAAAGCTCTTTTCTGCCACACATTACTCTTAGATCCAGCTGAAGGCAAGGCATAGTGCTATCTTAGGGCTGGAAATCCTCTGACCAGGTTTTGGCTTTGTTATAGTATATCCACTGGTAGAGATCATCTTCCCATCAGAGAAGTCACATTGTTCATGCCCCAACAGACTCTAAGAATAAATTAATATTTCTTTAGCAAAGACTACAAGGATAACATAGTTTCAGTGCAAAGGCAGGCAGACTAATGTGACAGACTGTAAGCATGATAATTATCCTCTTGAAAGGAGAATGCCCCATTATTTGATTATCTTGGTGGGGAAACCCATCTCCAATTTTGTGCTATGAAGCAAGTGCACTCTGTGTATTTTTAAAGAGAAAGGAATACAGAAAAGTATATTTAAGAAACCTAAGGTTCAAAAACATTAGGAAAAAAAAAGAGGAACATAAAGCGTTCTCTTCTCTATGCAACATAATCTTTCACTAATAAAATTTGTATGACTTGTAGGCACTTTTTAAAGTTTCATGAACTGACATACTGTTCTGGCATTGACACATGTCAGGTCACATTGTTAGGCTCTCATATAAAGGGCTAAAATCTAGTCATATTTGTCAAGCTGCATACAAAACAATTCCATTGCCATGAAGTAATTCAGACACAAATTGGAAAAGGCACAGAATTAATCTGCACTTAAAAGCCTGTCTCAAGGAAGTTCACAAAGACGTCACAGCTTCGCTGTATTTCCAATAGGTCACAGAGTTCTGTTCTTGCTAC
The DNA here is from genome assembly GCF_019238085.1 of Lagopus leucura. NCBI lineage: Eukaryota > Metazoa > Chordata > Aves > Galliformes > Phasianidae > Lagopus > Lagopus leucura. Next base: position 25,759,009 of record NW_024962252.1, read on the forward strand.
AGGAACAGTCACTTTTGTTTGACAAGTGGTTTTTTTATAGTAAAGGAATATTTTTAAATTCCAACTACTGCTTCTAAAAATCTATTCTTTTTCCTAACTGAAGTGTAGAAAGGCAGAAGAACATTGCATTACATTTTAAAAATGAAAAATACATTGGCTGAAGATCCTGGAAACATTTAAAAGAGGAAAGTAAAAAAGATAAGTGAAGAAACATAAGAGATTTTAAGAATGCATGGTTTATCTAATCATACCAAAAGCATTTTAAATAAAATAAAAAACTATTCATGTAAATTTCCAAATGGTATCTTAACCCCTTTGTCTTTTTTTCCCCTCACTGTGCTAGACTTTTTGTAGGTCCCACTGTACCATAAAAGTATGTTCCATCACAGACTGCCAACCATGCAAGCGGTATGCTCAGATATGAATTCAATTTCTTTTCTTACCCATAGAACATCACTGCTTGAGTCATATCCCTGGGCTTCTACCTACATTCTCCAAATCTAAAGATTGCTACAACATAGTCAGAAACCAAGTGATCCGTGCATGCTGCTGACAAGCTGGTGCAGACTGTAGGGAATACACGACTCAGCCTTATGTCCTGACTCAATGATTTTGTCTGTGCAGGCTTGCTAGCCTAGAGTTCTTACACAGATATTTTATTGTCTCAGTGAACAAAAACAAACAAGGAAAAAACTGCAGACTTCCTGACTTCCTGCAGAACAAAAACAGTTTCATTACTTGCATCTTCCACCTTAGAAAGCCAGAAAAGCCTGTAAATTCCTTGAGCAAATCTTTTGCGTAAGAAAACGTGGAAGCTCATTCATTTTTTAAGCGGATAAAATCCTTTCCTTAAAAAAAAAAAAAAAACAAAACAAATTTCTGTTGTAAAATCAAACTTTATTAAATCAAAATTCCACTGCAAACACAGACAGAATAAGATGCGCCTTAGACAGAATCTGCCTTCTACTGGGAGCAGTGACTACCAGAATGATTGTGCCGTGTCTTCATATGATCACTTCAACGAAAGCTAAGCCAACAGATTTATGGGGAATTTCAGAGAAGCAATATGCCTGTGACATCCCTGTGAGCACAGGGCTCTGAAAAACAGTTGCCAGAGTTAGCAAGATTTGAGCATCATAGATGGCTATAGCACTGGTTAGTCCTCCTGTCCTGAGTACTACATACCTGATCCATCTGCCTCCAGCATATCAAATAGTTGGCCTAAGGCCTCTCCAAAGGCTTCTGCTGAGCACATTCAATGTGGATTTTGCTTTGAGTTCTTTTAAGTTTAACCTACAGTTTCAAGGTTAAAGATGTTGCAACCACTGAAAAAGAAACGCAATTTCTCAACTACTAGATCAAAACAGATATGAGAAAGAAAGTTCTGTGGTTTGAAAAAGAACAGATGCCACCCTAGATGCAAGCCTTGAATAGCTAGCATCAACCAAAGAGAAGTTATAGAAGAACAGGAAACATGCATAGAAATTCAGGAGAATATTGTCAAATTGCATTTGCTATAATATCCCTTCCTTTCCACGGTAGCGTGCAACTCTATGAAGAAATATAAGTTCTTCTGTGTACAGAGTAAAGCCGCACGAAGACTCAGAACACCTAACCTCTGAAAATGAAACCAATTTTTAAGGATCAAAGTCTGAAAATTTTGATTTCATCTAATCAGATATTTGGCATTACTTGAATGTGGCAGATAATAAGTATATGTTTTTCCCACTGTTTCAAGATTAATTCTCTAGGAATTATACACTCTTCATCTCCTCACTCCTGAAAGCATGGATAATAGCCATGGTACTGGCAGGATTCTTAAATGGGCTCCTGTGCTCATTTCAGTCTTTACTAAAATTGACATTTACTGGCAAAACTCCTTTCCAAGGATTCATGACTTCAAGTTTGGTGAGTTTATAAGTGAGGAGATCAAGAAATCCATGAATAAAACAAATCCCCTAAAATCTTGCCAAATATACTATGGGATTCCCTAAAGGCTTACTTGTGAAAAAGAGAATCATTTATTTTTCCTCACCAAGAGCCAAAACAACAGAAAGAATAACTCTGGAAATTCTAGAAACAGATTACAAAGAAAGAGACAAAAGAAAAACTTGTTTGAAGTTAGCATTACCAACGATAGTTCCAGCGTATAAACCAAACTGATATTTAAATTGCTTCACTGAATTAATGTCAGTGCATGTTTCATGATAAAATAAATAAATTGTGCCACCGAATTTAGGGTTAAGTAAAGAAATAACAAGTAACTGCATATCCAGACTCTAAGAAAAAGTTGGGATTAATAATAAAAATGAAGCAATAAAAGAGTGCCAAATATAGGAAGAATTAGTCCTTAGTATCAGAACACATTCTTGGCACATGTTATTATTAAATTTGCATCTCTGTAAATGAACATTAAGGAATGCATTGTGACATCTCTACCTACAAATTCTGACATGCAGAAAAGTAATTCTAAAGTACCATTCATAGTATTTGTATAAATTTTGATGGATTATTACCACCTTTTTAGCGTATAATATATATATATATTAATTTACTTCAGTAATAATTAATAAACTGACAATAGGGAAAGATCTTTGTAGGACTTTAAACCAACTTCAGTAGAATTTGCCTAAGGTTTTTAGTGACGTTTAAAGTTCTGTCAAATTTAATAATGGAAATGGTTTAGTATTCCATTTTGTGGGTTCTCTTTACTTCAAAATAAAAGGTTTTATTCAGTTATTATTAATAGGCTCTTAATTAATAGGCTCTTAATTATGTTTTTGGAAAGCCAATTAAAATAGCGAAAAAAATGGTGTTTTTTACTCATTTGCCCCAATCGAACAAAGTCCCTCTTTACACCAAAACCGGCAAGCAGAATTCAGTTTGACAGCACAGCTCCAAATATTAGCTTCAACATTTGATAAGAAAACACTCTCTAAATATACATTTTATTTAGATTCATGCACACAAATATACAAAATGCCTGAAAGAAATTACAGGCAGGAATATTTAAAAAAAAAAAAAAAAAAAAAAAAAAAAAAGATAAATAAGCACAAATTGTATATTTTTAATATGAATGGTTTCAAACTTCCATGGGATTTTAAGTTTAATTCCTTCTTAGCAGCAGTCCCAACCCTGGCTAACTGAATAAACACTGTTCTTTTACCATGACATGCCCCAGTATGAACATTTCCTTGAAAAGTCCCAGCCTCAGATCTCACATGCTGCAGGCTGATGTCTGCTCACATATGATGCCACTGGGGGTAGGGTTCTTACCTCCATTACTAAAGCTTGGCTTCTGGATAATGCACAAGGGGAAGTGGGAAGGATTAGAACTTCTGGTCCTAACATACATCAAGTGGACTTGCATAGTGTCCCAATTTCTTTCCCAATTGGAATTAACTTTTCATTTTTCCTTTCTGCCTGTCTCTGACAAATTGTTAGTGAGAGACTCTTCCCAGCCTAATAGAGTATATTTTGCATTCACTGGTCTCAAAGGAATAAAACCCATCATGTTGATGGAAGAGTTGATCCGAAGAGTGCTGGGAGTTTCATACCCTCTACTAAAATCTGCCCTTGATCACATCAGTGGGATATGACCATAACTATCACTGTCTCCTCTGCCATTATAAATGAATAATAGCACTGCAGTCACAGTGACAGTGCTCAAACAAGCCACAGCATCACAGCAGTAGGACATAGACATATCGCCTGACACATCCCATAAATCAACCTAATCCACCTTCCACTTGCTATATTGCTTCCAGAAATAAGGTTTGAAATTAGCTTTACAATTTTAATTGGCCAAAATCCAGAAGTGATCAGGAAGAAGGAGCTTTCCTTCAGGCAAGCCATGTATAAGAGCCAAGCATGATGACCAGCAAATCTTGTAGGAATCTAAATGTAGGCTCACTCATAAGCCACAGTTAGCTTGCCTGCCATAGCATCAAAGTTCAAAAGAACAATAAACAGCTCAGCTCTCCCACTGAACAGATGCCAACACTTGGCTTTCTCAACAGTCTGAAATATGTGGAGTCTCATTTCAGTACTGGAAGGTCTAATTAAGGTACCTGTTATACAACATCACAGTATGGTTGCAGTCAAAACAAAAGAAGTATCACAAAATACTGATTAGTCTCTCAGGTTTTTACCAGATCTTCCCTGACGAAGATTTCTAAGTGAACAGAAGCAACACAAAGAAATATTCCTCTGAAGGAAAGCACTCTAATCTAGCGAACAGGAGACACAGAAAAAGGCAAGGACTACAGCACAACACAGTGATCCACAACCCATTCTGTGAACATCAGGAACTTCGCACTGCCAGCCTGCTCCATTGAAAATGCTTTCTTCCAGAACAGCTGTTTGCATCTTTACAAGAGGTCAAATAGAAAAGCTGTAGTATTATTTCACTATTATTAGTAGTATTTACTTTAAATAATAAAAGCACACTACAACTTTTAGGAGACATCCAGGATCAAGAAAAAAGTATGATCCTTGCAGAAAAAGATACACAAGTGATGAGTAGCATCAAGCATTGTAAGAATTGCATTTCAAAATTTTCCTATTTCTTCTGTGGTGCAGAATTTATTTTCTCATATGTTTAACAGAACAGTTTAGATGATTTTTGCAAGGTATTTAATCTATTCACTGATGATGGAAGAAGGTAGCAAACAGCAAGCGAACCTTGCCATTTGTGAAATATATGGACAATGAGCTGTTCTCCACAGTGCTGAGATGTTAGATAGGGAAAAGACACAGGCAATACTAAAGGGAATAAACAACATATACTGTAGTCTATTCCAGCATTTACAACAGTGTCTTCCCTCTGTGGCTTGAATATAACCTTTTCAGTTTCTTTCAAGCAATCCTCACGGAGCCACTACCAAGTTGAAACTTCTAATGCACTTTACATATCAGAATTTAAGACATTAATACTCCCATCAAGATAGGGAATGAAAAAGTCAGCATGGGAATCAATGCGTTGTTACTCAGGGTGACTCATTTAAGACAGCATGGTTATGTTAAGTGACTATTTTAAGATACTATGATTCAATTTGATTTGAATCGCTTCTTGTTGAACTTGTAACCTTTCACTCCACCCTCTCCCTCTTGGGCCTCCTTCTACTGAAGTCACTTGGATTCCTGCCACAGCATACACAGATACAGCCTGCAAGCAACGGTGTAGAAAGCAACACAGGTTGTGTGATGGAAGAATTTGGAACCATTTTCAAGAAGAAATATAATAATTACCAATTTGGCATTTGAATTTCTAGTACACTTTTTCTCCATCTTCTCAGATCTTGGATCAAATACAAAACAGCAAAGATAAGCTTGATTCAAACAGTATTGTTCATTGAACCATAACTTTTACTGGAAGGAGTGTCTCAGGTCCAGAATATTAGATGTGCCAGACTCAAAATGAAGTTCACTAGCATAAGTTTACTGTTATCTACACAGGGTTAATAATCTCTTAACCTGTGTCATATTAGTAATTGTTTCTTTTCAAATACTCTCCTAAATTTTACTAAAACAGAACAGAAATCAGGGGCAGGAGCACCACAAGATCTCAGAATTGTATTATGTGGATTCAACTTCTGCATCTAATAATAATTAATTTTAAGGCAGACATCCCATTCGTTATCTTCCTAGTAATATTTTCCAATATTCAAGGAAGGCAGGGAAGGAAATGGAAACACAATTAAATCCTTACTCATATCTGTAGTTCATGATATTTCTCACCTTCGATTTCCAATAGCATCAGCTTAAGCAATATCAAGGAATTAAGATGCACATAGATGTGATGAAGGTTCTTCCCAGGAGCAATATCCAGAAGTGAATAAATATCATACATAAAATGATGCATGTGTGGACAAAGAAAAATGAGAATTTCCCTGCCTCATCACCACTTCACACTTAAAAATTTAGTGAGAGATGTGAACATACTCCATACGCAGGACTGTTTAACCATTAGAAGTCTAACACGGAGTAGAAAGGAAAGTGTGGTGCAAAGGTGTATTCTGCAGTTTTCTCAGTGAAATTATATTGATGTAAAATGAATACAAACATTTCTTTAGACACCTGCTACCCCACTCCTCAGAGAGGGAGGTTTCACTTGAAATAGGCCATTTTACATACCAAATTATTTTTATTTTTTTAAGTGGAGAAGACTGACTCATGTTTTCCTGTCTCACTAGCCACACCTCACTTACTTGGCAAATATAAATAACATTATTTTTAGAAAGACAGAAGGAAATCAGGAAAAGTAATTATGCAGTCTGATAACTTTAAATGACAGTATACAATTCAAACAGCACCAGGCCATACACTGAGTACAAACAGAGTAGCAAAGATCTTTGTCTTTAGTGCAACACGATTGATTTAGAGAAAGTCAGTGAGATGAAAGACACCTACATGAGTAAAAATTACAGACTGAGAACATAGATGATGAGTATTTACAGGAAGAAGGGATGTCACAGAAGAACATGTTATGGAAAAGCCTGCACTATCAAGCACTTGTAGCCTGACTTTGCTAGCATAGTTCCAGATCCCCTTGTAAGTAGCCACTTACATTAAAAGCTTGAAACGATATCTACTTGGACCTCTGCAAAGCTTCTAGACATCATAACCTTATCCCTGTCTCAAAATATGCATGAAGTGAAAATTTAATAGCAAATCCTTCTTTTACGCTCAGATGTCCCAGCAGGATCACTTCCTTTTAGTTCTTCAGCAATTCCTTTTAGCTATAACTTTATGTCTTCCACATCCAGGAAGGATGGTTCTGGTCATTTGTTCTGATTTCCTGGATAACATTAAGTCTATCATACCAGTTCACTTGGGAACTGAACTGCATGTGCTGAATTCTTCTTCAGGATAAATCTCCCAGACTCGTAAGACCCCCATTAAGAAAGGCATCTCTGGATCGTGCATTCACATTCTGCAACCTACACTTCCCTGAATTCATCTAATATTGTTACTAAACTGTCTTAGAAAACCAGACCATTAGTTTACAGACCTTTATCCAGCACCCCTGAACTGTGAGAAGATTCAATCAGCACCTCATATTATACAAAAAGTGAAAATCCTGTGTCCCTAACCAGCACTCTGGTTTAAAAGGAGAACTACATAAAAGAAAAACAAACACCCAAAACCACTGATATATCCTCCAGTATATCCTATCCGGACTCAGTGTGTGCTTTTCACCACCAAAATCAGTGACTATAAGAATCCAAAGTTTTCATTTAGACATATTCCTTCCTCCTGTTGACACACAAAATGCCACATTTGGCTGCAGTTACTGTACTTGTAAAAAAAACTAAGGCCTGAGACTTCATTTTTTTCAGTGCAGCAGAATTAGCACTAAGAATCAGGAAAAAACTTATCTGTGCCACTGGAAACTGCAAGAAACAGTACATCATTACCACAGATGTTATTACTACTTAGCAAGTAATGGATGGTAAACAACAATTTTGGACACATTTTCCTTAATAAAATCCTTTTTTTTTTTTTTCTCAATACTTCAGGTTATCTCCTTCACCTGCTTAGGCCTAAAGCTAGCAGAACAGTATTTTTCCAGACCTAAAATTAATGGAATTGGTGGATTTTGACATAACAGGTAGGGCTGGGATTGAGGAACACCTGTACATCTTATAACAGTTCCAAGTTAGTCTGCAGGACTGCCTAGGGTATTTGACGTACCACGAAAGCTACAAACCTTTATCATTCTTTCAGAGAGCTGCTGACTTCAAGGCCATAGCTGTTCCCAGCTACGTTTTATTTTCATCAAACAGGAGCATTTTCCTCTTATAGTTTTGTCTACCTCAACAGAATCACAGAATCACAGAATCACCCGGGTTGGAAGGGACCCCAAGGATCATGTAGTTCCAA
>NW_024962252.1:25766902-25770706 GCF_019238085.1 Lagopus leucura
TTCTGTGATTCTGCGATGATTCTGTGACTTATGCAATAGTGTGGTACATGACTGAGAGATCCTCTCAGCTCTGCAGGACTAACTGTGGGAACCGAATAGAGCTTTATTGGAGACTTGGAACTCGAGATCACCCTGCAATCATTTTTTTCTTAAAATAGAAACTAACCTATGTGACTGGGAAGAAAGACCTTTTAACCAGTGCTTTTAAGAGCCCAAGCAGAAAAAAACATCAGAAAAGGAGAGTCAGCAGCATTTTAATCTTGAATATGAGAGAGCTCCAGGCACAGAATAGGAATACAAAACACTCTGCAGTGAGGAATGAACGTGCAAACATTTGCCCTCATCCACTGCCTTCCTGGGGCAGACAATGCCAATAAAGTAGAGGCACAGTAATCTTTTAAGTTTGAGCTTGCTGTAGCTCCCAGCCTTTCCCTCAGCTTATGCTGTTCAGCACCAATGAAGACCTGCTACTTTCCAGACTTTCTCCACATTCCCTATGAAGGCCAAGAGGTCCAAATTGATCTCTGTGCCACCAAGCTGTGAATAAAAGCCTCAGTCTTAAGTTTCATTGGATCCTCTACTTCCAAATCACAATTTCATCTCAAAAAGCTGTAGGGGGGGGAAAGTAAGACAACAAAGGGTTTTTCCCCCATGAAACTTTGCTGTTGGTTAAGTGTATTATGAGCTTTTTATCCACATCTCACCAAAGTCAGTTCACAGGCGTTATTGCAAGCTAAATCAGAAGCTGCTAGAAAAGGTATCAGAAGGAGAGTCACTAACCATGACATTGCCAGAAATTTCAAGTGAGTGTATTGGATCATAGGTCTTGCTGTGAAGGCTTCTGAAGAAAAAAGAAATAATAATGTCATGTATGTCCAGATATGAGAGCACAATTAAATACTGCTTAAACAAAACCCTTTCCAGGCTTTAAGTTTCACACTAAGTGAACTTCTTAAGAGCTCACCTAAAGACATGATTTCTGAAATATCTGTAGAACATGTACGATTTTTATGCATATTTCTCAGTCATACTCTCCTACATGGTGCCTAAGCTGGCTAATATGGGGGATACATTTTGCTAATCTTCAGGGAGAAATTTGATAGGTCTGGTGCTATTTGAACTTCCAGGTCACAGCCATCAGTAAGGGCTTTGCTGCACAGAGCTGTACTGCTAAGTTGGATCCATGGAAAACTGTTATGAAATGGAGCATTATGAAATGCAGGATCACCTGTATTGCATCTCCAGAAGTTCTGCATAAACAGGAACAGTCTCTCTCTTTGTCTTCTTCCAATACATTGATGACTTTTTTGTGCGTGTGTAACCAGATCTGTGTGAAATGATGGGTAGTAGCAGCCTGGAGAAATGGGGGGAAAAACAACTTTTATTCTCTTGCATAAAATGTCAAAACATGGATCAGACTGGCTGAACATCCAGAAATTCTTTCCATCCCATCCTTGGATTTGCCAGCCGTTCTAGGATGTCTTTTTTAAAAAATGAAGACAACTTACGAAATTGTCTAGCTTGAGTAAAGACAGATATTGTTTCCAATAGGAGGGGTGAGTTTATTTTGGAGTTTTAAATTATCTGTTTTTAATGTCTTATATTCAGGGATTGCTTTTCATTCCAAAATAGTCAAAGATGCTTTATATCATACAAAAAGGTCCCTAAAAAGTGTCTTCTTTGTTTGTTTAAATGAGACATTATCTTATTCTTAGCATTTAATATAATCCTTTTGGTGTTCAATAGGTCTTGTCCAAGCTGCTGATCATGAAAATTCCAAAATATTTTAAAAGAAGCCAGAAACAGTGAAAGAATTAATAAACAAAATACGACAGCCCAGCTTTACGGGAAAGCAAAGTGCCCATTTGGGTACTCTTTTTCTTGTATAGACAAAACGAGGGGAAAAAAATGTGAGTTGATTATCCTTACCAAGAAGAACTGGTGGAATTGCAATGTTCATCATAAACGGTTCTTCAGTGACAAAACTGAGAGGGAGAAAAATAGTGTAGAATTTTCAAAGATTTACCAAGCTCTTCAGGATTTCTTTTGTTGTTGCTGTAATTATTAAAAACTGGTAATTATGATTACTTACTTGATGTTGTGTGTAGCAGCTACAGAAAGTTCCAACAGAATTCGGTCAGGAGTTTTCTGTGATATTTTGTACCTGTATTCAGCAAAACTTCAGGAATAAACAGGAGAGCATTTGGAGTTTCCATGCTGTGTATGCTTTGCAAATACGAAGCTTGAACAGTTAGAAACATTGCCAACAAGAATAAAAACTGCTGTATATATATATATATATATATATATACTGCACATACATGCTATGCTGAATGCGCAAAAAATATTTGCCATCTGGAGAAGTCGTAGGTGGAAAGTGCTTTTGTGCTGAAATGGCCATAAAATAGGAAATCTGACATTATTTTTCCTACCTTTGGCAGTAGTTTGTCAGTGCGTCTTTTGTTGAGAATGTTTTAGTGTCGAGAAGAAACCCTACCTTTGAGGCCCACAGCTTCATAAAGTTTTTGCCTTTCAAAGGCAGGCAGTGCACGTCCAAGAGCAGCCAATCTTTTGGGTACAAACAAACAGACAGTTGTGATCCAGAGCAAAGCACAGTCCTCCTGAGCAGTCTACCAAATCCCCAGACTAATCCTCCTGGAAAAATCAAGCCTTTTCTTTATCTTCAGCATACTGGCAAGCAGGGGAAAACATCTTCCACTTCTTTGCCAGCCCAGCCAGGGCTTTTGGGAAGGGCAAACAGCTCAGCTGGATTACTGCTATGGGACTACAGTAGCTGAAGAATGAGCAATCCTCATGAAGGAAGTGCAAGAGACAACAAATGTCACAAATCTAGTGCTTTTAGAGTCTCCAGAGCAGGAAAATGCCTAATACAAATTTAGAGTACTTATTTTTGTTAGATTACTTGTTGCAGGTCTATAACTACCATCTTCTATAACAGGAAATGCATGTTGATATAGATAGTATACAGCGTATCATATAGTGCATTATTTTATGTTCACTGAATCCTCAGCTGCAGTTTGGGGCCTGAGGATAGTAAGTCATCCTTATGAATGGAGCAGTAGGTGCTTTTATTCAGTTCCTCCCAAGGAAACAAACAAGGTGACTTCTTCAACAAGACTATTTTCTGTCAGAAGACAGATTTACAAAGGAAAGGTTTACCTCAAATGACCTTAGACTAAAGATGTAACCCACTACCTCCTGCCCATCAGCTTTGCAGCAGCAGATTCCTATATGAGTAACCAAGGCCAGATCCAGCTGCTGACACCTATAGAGAACGATACCAGATCATTACAGGACACCATTTTGTGCATAGACTGTCTAACCTGAGTGCTTGAAATAAGCTTACATTTCTAAGATTTACTATTACCAGTTGTTCTATAGGAAAACTGATATTTCAACTAGCAATTTGCAATTGCAAATAATGTATTACAGCTGGAAAAATATACATACTGGAATTCACAAAATTCCCGTGAAAACAAGAGAGGAAGTCTTCTCCTAATATGAAGTTGTATGTGGAAAAGACATTAGATATTGTCATAATCTGAATTGAAGCCCGATATCTTTACCCTGTGATTAATGTGGAAAAAACAGTGACTAACGGGTAAAAATAATGTCTATACGAGCAGTCTTCAGCTTTTTATTTCAACTTCTCAGATTGTGGAACTCTAGGTACCTACGTGGAACACATATCTGGAAAATCCAGCCTAGAAATGCTACTGTTTAAAGAGAATATCCTAGGGGAACATATAAAGTCTGCTTTCTCTTCCCCCCTCTCTTCCCCCT
>NW_024962252.1:25770806-25773422 GCF_019238085.1 Lagopus leucura
TATCTTTCTTCCTAGCAGGATTGCAAGATTAGTGAGATCATAAAGAAACTGAGCATAGCCAGGATAAATCCTCGATAAAGATCCACATTTTGAGATGACAAGTCTAATCCAAACCTGCTCAACTCAATCTAAGAGGCAAGTGATGGTAAATGTCTCACTCAGTGAAGAGCAGAAAGCCCACAGATTCACATACTGCTCTGACTGTACTTCCTAACAGATCTCAGAAGAAATGCAAGCCAGAGTACGTGCTCTATACGGCATGAGCATTGCAAATAGGATCTGGCATCCAGGTAGCAAACCATCACTCAAAACCAATTGACTTCAACAGGTTTGGGGCATATATTTGGATCCTGTGGACTACAACAACTCAGCAGTGGTGAAATTAAATGCATGCTTCTCTGGAGTGTAGAAGAACACAAAAATATTTTGACAACCAAACAGAAACAACTGTGCAGAAAATACACTGAGATCTGGATTGCAAGGCTGTTTGCACACCATTTTTTTCCCCTCTCACAATAGAAACTGTGGGCATCTTGAAGAGACTAAAATTACTAAGAGTCTGCAAATAATTGTGCCCTGGAACACTGGAGGCCAAACACTAATGGAGAAGAAGTGAATGAAGCCAAAGGCACTGTGCTTTTGCCACAACTTTTTAATTGCTCCAACTACAAAACAAGAAACAAACCCTGGTCCTGATGAGGCCAATAGTAAATCATTGGACTTGGCCCCACAGATCTACATTTCTTACTATTAACTTTTCTCCGCTTTCCAGAAAAGGGCATTCCTTTTAGCAATATTCTAATTCCTCATCAACATGCTACTGTTACTTGTCATGTCTACACAATTCTACAATCATGTGTGGTTCAGTTTACAGCATCAAGTATTGGCCTCAGTGTTACTTTCAGTTTTGCGTTTATTACCTTTTATCTCACTGCTTATACTTACAGCTTAGTTTGTTTTTCGCACTTTTCTTCGTGACATGACACACTGCCATTATCAGCTGTATCACACTTTCCACTAGGCTAACAGGATGAGACAGACTGGGAACACAACCAGTTCAGGTAAAATACAAACTGACACTCATTAACAGAAGCAATGGAAAGTGGACGCTAAAAGAGAGTCTCCATCAGATGAGATGTATACCATGCACGCCAGGAGAAGTGAACTACGTCAACAGAGAAGTGAACTGCTCCAATAAACTTGAGCTTTAAACTCTGCTTGAACATCTAAGGAGGAGGCAAACCAAATTCATTGAGTGACCAGGCTCTGTCAGCGCTGCTAGGAGTTCAAACAGAAATCTTTCCCCTCCTATCAGATATCCTAATCCCTCACTTGCACCTATCCTCAGCACACATCATTTCCAATTAGATTTGGATACAAAAGGCTAATCTATCAGCTTTGGAAAGCAGTGGGTCTCCTCTCATGTGGTCCAAGTGTGTATATGTGACACATTTGCTTTGCAGCTGCCTGACCAACCAGGGAGGGCAGAGGACTCTGGGGGCGAGGAGATAATGCAAACCAACTTTCTTCCACCCCACTCGAAGGGCTTTCTACAGGAAAATATGCTATATATTTGTTTGCTTTGGATGCAAATGCACAATAAGGAACATTTTATGGACAGTTGATCCTGCCTTTGGGCAAAGGCATAATGCAGAGTATGCTCGTGGGCTCTTCCCACCCATTTCTTCTGATACAGGGATTGTGTGGACTGACAGTATTAACAGCAATGACACACATCTCCCATCCTCAGAAACAGCTTGAAAAGCCTTTCATCACTTTATCCACTCCCCATCCCAACATGCTACAGCAGGTTTGGATATTTGCAGCAATAGGCTTGGGCTCTGTCTAAGGAGAACCTGAGCTGCCTGGATGCTGCACCAGCTACTCATAGCAGTACCAAGAGAGGATCTGGTTTTCATGGGCTTTGCTCGGTCAGCAGCACTGCACAGGAAGGGTCCGAAGCTTTATTAACTTTTCTGCCAACATTTCAGTTTTCTCAGTACACATTATGGAGGAAGAGAGGAGCTTAGGTAGGAGAAAGAGAAGGTGAACCTGGAGGAAGATATCAGAGCAATGTTGTACTGTAGACACTACTACAGAGCCTGTGAATGGAGGGCTCTGTGACATGATGGGCTTTTGCTGGGAAACTAAAGCTCTCCACATGGTCTTTTTGACAGCATGGCTCTGACAGCAGTCACCATTTTGAGGGTAACTGCCAAAAATCAGACATCTGAAAAGAAATTTGGGAAGTGCCCACCGGGGAAAGAAATCCCCATGCCTTTCATGAAAAGTTAATAACTGTTGGAGAAAAAAAACTGTAGGAATGGCTGTGAAAATCAACTTATGCATAAAGGATCAGTGCCAGATTATTCACGTGGTTTTCCTATTTGTGTGGGTTGTTTTGGTTTTGTTTTTTTCCTTATAAATAGATAATAAAGTGTTTATGAATGAAAGGTAGACTGGAAAAAAAAAATCAATTTGATATATAAAATTAAGTTTTGGTGCCAAAATGCTTGGTCTTCATTTACAAGGAGAAAAGTACTTTTCCAGCAGGCGTCTTACTTACAAAAAATAAAATAAAATAAAATAAAATAAAATAAAATAAAATAAAATAAA